>NW_020949351.1:23030174-23032609 GCF_900497805.2 Vombatus ursinus
GTGTGTGTGTGTGTGTGTGTGTGTGTGTGTGTGTGTGTGTGTGTGTGCATTTTGGGGGAGGGTGGGGTATTCCAGGCTTGGGGGCCTGCCTGTGGAAAGAAGTGGGAGATGGAACATTATATCTGAGGAACAGTATAAAGGCCAATCTGACTGGACTCTAAAATGTACCTTTTTTAACAGCAGAGAGTTGAGAGCCCAGAATGAACTGAAGCTTGCCATGAATTCTAAGAACAACAAAATAGGCTCCTTTGGTATGTTGGGGGCAGAAGAAATATTAAAAAGAATTTTGAACAACTGCTTGAATTGTTCAGGCTTATGATAATAAATATTAGAAAGAAAAAAACTAGTCACTTTTATTTTGATTTGAATTCATCTGGCAAAAAAAATGATCTTCACACTGGGAAATAGAGAATTAAAATGGTGATGAAAGAGTTAAAATCTAAAATAAATGATGTCTTGAGATCTATTTTTACTGAATTCAAGTTGCCAAATCTGAAAGAATTCTTTAGATTGGTGAATTGCTGTTAGTAATTTTCAAAATAATATGTCATAGGACAAATATTAAACCACATTAAAAAAAACAATAGCTACAACAACAGAAATCTTATATCTCTAGATCAGAAAGCTCAAAGCCAAAGCTAGGTAAAATTCTTAAATTTATTCAGAAGTAGAAATCGAAAATTTTGACAACAGGGAAGGGAAGAGATCACTATGAACTTCACTATCCTCATACAGATTATGTAATAACAGACAAAACTCATTTCATTTTTGGCAGTTACTGAACTGGAGTGTTGCAGGCATAATCTACTGGAGAGCTTCATTCTGGGAAGGCCACATCTAAGAGGTGCAGATGAGTTTTGGGTGCTACAATTTAGAGAGGGCATTGGTAACTTGTGTTACATCCAGAAGAGGGTGATGAAATTGGTGTTTGATGAGGAAATTTGAGACCCTGCCATTTAAGTAGAAGGAAATGGGAATGTTTAGCCTAGAGAAGATTTTTAATACAGGGGAAGGGCTTTATTAACTATATTCAATTACTAGAAGTAATGCCATGTGAAAGAACCAAGGGACTTATTTCTCTTGGCCATAGACAAGGACTGCTGTATAGAGATTTCTAAGAAGTTTTTGATAGATATGAGGAATCTTGTTCTAATAATTTGGGACATCCAAAATTTGAATGGGAGGAGTTGGGAGGGAATGAGATCCATAGCATTGGAGGTCTTCAAGAAAAAGCCTGCATGACCACTTGTTGAATAATTTATGGGAGATTTTTGTTTCTTCCATGGTCAGGTCTAGGATAAATGGTTCCACATGTCCCATTCTGCTCTGATATACAAATTACCAAACTGTAAGTTCCATGAGGGTAGGGACTGTTTCTCATTTAAATTTTGAATCTTCCTCAGTGCTTAGCACCCTACTTTAAACTTAGAAGTAAATTAGTTTTTTTTTTTAATGTGAATTGAATTGAACTAAGGATAAGACCACCCCTTTAATACATGACAGCGTGTTATTTCTATTCTATTGGCAGGAAACTCGTAGGACCCGTAAGGCAATCAATTGAAAATCTAAGTTCATATTCAATATTCTTTTCTTTGTGAACCAAAATTTAAAATTTGCCAATAATAACAGCTGTTTTGTAGCACTTTGAGGTTTACAAAGTAACATACTTTTTTTCTTTGATCCTCACAACAGCCCCATGAGGTAAATATGAAAAGTACAATTATTCCTACATTACAGATGAGGAAATAGAGGCACACAGAGATATTAGTGGCTGACCTGAGATCTTACCCATAAGAGAAGTGTCAGAGGCAGGATTAAACCTTGAAATCTAACTGTTAAGTCCACTATACTTTCCATGGTACTACATTGCTTTCAACAAATTTAATTCTAGATTTTAATACACTTCTGCAAAATAGTTCAGTACCACAGTACATAAATGCCAGGTGCCTATATATAAGCAACAGCAAACACATTCAATAGCTGGATTGTACTTAGAATGCATGTGAAGTCATAAGGTAACTAGCCACCATCAAAGAAAAATCTTTCCTTTCATTTGATTATATTTGAAGTAGCTTTTAGAGTAATTTTGCCTTATCAATGTTTTTATTTTTAAAATTTATTTATTTTATTCTGAACTTAAGAAATAAAATAAGCATTTCCATAACAAAGTGGGATAGAAAAACAGAGGATTGCACCTGAAATTGCAGATCCATTATGTACAACTTATTATTCTTTTCAAATATACAACAAAGTTATCATGTGACTTTATTTCCCCCTTCCCCCCCAAAAAAAACTTTGAGATGGCTATCATCAGACACAAATATGTGTGTTTGTATATATCTATATCTATATATATACATACATATATATATACACACATATATAGATATAGATAGATAGATAGATAGATAGATAGATAGATAGATAGATAGATA
>NW_020949351.1:23032619-23085637 GCF_900497805.2 Vombatus ursinus
ATAGATAGATAGATAGATAGATAGATAGATAGATAGATAGATAGATAGATGTCAGCTTTTTTCTGGATTTAAACATCATCTTCCTTCATAGGATCTTTGCAGTTAATTTGGGCATTTATAATGGTGAAAATGATTTGGTTTTTCAAAGGTGTTCTTAAAACAATACTGTTACTGTATACACTGTTCTCTTGGTTCTGCTCATTTCACTCTTCATTATTTCATGGAAGTCTCTCCAAGCTTTTCTAAAATCATTGAGCTCATCATTTCTTATAGCAGAGCAATATTCCATCATGAACATATACCACATTTGTTTATCCATTTCCCAATTCTCGGACATCCCCTCTGTCTTAACAATTTGAAAAAAAGGATCATTCAATGGAAAATTTTGTAACAGCTGAGTAAGTGACTCTTCAGTTTAAATAGGTCTTCTTCTGTGCAGTTGGACAGTTGAAAAGCTACAGAAGGTGTTTTAAAACTTGCAAGAGCTGCTGAAAGCCTGCTAAGGTATCTAATACTAGCACTGCAAGTAAAATCCCAGGGAATGCAACTCTTTTTTTGAAACTAAATGAAGATGTCTCCTGAAGGGTAATGTGAAATAATGTTTGCCTTTAAGGTAGTAAAGCATCAAACATTAAGAACCCATAAGACAGCAATAAGTCATGGCTTGTGTACATATCACTAGTCTGGAAGAGGTTGAGCAGTTAACCTTTTTGTGGCTCTCTTAAGAGAAGAAAGAATTCATCATTCAGTTTTTGAAGTGTACCATTTATTCAGGCTGTCTCTTAAAAAATGAAAGCAGAAGGAGACAATTATTCAATAACTTTGATCAATATGCAAGGTATAGTTGGTGGGGGAAAATGCAGACTTGAAATGCTTGATAATTCTTGAAGTGAATTATCCAGATTGTCTCTCTACTCTGATCAAATTCACAAGGCTATTTCATTTTTCTTGAGAGTGTACAGGCTGAACTATTCAGCTAATTGCCTAACATCTCTACTAGTTTTGCCTCATTATTTCATCAAGCAGATATAGGTATGAAACACTCTGCTTCAGCTGCTTGGGATTTAGATATATTTTCTTTCTACTTAGTTAACCCCATAAAAAAGTTAATGAAAAAAATGTGCCATACTACACTATACTTCAGTCCATCCTCCACTCACTTGCCAAAGTGATCTCCATAAAGCATACTTTCTAAAGTTACTCCCTACTTAGTAAACTCCCATCACCTTCAGGATCAAATGTAATTTTGGGGGGGTATTCAAACTCCTTCATAACCTACTCCATGCCACATTTCCAGTCTTCTTACATCTTGCATCTTAACCATCACGTATTCTGCCATCCAGTGACACTTGCCTCCTTGCTCTTCCTCAAACAAGACCCTCCTCCCACCTCTCTTCCTTTTCTCTGGCTGGGTCTCTTTCCTGGAAAGTTCTCCCTCCTCATCTCTGCCTTTTGACTTCCTTCAAGTCACTGCCAAGTCCCACCTTCTATATGAAACTTTTTCTAATCCATTTTAATTCTAGTTCCTTCTTCCCTGTTAATTATTTCCAATTTATCTTGTTTATAGCTTGTCTGTACATAGTTGTCTGCATGTTCTCTTCTATTAGACTGTCAGCTCCTTGTGGGCAGGGACTGTCTTTTACTTAGCATAGTTGCTGGCACATAGAAAGCCCTTAATAAATGTTTTTGACTGACATATAATAAACACATATGTTATACATACACAAACACATATATAATATTTGGGGGAATGGAGGGTCAAGATGTGGTATCTCATAATTAAGACAATTCTTAATACGGAAACTTCCTTTAATCCCTCTGTCATTTACATTTTCAGAGACTTGACATGGGACACTGGGAGTTTGAGTGACTCCTCCCCATAGCCAAACAGCTAGTATGTGTCATTGGTAGGACTGACTTGAACCTGGAGCTTCTTGACTCCAAGGGCAGTCCTCTGGCTACATTACCACATTAATTTTCAAAAAAAGCTTATAATCAGATACTGAAATACTCAAATTGACCTTGAGTTCTTACTGATGAGGATTTCCTACCAGGCCTGTCCATATTCTCCCATAAGGGTGAGGCAGAATCTGCTCTACAGAGTCTACAGAGGACAGAGGGGGCAGGGAGAAGGGTTACCTCATTCTTTTTATATAACAAGGTTGCCAGGTATCACTCAGTTTTTTTTCTTCACATAACTCACCCATTTTCTTGTTTGAGAATACATTTCTTTCTTGAGACCCTAAATTTATCAAATCTCTCTGTCATTCCCTATGTGTTATATATTGAAGCTTGCTCACACTCATCATGCACTTCTTTCTTGTCGTCTGAGTAATACTCATTTTTAGCTCTGCAGGGAATGTAGTGTTCATTACTGTCAGCCATACAATAATTATGGTGGAATATTGGTAGGTTTTAAAACTGATCTTTGTTTCAAGAAAGTCTGGGGTCATTAAAGGAGCATTGAAATCTCTCAAAGGCAATCCAACATTCTCCTTGTGTTTAATTCTGAACATGCTATTTGAATAGCCTTGTGCTGGGAGCTGGGGACAATATAGCTCAAATACAAGAGTACTGTCTTGAAATTATAGAGGAAAACTCAGTTTTATTCTAAGCATCCAGATCAGGAAGGCTAAAATACAAACAATATGTCAGTTGGGCTTTTATGTGGGACAGGAGTAACACTTTCAGGTTTGCAATGCTATATATACATATATAATCTTATATTAACCTAATAATAAACCTGTGATGTAAATGTTATTTTTATCCCTTTTTTATGTGTGATATACCCAAGGCTGAGAGAAATTATGTACTATTCTCAAGGACACAAAGTTAGGTGTCCGTTTCAGGAAGGAATTGAAATCAGATCCTCATAACACCATGTTTAACTCTATGTTCTATGCCACATAGCTACCTCTAATTTTAGAGGTATTAGAGTCTGAGAAATAAAAAAAAATGAAGAATAAAAATGAAATAAAAAGAATAATTTTCCCTCTAATAATCAAGAAATTATAAAACAAATCTCTAAATAATTTTTTTTCTTTAACTTTTGAAAAGCATTATGGATGGGGAATAGGAAGTTAGCCTCAGAAGCAGGAAACTTCAAGGCTTGTCCTTAATGTACATTGTGTGACTCTCAGTGCTTCAGACAACTCTAACAAATGACCAGGAGAGAAGAAAATATTAAATAAGGAAATTATGGAGACTGTTTAAGATTAAAGTTTAGGGAAAGCTCTGAATATTTAGAAGATATACTCTAAATTGTTCTGTATTGAAATGTATAAAAATCATATCAGACATTGATTATTTCCTTTAAAGTGGCAGAGTGAGGCTTACTGTAATGTGGTTATGTGATAACAAACAATACAGGACTTGCCAAATTTGTGTCCATTCTTTATTGCTACATGGTAGTGTTTGCTTGTTATATATCGTAGGTCACTTGAATTTCCTAGTTATAAGCAAATTAGATGTTTAAAAAAGCCTTTTTTTGCCACTTTTTTTTTTATTTTTAACATTTAATTTAAAAAAAATTGAGTTCCAAATTCTCTGCCTCCCTCCTGCCACTCCTTCACCCATTGAGAAGGCAAGCAATATGATACCATTTATACTTGTGAAGTCATGCAATATATATTTCCATATTAGTTATGTTGCAAACAATAATAACAAGATAAAGTGAAAAAAGTATGTTTCAATTTGTGTTCAGAGTTCACAAGTTTTATCTCTGGAGGTGGATAAAGCATATTTTATATTTTATTGGAATTGTCTTGGACCATTGTATTAATCAAAATAAATAAATCTTTCAAAACTGATAACCAATATAGGGTTGTTATTACTGTGTACAATGTTCTTCTGGTTTTGTTCACTTTGTATCAGTTCATATAAGTTTTTTAAGGTTTTTCTGAAACCATTCTGCTCATCATTTCTCATAGCACAATAGTATTCCATCACAAATGTAGACTACAACTTGTTTAGCCATTTCCCAGTTGGTAGGCATTCCAATTCTTTGACATCACAAAAAGAGTTACTGTAAATATTTTTGAATGTATAGGTCCTTTTGCCTTTTATTTGATCACTTTGATATACAGAACTAGTAATGGTATTTCTGGGTATGCCACATTTTAGAGTTCTTTCAGCATAGTTCCAAATTATTCTCAACAATGTTTGGACCAGTTCACAATACCAACAGTTCAGTAGCATAACTATTTTTCTGTGTCCCCCACAGCATTCATTGTGTTCTTTTTCTGTCAAGTAAACTAATATGACAGGTAAGAAGTGATGCCTCATAGTTGTTTAAATGTGCATTTTTCAAATCAATAGTGATTTAGAGCATTTTTTCATATGTATATAAATAGCTTTTGATTTCTTCTGAAAACTGCCTGTTCATATCCATTAACCATTTGTCAACTGAAAAATGGTTCTTACTTTTAGAAATTTGGTTCAGTTCACCATATATTTGAGAAATGAAGCCTTTATCAAAGAAACTTGCCATAAAATACCTTCCTCCCCAGTTTTCTATTTTCTTTTTAATTTTGGCTACTTTGGTTTTGTTTATGCAAAGTAATTTTAATTTAATTCAATCAAAACTGTTCCTTTTATTTCCCATGTTCCTATCTCTTGCTTGTTCATAAATTCTTCCCTTACTATTATCTGACCATTAGAATTTTTAATGTTCCCCTAGTTTAAGTATAAATCATTGACCATTTTGACCTTATTTTGGTATGTAGTGTGGGATGTTGGTCTAAGTCTGGTTTCTGCCAAACTGCTCTCCATTTTTCCCAGTAATTTTTGTTGAATAGTGAATTATTAACCCCAAAGCTTGGATATACAGGTTTATCAAACCCTAGATTACTATGGTCACTGGCTACTGTCATTGTGTACCTAATCTTTTCCACTGATTCACCATTCTATGGTTACCACTGTGTAATATAATATGAAATCTGGTACTGATAGGTCACCTTTCTTTACATTAAAAAAATTGTTTCCCTCATATTTTGGACCTTTTGTTCTCCCAGATGAATTTTCTAGCTCTATAAATGAATTCTTTGGTAGTTTGATTGGTATGGCATTGAATAAGTAATTAATTTAGGGAGAATTGTCATATTTATATTGGTTCAGTCTACCTGTGAACAATTAATATTCTACAATTGTTTAGATCTGTCTTTATGTGAAAAATGTTTTATAATTATGTTCATTGAATTCCTGGATTTGTCTTGGCAGGTAGACTCCCATGAATTTTATGCTGTTTGCAGTTTTGTTTTAAGTGGAATTTCTTTCTATCTTTTTCTGCTGGGTTTTTCTGGTAATACATAGAAATGCTCGTTATTTCTGTGGATTTATTTCATATTCTGCAACTTTATTAAGGTTGTTAATTGTTTCATCTAGTATTTTTTTTAGTTGATTCTCTAGGGTTCTCTAAGTTAACCCTCATGTGATCTGCAAATAGTGATAGTTTTGTTTCCTGGTGCCCATTTTTACTCCTTTAATTTCATTTCTGGTATTATTGCTATAGCTATAATTTCTAATATAATATTGCCTAATAGTAGTCATAATAATGGATATCTGTTTACTTTACTCCTGACTTTATTGGGAAGGTTTCTAGCTCACCCCCATTTCAGATAATGATTGCTCTTGGTTTTCAATAGATTCTATTTATTTAAAGACTCCATTTATTCCTGTGCTTTCCAATGTTTTTTTTTTTTTAATAAGAATGAGTGATGCATTTTGTCAAAAACTTTTCTGGCATCAATTGATATAATAATTTTATTTTTTTAAATTGATATGGTCAATTATGTCTAAAATTTTCCTAACATTTAAATGACCTTGCATTCCTGATATGAATCCTACTTGTTTGTAATGTATGATCTTTGTGGTATATTCTTTTAATCTCCTTGCTAGTATTTATTTAAAATTTTTACAATAATATTCATTAGAAATATTGACCTACAGTTAACTTTCTCTGTTTTTTGCCTCTCTGGTTTAGGTATTAAAACCATATTTGTGTCCTAAAAGTAATTTGGTAGGACTCTTTCTTTACCTATTTTTTTCAAAGAGTTTGTGCCATATTGGGATTAGTTTTTCCTAAAATGTTTAGTAGAATTCACTTGTAAATTTTTGTGATTCAGGGGATTTTTTTTCTTAGGGAGTTCATTTATGGCTTGTCAATTTATTTTTCTAAGAGAATATTATTTCAGCATTCTATTTTCTCTTTTATTAATCTGGTCATTTTATATTTTTGTAAATATTCATCCATTTCACTTAAGTAGTCTGTTACTGGTATATGTGTAAAATAGATCCCAATAAGTGCTTCAATTTCATATTCACTGATGATACATTCATTTTTATTTTTGATACTGGTAATTTTTTCTTCCTTTTTAAATCAAATTGACTGATGGTTTATCTATTTTATAGACTTTTTTCATAGAATGAGCCCTTAGTTTTATTTATTAGGTCAATTCTTTAACTTTACATTCTTATGTGGCTTATGTCCAATACATATTTTTTTCTTTTATGCTTTGCATGTGGCTGTTTTAACATCATTGTCTTCTTCTGAGATTGTGTCTTGATCTTCTTTGTCACCATAGTAGTTTTTTTATGATCAAGTTCTTTTTTTGTTGTTGTTCTTTGCTAATTTTCCAACCTTTTTCTTTACTTTAATTTGTATATTCAAGTTGGGTTCTGTTCCTGGTGTGCAGGTCACTGTCCCAAGCTTCAGACTTTTTTGCACTGTTGTTTTCAGGGTTAGTTCTGGTGGTTTGGAAGTTTTCAGTTTTTCCAAGGTAGTTTGCTCTGGATAGAGGTGGGGTTATTGTCCTTCTGGTCTGTGTTCTAGTCCTTACACATCAGGACTCCTTATCTCTTTCTGACCAGTTGCCAGATACTTACTCTCTTGAGAGCTCTGAAAGTTGCTGCTGCTGCTGCTGCTGCCTCTTCCAAAGCCCAAAGCTGGTGGTGCTGCCATATGCATTCCAGGCCATCCCTAACCTCAATGTCACAAACCTCTCCTTTTGACCTCCTAAATTTATTTGGGCTTGAAAAAGGTCTTTGACCTTTTTTTTTCACTCTATGACTCCAGAATTTTATCTGAGGCATTATTTTAAAGTTTGGAGGGGAATACTGGGAAAGCTCAGCTGCTTCCTCCCTTTCTCAATATTGGCTCTGTCCCTGGAGGTCTTTTCCCTAGAGAAATCTTTGTAAGTATGACTATGTACAGATCCGGGAAGTTTTACAAATGTAACAGAAAAAAAATACTTTACTCACTAATACCAAATTTTATTATGTTATTAAAAAAATCTCAGAATAATTGCATTTTGGCAAATAATATAAACAGCCCTCAAACTGGAGAAAGCATGAATTAGCCACTCAAATGATTCAGTCTAGTGTTCTTTTAGTTAAAGGCTTTATATTTGTTTAGCAAAGTCAAGTGACCTAGAATATAATGAAAGTATTATGAGCATATGTATGAAATCTATTTTGTCCCAAAGAGACAAAGGTTAATTAACAAAGGTTATTTCTTCAGAATGTTCATGTCACTTTATGAAGTTATTTTTATGAAGTAAATTTTTATGAAGTAATTTTGTCCAATGCAAACTTTGGAAGGCAAGATAAACAGTGAAATACTCAGGTTACAGACTGGAACAAAATTGCAATAATCCAAAGCAGACATTTATTTCTATTTTCAACTGCCAATTAAAACACATTGTGATGGGTGACAGCCAAGGATACAAACTCTCTTGCATAATATACTGATTTGGCAATTTGAAAACAAAACAGGTACCTGAATATACCTTTGGAAAGAGGGAAAAAAAGAAAACCAATCTGATTTTTGTGACACACGGGTACAACTAAGGGAAAGGCAAATTTCTTTGATTCTAATATGAGAGAATTCCCAATATTTACTGATCCCAGGACTCTGTAATAAGGGAAGGTTTTGCTAATGATTTGCCTTCTAAACAACATCCATTATTTCCAAGAGAAAAGAGAAACTTTATGTTTATTATTCCCTTAAGATTAAGTACACCTGTATCAAAAAGGAGAAAAATCAGTGAGGCAGAATAAGGCTAGAAGTGCCTGGTGTTCCTTGGTTTTTAGATGTGTGTACTTTAAAAGGGTTTCACAGGACAGGTCTTAGATGGTATACTTTGACATTAACCTTGAACTGAAAGTTTCAAAGGAAGATGGTTAAAAGAAAAAGAAAAGTGGGTTCCATTCTCTTATTTGAGGATAGGATGAGTGTTCTCTTCCTTTACCCATCACTCTTCCATTCTTTTCCCTTCACCTCCCACCTCATCCTTTTTCCTTTCCCATGTCTTTCCTTGCTTGTTCCTCCATGGAGTAGAGAATGTGTTCTCTATCCCCTTTACTTTATAAAGGGAAGAACTAGCATTAGCTTCCAACCTCCAGACTTTCAGGCCATATTTCCTCAGGAAAGGGGACATATAATTGTGAATTTTCACCTTAATTGTCATACAGCTACTCTATTCCAATCATTCCTTGACATTGGCTTTCCTCAGATGTCCTCTAGGTATACATTCCAATGTATGAAGAAATCATTTTATGTATCCTCTTTCCACACCTTGTTCTATAATCACAGAATTCTAGAATTAGAAGGTATTTGAAGAGGTAACTTGCTCAATAATTATTCAAGCATCAGCCCTACCAAGTTTTAAAATATTATATTCTGCCAAAGAAATAAAGGTATTTCTCTATTCAATTTGAGCTAAAGGGCACATTATAAGGAGCTGCAGAAGAGCTGAATAATGAGGTGTTTAATAAATAAACTTATGCATCATTTTAAAAATTAGGAAGCACAAAACATGAAGCTGTAAAGGGCAAAGAACTATGAAAAAAATAGATGGTAGAGGAAACACTTCCTTATGGGGGAGGAGGGCTATTAAAGGTGTTTTTAAAACAAGATGTAGGGGCATAACACTGGAGATTTTTTTTTCTTTTTTCCTTTGCTATAATGTAAGGGAGGACTCAAGGACTGGAGGTGAGCAGGGAAGTGGGGGAATGGAATCTGGAAGAGATATTTTAGAGCCAAAGTCTTAGAATAAAGAAGATTCTTAGTTCAATTTCCCAAGCAATGAAAGAATCCTTTCTCAAAGATTCCTGATTCCTAGTCTTTCCCTTTTCCCAGGTTCCATTTTCTTCCCGAACTCTACCATTTATCAGAGGGGCTAGCACCATTATTCTTAGGTGGAGAGGCAAGTGGATTCTGAGTTAATAGTTATTGTTGAGAATAATCCTACAGACAATAGTTCTGCCCATTGCTTCAATTGCCAGCCAAACACACACACCATGAAGTTGAGAACCTGTTGGTTCTAATGATGATTACAATGGAAACAGAATATTACCAGCAGAATAAAAGCA
Source organism: Vombatus ursinus (assembly GCF_900497805.2). Taxonomy (NCBI): domain Eukaryota; kingdom Metazoa; phylum Chordata; class Mammalia; order Diprotodontia; family Vombatidae; genus Vombatus; species Vombatus ursinus. The sequence continues at coordinate 23,041,989 of NW_020949351.1, forward strand.
ACTTATCTCAGGACAGACTAATACTAAATCACATTAGTATTGATTAGGTAGGTAGAGAAAATCTAAAGGTTTATGAATTCTGTTTTACCATTATTAGATGAAATGAAAGAAAAAAATATTAAGAATATTTAGCCCTTCAAAACCAGTTATCCCTGCCAACTTACACAATTCATGCCAAAAACCCTAAACATTAGAGGGTTCATGAGTATTTTCATGGTCTATATCCCTATGAAAAACAATGTCCTAACAAAATATTTCTGTTTTGCTGAGAGTTTCTTCTTATTAAAGAAAAAGAGAATCATCGTTCTTAAAAGGGACTAAAGATATAATTTATTCCAATTCTTTGATTTTACAAAATAAAGGTAGTGAAGTAAGGGAGGTGAAATGATTTGTACAAAGTTATACAGCATATTAGTATCATTGCTATGACTAGAATCCAGGTCTTCTGCCTTTGTTGAACTCACTTTACAACATTTATGCTACAGCTTGGAAGTGAGGCCTCACACTGGGTGTTTAGTGCCAGAAATAATAATCCTTGAAGGCTGACTTCCCCATCTCACTGGGTAGTTGACTAAAATGATGAGAATAAAACAATGATTTAAAAAAATACTACCCAGTCAAAACATACAGAGTGAAGACTGACTCAGGAGTGCCAGTAAAAGTTTGGTATAACAATGCCTCAATAGCTTTCAAAGCTTTCTACAACCTTATCCCAGTCTAATTCACTGGAATCGGCAATCTTCAAGCTAGAAAAACTTGCTTATCTCTCCTTCTCACTCACAACTCTCCATTTCCCATCTCTGTGGCTTTGCACTGGCTATCCTAGAATGTCCTCCCTCCTTACCTCCACCTCATTGAATGGTCTGTCACATGCTTCCTGAGAGGACCAGGTAGAATAAGACATATCCATAGCAGTTCTGGATAAACTGTAATACTTTGAACACTTGGGCTGCATCCTAGGAAAGAGCCTCAGCCATGGTAGGAACAAGATAGGGACCCAGTGACTATCACTGGTGTATAGCTTCAGAGTTGGAACAATAGAAAACAATGATGCCCTGGAAACTTAATTGCTCAGAAAACAGGAGTCTTTTGTCTGCTCCCTGTTAAATGTTAGTTATACAACTTGCAGTGGATCTAAACCTGCTGCAGGTTGAAGTGAAATGGTTTCTACTTTGAGGATTTGAGAACGAGACGAGTAGGCATCAAAGCTAGCCAAAAACAAACTGTCTTGCGAACTAACAGGTATTTATTGTTGTTGAGTCATTGAGTCATGTCTGACTCTATGTGACTGCATGGACCATACCACCAGGCTCTTCTATGTCCTCCACTGTTTTCAAAGTCTGTCCCAGTTCATGTTTGTTTTTTCCATGATAACATCTATTGATTTCATCCTCTGCTATCCCCTTCTCCTTTTGCCCTCAATCTTTTCCAATGAGTTCCATCTTCTCATTATGTGGCCAAAGTGTTTAAGCTTCAGCCTCAGTATTTGACCTTCCAGTGAACAGCCTGAATTAATTTTTGACCTCCTTTCTGTCCAAGAGACTCTCAAAAGTCTCCAGCACCACAATTCGAAAGCATCACTTCTGTGACACTTGTTTTTTTTCATAAGTCCTATTCTCACAGTCATATGTTGCTACTGAAAAAACCATAGCTTTGTCTGTAAGATGATGTCTCTGCTTTTTAGTATGCTGTCCAGATTTGCCATATCTGTCCTTCCAAGAGGCAATCTTTTAATTTCATCACTGCAATCACCACCTGCAATAATCTTTGGGCACAAGAATATAAAATCTAACACTACTTCCATATCTTTTTCCTCTATTTGCCAAGTAAGTGACAGGATTAGTTGCCAAGATCATAGTCTTTTTTTAAGTTGAGCATCAAGTAGCTTTTACATTCTCCTCTTTTACCTTCAACCAGAAGCTTCTTAATTCCTCTTCACTTTGTGCCATCAGAGTGGTATCATCTGCGTATATGAGATCACTGCTATTTCTCCCAGGAACCTTAATTCCAGCTTTTGATTTATCCAGTCTGACATTTTGTATGATGTACTCTGCATATACATTAAATAAATAAGGTGACAATATAGAGCTTTGTCATACTTCTTTTCTGGTCTTGAACCAAACAGACTATTCCATGTTCGGTTCTAACCGTTGCTTCCTGTCACATACAGGTTCTATAGGAGACAAGTAAAATGACCTGGTGCTCCCATCTCTTTGAGGGCTTGGTACATTTTGTTATAATCTACATTGTCAAAGGATTTAGTGTAGTCAATGAAGCAGAAGCAGATGTTTTTCTGGAACTCCCTTGTTTTTCCGTAATCCAGCTAATCTTGACAATTTAGTCTCTAGTTTCTCTGCCTCTTTGACAACCAGTCTACTCTTCTGGGAATTCTTGTTTTATGTATTGCTGAAGTTCTAGTTTGCAGCATCTTCAGCATAACCTTGCTCATGTGTGAAATGAGCATAATTGTTCAGTAATTTGAACATTCTTTGGCATTGCCCATTTTTGGGACTTGGATGTAAACTGATTTTTTTCTAATCCAATGGCCATTGTAGAGTTGTCCATATTTACTGGCATATTTTGTACAAGCACTTTAAAAGTATCTTCTTTTAGGGTTTTAAGTAGCTCAACTGGAATTCCATCACTTTATTATTATTATTAACCTTATTGTTAGAAAAGCTCACTAAGGCCCACTTGACTTCATTCTCCAGGATGTCTGGTTCTAGATCAGTAACCACACCATCCTTAGGTTGTGTTAAGATCTTTCTTGTATACGTCTTTTGTGTATTCTTGCCACCTCTTCTTAATCTCAATTTCTTCTGCTTCTGTTAAATCCTGACCATTTTTGTTTTTTATCATGCTCATTTTTGTGTGGAACATTCCCTTTATATCTCTAATTTTCTTGAAGAGATCTCTTTTCTTTTCCATTCTATTGTTATCCTCTATTTCTTTGCATTGCTCATTTAAGAAAACCTTCTTATCTCTCTTTGTTATTTTCTGGAATTCTGCATTCAGTTGGATATATCTTTCCCTTTCTCCTTTCCATTTTCCTTTCCTTCTCTCCTCACCTATTTGTAAAGCCTCATCAAACAGCCATTTTGCTTTCTTGCTCTTCTTTTTCTTTGGGATTTTTTTTAAAAATTTCTGACTCCTGCACAATATTGCAAACCGCTGCCCATAGTTTTCAGGCATTCCATCCATTCTAATTCCTTGAATTTATTCTTCACTTCCACTTCATATTCATAAGAGATGTTATTAAGGTCATACCTATGGTGTCTGATAGTTTTAATTACTTTCTTCAAGCTTGAATTTTGCAATAAGAAGCTCATGATCTGAGCCACAATAAGCTCTAGGGCCTGTTTTAACTGACTGGTAGGGCTTCTCTACCTTTGGATACAAAGTATATAATCAATCTGATTTCTATATTGAGCATCTGGCAATATCCATATGTAGTAACCTTTTGGGTTGTAGAAAAAAAAGTGTTTGCTACTACTAGTGAGTAATATTGACAAAACTCTATTAGTTTGTGCCCTACTTCATTTTGTATTCCAAAGTCAAACTTGCCCATTATTCTAATTAACTTTTGCTTTCCTGCTTTAGAATTCCAATCCCCTATGATGAATATCACACACACACACACATTTGGTGTTACTTTTTTTTGTAATAGGAAAAGAATTTCTTTATTCAAAGAAATTTATTCAAAGGCAGAAAGTACCCTCCCTTCTGGTCACATATTCCTAACAGTCCTGGTCAGTTATTCATGTGCTCCTGGTTCCTAAAGAAAGTAAACTGGGGAACAACTGGCATGACTTGGCAGACCATGAACCACTAAAATATAGATCTTTCAGGGAAAGGATGTTCTGGAATTCAGCCTCCCTTTTCTTTTATTTTCTTTTTTTTCTTTTTAGTTTTCAACATTTACTTCCACAAGATTTTGAGTTCTAAATTTTCACCCCATCTCACCCCTCCCCCCACCCCAAGATCGCATGCATTCTGAATATACCTTCCCCTAGTCTGCTTTTCCTGCTATCTCTCCCCCCCCTTCCCCTTCTATTTTCCTGTAGGGCAGGATAGATTTCTGTACCCCATTTCCTGTATTTCTTATTTCCCAGTTGCATGTGAAAACATTTTTTAAACACATGTTTTTAAAACTTTGGGTTCCAAATTTTCTCCCTTTCTCCCTCCCCACCCACCCTCATTGAAAAGGCAAGCTGCACATGTGCAGTTATGCAAAACACTTCCATAGTAGACATGTCATGTGGTGAAAAACTAACTCTATTTCCCTTAATCCTATCCTGCCCCTCCATTTATTCTATTCTTTGTTTTGACCCTGTCCCTCCTCAGAAGTATTTGCTTCTGATTACCCCCTTTCCAAATCTGCCCTCCTCTCTATCATCCCCCTACTCTCTTGTCCCCTTCCCCTCCTAATTTCCTGTAGGGTAAGACAGATTTCCATACCCAATTGAGTGTGTATGTTATTCCCTCCTTAAATCAAATCCTATGAGAATAAGATTCCTTCATTCCCTCTCAGCTTCCCCCATTTCCCCTGCACTGTAAGAGCCTTTTCTTTTCTATTTTTTTTTTTGTGTGAGATAATTTACCCTGTTCTACCTTTCCCTTTCTCCTTCTCCCAGTATAATCCTCTCTCACCTCTTAATTTTATTCTCCAGATATGACCCTTTCATCTTCAACTCAACCTGTGCCCTCTATCTTTCTATCTATCTATCCATCCATCCATCTATCCATCTATATCTATATCTATATCTATATCTATATCTATATCTATATATATATATATACATACATATAATTTTTTCCCTCCAACTACCCTAATAATGATAAAGGTCTCATGAGTTACAAATATCATCTTTCCATGCAGGAATGTAAACAGTTCTACCTTAATAAGTCTCTTATGATTTCTCTTTCCCATTTTCCTCTTCATATTCCACCTGAGTCTTGTATTGGAAAGTCAGATTTTCTATTCAGCTCTGGTCTTTTCATCAAGAATGCTTGAAAGTCCTCTATTTCACCGAATGACCATTTTTCCCCCTGAAGAATTATACTCAGTTTTGCTGGGTAGGTGATTTTTGGTTGTAATCCTATCTCCTTTCCCCATGCCCTGCAGTCCCTTAATGTAGAACCTGCTAACTCTTGTGTTATTCTGATTGTGTTTCCACAATACTTGAATTGTTTCTTTCTGGCTGCTTGTAATATTTTCTCCTTGACCTGGGAACTCTGGAATTTGGCTACAATATTCCTGGGAGTTTTCTTTTGGGGATCTCTTTCAGGTGGAGATAGGTGGATCCTTTCAATTTCTATTTTGCCCTCTGGTTCTAAAATATCAGGGCAGTTTTCTTTGATCATTTCTTGAAAGATGATGTCTAGGCTCTTTTTTTGATCATGGCTTTCAGATAGTCCAATAATGTTTAAATTCTCTCTCTTGGATCTATTTTCCAGGTCAGTTGTTTTTCCAATTAGATATTTCACATTGATTTCTAATTTTTTATTCTTTTGGATTTGTTTTACAGTGTCTTGATTCCTCATAAAGTCACTAGCATCCAATTGCTCTATTCTAATTTTTAAGGAAGTAGTTTCTTCAGTAATCTTTTGGACTTCCTTTTCCATTTGGCCAATTTTGCTTTTTAGGGCCTTCTTCTCTTCATTGGCTTTTTGGACCTCTTTTGCCATTTGGGTTAGGCTATTTTTTAAGGTGTTATTTTCTTCAGTATTTTTTTGGGTCTCCTTTAGCAAGCTGTTAACTTGCTTTTCATGATTTTGTTGCATCACTCTCATTTCTCTTCCCAGTTTTTTCTCTACTTCTCTTACTTGCTTCTTAAAATCCCTTTTGAGCTCTTTCAATGCCTGGGACTGATTCATATTTTTCTTGGAAGTTTTGGATATAAGAGCTTTGACTTTGTTTCTTCTTCTGGTTGTATGTTTTGATCTTCTTTGTCACCAAAGTAAGATAATATAATCTGACTCTTTTTGCGCTGCTTGCTCATGATCCCAACCAATTACTTGAGTTTTAAACTCTTTGTTAAGGTAAGAGTCTGTTTCCAATGTGGAGAACGTACTGTCCCAAGCTTCAGGGGTTTGTACAGCTGTTTTCAGAGATACTTTTAGGGACCTGAAAAGTGTCAGTTCTTCCAAAGTGCTATGACAAGGGGCGAAGTGTTTCCTCTCCACCACCACAACAAGCTCCACCATGCCAGCACTCTTCCTCACCCCAAGACTGCCCCTCAGAACTGTGACTCAGATCCAAGCATGGTCAAATCAAGAGATTTCTGCCTCAGCCCTGGTAAAGAGATCCTTGCAATCCCCCTCTGATCAGCCACTTGATTCCCCCTCAGTCTCTAGGCTGGAAGCTCAGGATGCAGCTGCTGCCCCGAGGGCATGCTCTGGACTTGAGGCTGAGACCTAGCTTCTTCTCTCACCATAGTCAAGACTTTTCCCACTGACCTTCTAAGTTGTCTTTGGCGTTTGTGGGTTGAGAAGTCTGGAAACCACTACAGCTGCCCACAATTCAGTCCTCTGAGGCCTGCTCCAGGGTTGCTGTGGCCTGTGTGCCCACACCAAACTGTGCTCCTCTACCCGCCTGGGGCGATATACCTTTCCGATCAGCCATCCAGGTTGTCTTGGGCTGGAAATTTCTTTTGCTCTGGTTTTTTGTGGGTTCTGCTACCTTAGAATTTGTTTAGAGCCACTTTTTTATAGGTATTTGGAGGGATTTGGGGGAGAGCTCTAGCAAGTCACTGCCTTCCCTCTGCCTTCTTGGCTCTGCACCCTTGGTGTTACTTCTAAAAGATGTTTTAGGTCTTCATAGAACTGATCAACTTTGGTCTCTTAAGCATTAGTGGTTGGAATATAGACTTGTATCATTGTGATGTTGAATGGTTTAACTTGGGTTCAAACAGATATAATTCTGTCATTTTTGAAATTATACCATTTATTTCATCCTTTTATTGACTATTGGAGCTGTTTCATTTCTTCTAGGGGATTCTTGCCCCCAGTAGTGTATGTAATGTTCACCTGAATTAAATTTACCCATTCCCATCCATTTAAGTTTACTGACACCCAAATGTCGCGGCTGCTGTAGTGGTGATCATGAGACCAGCTCAGTGCACAGTAACCCGGAGACGCATGGAGGAGGGGGGAGACAGCAAGATGGCAGAATCTCCTGTTTATTGTAAGCTGGTTGTGACCTTTATAGCCCTCAAGGCACCTTGGGATCGCATGATCAGAGCCCTACAGCCAGTCCTAGCTATCCTACTCTGCATGAAAGCCTCAGGTCCGGGGTATGCAGGGAGGCACTCAACCAGTCAGAGGAGGGCCGAGCCAGTGATGATTGCTGCATGTCCACAAAGGAGAGGTCAGTTAAGACTTCCTTGCTTTCACGCAACAGACTGTGACCCTCAACTCCCCACAGGGAGGAACCCTAACGTGGCAGAGCACCATTCCCAAATGAATCCCATGACACCAAGATATTGATGTTTTATCTTTCTGTATCCTATTTGACTACATATAACTTAACTTGGTTCATAGATCTGAAATATAAATCCCAGGTTCCTATGCAATATTGATCTTTATTGCATTGACCTTTCTTTTCTTCACCAGATGAAGCTGCAGCTGATCTTCTTTTTGTCTTTGGCCCAGCCATTTCATTACTACTGAAGCTACTTGTAGTTGTCCTCTGCTCTTCCCCAGTGAGTATATTGGACACCTTCAGACCTGAGGGGCTCATCTTCCAATATCATCTCTTTTATTATTTAATACTGTCCATGGGGTTTTCTTGGCAAGGATACTGGAGCAGTTTGCCATTTCCTTCTTCAGCATAGGTAGAGGTTTTTTATGCCACAGTTGTGTGGAAATCATGATGCAAGAGTTTTTTAATAATTTCCCTTACCAAGGGGTAGGGATGGAGGCAGAATTATACAAAGCAATGAATCAGAACAGTTAAAAGCAAGTTGGTAAGTGAGAGGGTATGGTTCTCTTTTCCTGCTATTTTCTCTTAATTGTAAAGACAGGGAGATTCAGAGTCACATGATGAGACAAAAACCTAATTAGCAAATCTGAGGCCCAGTGATTCTTTTAGCAACCTGACAGTCAAAGAACAGTCTTAAAATATCCTCTTTCCATGGGGGCAGCTAGGTGGCACAGTGGATAGAGCACTGGCCCTGAAGTCAGGAGTACCTGAGTTCAAATCTGGCCTCAGAGACATAACACTCACTAGCTGTGTGATCCTAGGCAGGTCACTTAACCCCAATTGCCTCACTAAAGATATATATATATATATATATATATATATATTCTCCTTCCACAAAATGAGAGACCTAGATTATCTCTTCTTTTTCCTTTTCTCCAAATCCCCTTATTTTTTCAGATGCATAACATGTGTAAAACTCTTTGGAAACCCTAAAGCACTCTGCCTTTTAATCTTATCTATTTCTCTTATTCTTTTCTTATTCATCCTTTCTCTTAATCATTTCTCTCAAGTTGTTCAATGGAATTCAATGAGAAATTATACTGGTACAGGTCACTGTATTGTTCTTTTAGGTTTTATGTTTAATATTCTATGTATTATTATCCTGGTAGATAAAATAACTGAATTTCTTAATTAAAATGCCATCCTTAAATATTAGCAGTTTGATATTTTGTTTAGGGGATTTTGGGCAAAGGATTTGTCTGTGATACCAACCTGGTTCTAGTAGTTTATTTGTTTAATTTTCAAGGATATTTTTTGAGATCTTTACTTGTAGTGCAGAGATTGGGTTGTCCATTAACAATGAAAGAAAGTAAGCTTCTGATGTATAATTTTACCTTTCAGGCTGTGTCTTGCTATGTAGGTGATAAATTTTTGCAAGTTGAAATGATGATAAAGAAGATGATGGTGGTGATGATATGATAACGACAGTGATGATTTCTTTCTTTTCATATTTTATGTTCAATGGAACTCAGTTCAAAAGGGTCCTGGGACAAATCATTACCTTTCTGTTATTCTTTTTGTTCAGTGAACTATTTGTTGAACTGTTTTCTAAAAGAATAAAATGATTTCTTGGGTAATTGAATGAAAATATTGGGTTGCAACTTAATGTTTTCATTGATTCACTGAAATCTTCATAAATAGTCATATATAGGATAATAGGTAGCTCCTCCTCTTTCTACTTGGTTTTGCTTTCTTCTCCTAGGTCCCTATTTTGAGAGCTTCTCATTCCATGTATTTTTGAGGTTTTCAGTATTTGTTATGGCATGTTATAAATTTGTCATTTATATACCCATACATAAATACACACTGATGGATCAGCACTGTGGATTTTCTATACAACTTCATAATAGGCATTCATCCACATTGTTTTTATTGTGTGGATAGTAAAGACAAACTCTCAATCCTGGGGAAATTGAATTCCAGTCAGAATTAGAAGAGTTTTAAAAGTGGACATAAAGTATCACTGTGGTTACAAAAAGGCGTACCAAGTATGTGTTTGTATGGGTGCATGTATTAAGCATTGTCAACTGAATGAATAGATCAGACTTCATGTTTTAGAAGTGGGTAAAATGAGATAAGATACTAGGCTTACAATTTTTGTAATACTGGGAAGTTCCAAATTAGACAACTCTTTTTACCAAAGCAGGTTGGCACATTCTTTGTAACTTACGCTTGAGAGTCACCAAAAGCATTGAGAGAAGATAATGTAACCTGTAATGGTTACCTAGAATCTGTCAGAAGCTGAACTTGTAAGTGGTCTCCTGACTTTGAGGCCGAATCTCATGCTACTTTATTACTTGCCAGCATTTAAGGTACAGGGCTAGAACTTGAATTTTTTAAAATTAATGTTTATACACACACACACACCCCCCACACACACTCACCCCATATATAGTGTGTATATATATATATATATATATATGCATATACGCACATATGATTTAAAAGGGGGATTTAAGAGATTATTTAGTACAAAATTTCTGTTTTAAGAATGAGGCAAATGAGATTCTTAGAGATGAAGTGACTTGCCTAGAGTAACACTGGAAGTAATCAGAAGAGCCAGGATTTGAATCTAGGTCCATCAACTTCAGATTCAATTCTCAGTCCATGTCATCTTAGGAAAAAGGGGTATCTTTCACATATCTGAATTCCAGGAATAGCTGTACCTATCATAACACATATATTTTGCCCTTTTTTGTTGTTGGCACAGAGGATTACTCTAAAGTTTCAGAGTTTGAGTAAAGAAATTAATCCATAAACATTTATTAAATATCTACTATCTATCTGGAAATGTGCTAGGTGAGACAATTCTTGTCCTCAAAAATCTTGGGTAAAGGAAGTCAAGTGATGGAGCAATGCACAATGAAGAAAGAAGAGCCCAAAGAACAGGGAGAGACACACACACATATCTCAAGTAGACTCCTCTCTCCATCAATTTTAGTATATTTCTTACATATTGTATGGGCTTATCATTGTTACCTGGATAAGAGGATAAATGACACTGTCTGACTGGTTTCCATAACTAAGGTTGACCTTAAGATAATTGGCTAGCTGGAATTCAGAAAAATAGATTCTAATTTCAGGAGATTTTATAGGTCTATAAAGAAGAGAATGAGAATGATTTTAGTCCTTATCAACTTTTATTTATTTATTTTTCTGTTCAGAAGATAAACTAACCCATGTCAGAGAGGACCTGGATCTTGGGGGAGGGAAACCTGTGCACAACCTCCAACTAAAAGGAGTTAGTAACTGCTACTTTGGAACAAAAACACATGGGATCTATATTCATAACTTTTTGAATACAGGTCAGAGATCAAAGACCTGAGAATGGATTTGTTAATCCCCCCAAGCTGTACCATTGAGTTCCATAAAAGCAAATGACAGTAAGACCCATGTGTTTGCTCAGGTGTCTTGAGAGAACAGTTCAATGATGCTGTTGATAGAGATGGAAAGAAGTTTCCTTAGGTGTTTTGTTCTGTAGTCTAGCCTTCTCTCCAGAGAAGAGAGATTTCCTAGGCAGCAGCATCCTAAAGCTTACTCATGGATGATTAAGCTTAAAAGTTTCTAAATTACAGACTGCAGGCATATGGAGAGAAAGAAAGCTCTTCATCAGCATAATTTTTATAGAAAGAAGAGTTATCCTTGAAGGTGGGGGCTGTTTCATTTGTGACTTTGGATTCCCCCTAATTAGCAAAGCACCTGACACACAGTAGGTGCTTAATAAATGACTGTTGAATCTAAAAAAAAAAAGAAAAAAGAAAAAAGAGTTCTCCTACATTGTTCCCCAAGACTATTCTTCCTGGAAATCATCATATAGTTCCTGAGCAGTTTCCTTTTTGGATAGAAAAGTTGGAAAAACTTAGATGTAAATTACAATATATCTGTGCTATCTATATTCAAAGATATTGCTAGAGTAAACTCCAGGTGTAGATAATGAGCCAGAGAGAAAAATGACAAATAGATCAATACTCTGAGCACAGACATTACATATGTGATCCTAAGAGAGGATTGGATAGCTATAACAGGGAAAATAAAGAAAATAATAAATGGCCACAAAATTTAGGTGGTTTTGCTTACTGGTTTTAAGGAAATGAAATTGATCGGGACCTGGATTGTCTGAGTTTTACTTGGGAAGCATTAGTTTCATCCAGTGAAAAGTTTCTCCACCAAACAAATAAAAAGGTGCTTTAAAAAAAAGTTCAACACAAAGCTTATCTCTGCAATTTTGACAGAATGGTTTATTAAAAAGCAAAATCACATCAGGTATGTGGTAAACCCAGGTCCCAAGACTTTCAGCTCTGGGATATGTAGCCTTACAGAGCTCTAGATGAATATCAGAGTTCCCTTAGCTTCCCCTGAACTTTCTAAGTTGTTTTCTAGAGAAATGAATAGCATATTTATCAGTGGTGAGGTGGGAAGAATGGGAGACACCAGGATGAGAACATCTAATGCCTCTTATCCCATAAACAAAGATATATTTAAACTTTTTTTTAAACCACAAACCAGGTACTGTTCTGAGATCTTAAGCTTTGCCTCATCATTTTGCTAAATGAAGCCTACAGCATGATGAATTTGAAGAAGGGATGGACTTCAGAGACGACTGAGTCCAATCTACCATTTTATATATGAGTAAACTGAGGCCCAAAGAAATTTAGTGACTTGCCCATGGCCATATGGATAGTAAGTGATAGAGACAGAATTTGAACCCAGAGGTTCTGCCTTGAAAACCATCACTCTTCTCTGCGGCATGCTACCTGATTAGGCATGCTAGGCATTTGGAGTCTCTGTGTCTTTCAGATTTCTTGGTACATGGCTTGAAGCTTGCTAACCTGTTTCTTGGACCAAAAACCAAGTCACATCTCAAACCTACTAAGTGATTGCCACATCCATACTAAGTGTTTATGTGTTTTCTTCTCTCTACTAGACTTTCTTCCCTTGAAGGCCAGAAATTACTTCTTACTCATCTACTGTAGGGTCAAGTTAGATTCATAGATGATTCATAGTGAATATTTATTGAGTTTACATCTTTAATTCATTAAGTGCCTAACATTTTCAGTTTACTGTGTAGCATGGGAAGATTGTTTTAGTTATTTCAGTCTTGTCTGATTCTTCATGACCTCATGGGTTTTCTTGGCAAAGACACTGGAGGTTTGGCATTTCCTCTTGCAGCTCATTTTATAGATGAGGAAACTGAGGCAAACAAGGTTAAGTACCTTGCCCAGGGTCACCTGGTTAGTAAGTGTCTTAGGCCAGATTTGACAGAGTAGTTATTATTTAGTGGGAGAGGTAGTTTCTTTTACACATAATACCTCACACTCTTGCTCTAGAGATCAAGAAAAAAATTTAACTTTAAAATAAATAGTCACTCACAAAAATGAGTCTTCTTGACTTCAGGCCTGACACTCTATACACTGCACCACCTAGCTGCCTCAACAGGGGAAGATATAAATTTCAATTAAACATAATTCTACCCACTCAGAGTTCACAGCACAATTAGGGAAAAAACCAGACAATGGTTAAACCTATTAACACATGATCAGTGTATTGGAGAGGTGCAAAGAAAAGTGTTAAAAAAATGTGTAAAGATTATTAGTAGAGAGCATTACCAATGGTGAGGACCAGCAGAGACTTTCTGGAAGACACAGTGTTTAACTTAGGTTTTAAAAGATAAATAGGAATAAATCAAGTGAAAGAGGGAAAAATAAAATGCATGCTATAGGCAACAGTATCAGAGAATGAGGAAAAGCATAGGACATGTTCAGAGGCTAGAGAATAGTCCAGTTGGGCTACAGAATTCAATCGATAGGGAAAAGTAATTATGATAGAGCTGGAAAATTAAGGTTGTGCCAGGTAACAGAGGGTCTTGACTTCTAGGTAATCATTCTTTCCTGACCCTTTTATTTACTATATTCCCTTTGACTTAGGTATATTCTGCCAAGAACCACATTTTGTTGCAGCATGTCATTCTACCAAGTTTCAGTGATACTATTATGAAATCAATTCTACTTTGATTTAGGATCTCTAGTTCACTTTACTTATCCATATTTTTTACATTTGTATATTGAAATTGGAAATCATGGTTATTATTAAAGCCATTCTTTTTGAATATTGTAGCCTGTGAATTAGATGGATATGGATTAGATTTGAAAGTATAGCAGAACTCCATCTCCTTCCCTTTTTCATTTTAAAATCCTCCTTATCAGATTCATGAAGCTGCAGGCAAATATTTTTATCTTGTTAGGTATACTTCCTCTATGGATAAAAGCCCATCAGTCTTAGATTTTATGTTAAGTTCTGCAAATCAAAATATCATTTTCAGATGTCATGTTCATAGCCAAATGTTAGCTCTCTGAAATCTTTGTTCTTTTTGGAATTCCTCATCATCAATCAGAAGTAGAGAAGAAAACACTCCCTGTGCTCTGAATGGCCTCCATTTTTTTCACATGAAACTTTGCTATCCTGAGCAAAAAATGTAAGTTTCTTGTAGCAATATAATTTGTATATTAATCTCTAGAAATGGGGAGTGGCCATTATGTTTGCTAAGTTTTTGAAGCTTTTCTATCAAATCCTGGATACATGCCCTGTGCAGATAGCAAACTCATTGGTGATCATGTCAGTTCAACTAATAACCACCTAAGACCTTTTACTTGCTTCCTTTTTCATGGATCACTACTGAATCTTACCTAATGTATCTAGATCTATCCTTAACAAATTAAAACAAACAAATCAATAAATAAAAATAAAACCTGAGGTAGTCCAGCACCAATCTCTGTAGGGAAAGCCTCATAGCTATTTTTTAGCTCCAAATATGCTTTATCTCTTTAAGCCTCAGTTTCCTCATCTGTAAAATGGCAATAATAATGCTCTTATTAGGAGCAGTGAGGTGACTCAGTAGATAGAGTGCTGGATTTGGGATCTAGAAGAACTGAGTTCAAATTCTGTTAAGAAATGTACTAGCTGTGTGACCCTGGGGTAAATCATTTAACCTCTTTATCTGTTTCCTATATCTGCATCTGTAAAGTGGGGATGATAATAGCACCTATCACTCAGAGTTATTGTGAAGATCAAATAAGATAACATCTATAATACAGGTCTTAAACTGCTTTTCAGACTTTAATGTGTTATATAAATGCTAGCTATTATTTATGTATCTTCTTTTCCTTAATAATAATACTAATAATAAACCAACCCTACACCTTCCCCCATTGTTGTTGATGGAACTCTAGTCCTGGGGTTCTTATCCTCCCCCACCACTCCTGCCCAGTTTAGTAAACATTTGTTTAAAGTCATAAAAAAAATAATCCACAAGTACAAGTTCAAGTTCCCATCAGGGTTAATTAGAGAAAGCAGGGAGGAGCAAGAGATGTTGTTTTAAAAATAATTCATGACCATGAAATAAAAATATTTGAAATGTAAATCTCCCATTTCATTGCAAAGACTCGCATCTTCCAATATTTTCACTTACTGATATCTAATCAAAGCATCTAAGCATCCTTCTTAATTGCAAGAGTAAACAAAACTAATATACAACTTTGATCCTTGATCTTTCCTGCTATAAGAACAAAGGATCATATGGCATGTCATGGAATGTGAGGGGGGGATGCTTTATGAACTTTAAAATAACTATGTAAGCATGAACTACTGTTGTGTCAAACATACCTCCTCATTTCATCTGTATTATTTGTGGTGTGTTCATATTTTGCCCTAACTTCTCCTGAAATTTTTGCTCCATTTAAATCTGAATTTTTTTTTTATATTGTTTCCCCTGTTATGGCTTTCTCATACCTGTACTGATGACTTCAACTTTAACTTGGATGAGAAAAAAGAAGTATACAATCTCTTTGATGTATAGATACTAAATTATTAGATTCCATAAAAACTATTCAGCCTGTTATCTACCTCTAACTATATAACATTCTAAACTTCTTCATAACCCAAGTATTTAGAGCTATTAATTTAACAACTTTTTTAGTTCACTGACTGTGGTAGTATTTTCCTTTTGTTTTATTTTTTACTTCACAAAACTGTACCCAAAGGAACAAAAGGGCTTTGATCTCTTCAGGGAAAGAATGTTTTTTTGTTTGTTTGTTTGTTTTTTCCCAGAACAAAATTATGGTCACAAAATTATTGTAGGGGCAGGGAGTAGTTATTATATTCTTGTTGTTATTATCATTATTATCATTATCAACATCCCAAGACCTCTTATTTTTCCCTTGTGTGGGAAGCAAGTTAATACTAAACATCATTTTTAGATCATTGTAAAATAAATGTCCTAGGTGTCTTGTCACTTAAAATAACAATTTATAATATTACTGGCACCAGTTGTACATATTTTTCTTTTATGTCCTAGTCCAATCAGTTATTCACTGCCATTTGGAAAATGAAGGATATAAACTGATAGATGAATTGTTTCAGTGAATAAATTTGTGAAGTACCCTCTGTTTTACCAATTCTGAGTTTTTCACATTTTGTTGACTTCTTGACATTCTACTTTCTTGGATTTTAGGAAAATTCTATGTAGTTTGCATTAAAATGTGCCAATGCCTATACATTAACAAAACCATTTAAAAAATTGTACAAAAACCGATTTTGTTAGACCATTTTTTTAGAATCCAAATACTTCCAATATACATTGCAAATGTAATCTTGTAGCATCAAACACATTAATTGCTTCACCTTTAGAAATCTGATGCCTCATTTGGAACTATGGCCAAAGTGCTATAAAACTCTGATTCAGCAATACCACTGTTAAGTCTGTATCCGAAAGAGATTTTTAAAAAGTGAAAAAAGACCTATTTGTGCAAAGATGTTCATAGCAGTTATTTTTGTGGTGATTAAGAATTGGAAATTGAGGGGATAGGCATCAGTTGAGGGATGGCTGAACAAATCGTGGCATATGGTTGTGATAGAATATTATTGTGGTATAAGAAATGGCAAGCAGGAAGATATCAGGAACAAAAAAACCTGAAAAGATTTACAAGAACTAATGCAAAGTGAAATGAACAAAACCAGAAGAATGTTGTACACAGTGACAGCAATATTGTACAATGAAGAAATGTGAATGACTTAGATATTCTCACCAATACAATGATCCAAGACAATCCCATGATGAAATATGCTATCCACCACAGAGAAAGAGTTGATATTGTCTGAATTCAGATTGAAACATGTTATTTTCCTTCCTTCCTTCCTTCCTTCCTTCCTTCCTTCCTTCCTTCCTTCTTTCCTTCCTTCCTTCCTTCCTTTATTCATTCTTTCCTTCTTTTTCCTCTCTCTCTCTCTCCCCTCTCAAGTCTTTTTGTGCAAAATGACTAATATGGAAATGTTTCAAATGATTACACATGTATAACCCATATTGGATTGTTTATCATCTGTGAGGGGAGGGAGGGAAGGAGGGAGAGATAGAATTTGGAATACCCAAATGTTAAAAAACATGTAGTTAGATAGATAGATAGAGAAAGGGAAAAATAAAATATTATTAAAAATAAAATCAGGTGCCTCAACAGTTGTTCAAGGGACAGCCTTTTAGAGAGGTGTGTGAACTCTTTTTGGATATCTATAAATACCTTATTTATAATTTTGACTTCTTCATTCACAAAGTTTATCTTCTTAGGATTTTTGATGACTGATTTTGCTTTGTTTTTGTCCCTCAAATTCTTGCTGGCAACAGGAAATACATTCTTGATCTCTTCCTTTGTTCTTCACCATTGCCTGATGCTTGTTCACTGATCATCCAAAAACAAGATAATCTAAACGCTCCACTTTCTATGTACTCTGTACTCCAATGGTTATTTCAATCAGTTCCACAAAGTGACAATGCTGGCAAGTTATATCCCAAGGGCCCAGACGCTGGTGATCAGCAATCACACATGTGACTTTGCTAGCCCAAGTTGATGCACAGGGGAGGCCTTGCCTTTTGGGAGAGCGGAAGCCCCACCCCCAGAGGGTTCATGTTGTTTTAACTATTGAAAGCCTGCTATATCTAGGAAGCCCCAGAAACCCAGAAATACTTCAACCCAGTCATCCTGCTGCCACATCTTTTGTACATCTTTTTTGTCTTCTCTTGCTATGAGAATATAAGGAAATCAATGCTGCCATTCCTTCTATGCCTACTTTGTCCATCCTGTTAATTTTTCAGATAAAAAAAATCATTCCTAATTACCACTCTCCTACATTGTTGTCTACTCCTATTAGCATGCAAGGTGCTGCAGGGCAGGAAATATGTCTCTTTGTACTTATATTCCTAGCACTTAGCAAAGTTCTTGGCACATTGTAGGATTTTTATAAATGATTTTTTCTTCATTCTTTTCTTAATTTACTGTTGTGGTGATCAAATGCAATACCATAGTTGAAGCATTTTGTAATCATAAGATATTATAGAAGTTTATTCTACCCACAGGCTTTCTCTATCTATCTATCTAATTATCTTTCTATCTATTACGCGTACTTGTCCCTTTTAAAAATATATACAAATGTATATTTCAGATCCTCTGAAATTTGGTTTAGTCACAAGAGGAGTTTGGGTGATATGTTACCTTTGTTTCATTCATCTGGAATGATAGCTTCTCATTTCTTTTCCAAGAAGCACAAAAATATGAATATATTTTGCCTTGAGAAGAAATGACAATGAGGAAAAGATTCATGATTTGTTTTAGAACCCACAAACAGAGTCTCATGGCTGTTTAACTTGCAAATCACATCATTGCTAGTTATTGTACAGTGCCTAAAGCCAATGAAAGGTAAAAATATTCTCTAAAATTTAAAAAAAAACCTTTTTGTTTCTCTCCAGTCCATTTAAATTGTCTTTCAAAAAGTGTGATGTGGTAACTCTTGCATGAATACATACATATTTTATATTTAATTTCACATGTACAAGTGCATTTGGTCAACATATCTTGGCTTCTGCTTTGGCACAATATAAATTCTCCTTGAACAAGAAAGGCAAGTTGTACTATGAATGCACAATACCTAAGACAGTGCCTGGCATGTAGGAAATACCAAAGAAACAGTTACTGAATGGAGTTGAACTTGGATAAAAAAGGCTATTTTTTAAATTTTACTTGGACTCTGACTTAGGGGTTGCTCTCATATTATAATTGAATATTCTTGGTTTTCAAAATGAAATAAAAATCACTGGAGAACATATCTTCTATATTTGCCTTCCCTCCTTCCCTCCTTCCTTCCCTCCTTCCTTCCTTCCTTCCTTCCTTCCTTCCTTCCTTCCTTCCTTCCTTCCTTCCCTCCTTCCCTCCTTCCCTCCTTCCTTCCCTCCTTCCTTCCTTCCCTCCCTCCTTCCTTCCCTCCTTCCTTCCTTCCCTCTTTCCTTCCTTCCCTCCTTCCTTCCTTCCCTCCTTCCCTCCTTCCCTCCTTTCTTCCTTCCCTCCTTCCCTCCTTCCCTCCTTCCTTCCTTCCTTCTTTCCTTCCCTCCTTCCTTCCTTCCTTCCTTCCCTCCCTCCCTCCTTCTTTCTTTTCTTCTTTCCTTTTTTTCTTCCTTCCTTCCTTTCTCTTTCTTCTTTTTTAACATCTTTCTGTCTATCATATATCTCTATTTCCATCTGAATGTTTAGAAGAAAATTATATTGGCACCAAGCCATGTTTAATTTAAATTAAATTAGCATTGAAAGCTTAGTTGGTCTATACCTGAGCATATTTCATATTGCTCTTGGCTATTGAATAGAAGTATACCACAGAATCCAGAGAACTTTGTGGTTCAGAATAAGCAAACTCTGCAAGTGATACCAATCAATTATATATGTTTTCACAAATCTAAAATCTTCTTGGGATACGTCCCAAATATATTTTTCCAGTTTTTTTTAAAGTGATAATCTTTCCAATTCCATTTTCTATCCTGTCCCTACTTTGCACTCTTCAAAACCTGCAAAAAAAAGCCAAAAAAAAAAAACCAAACAAACAGAGGTTTCAAACTAAAGGAAGTAGTAGGAAAATGAGAAATTATTTTCTAAGGTTTTTTCCTGCCTATAGACTGAGTTGTTCTGTTTTTCTTTTAAGTTAAAACCAAGAGTATATAATATTGATCAATTTTTAAAATTCAAAAGTCCCTCCCAAGAGTAAAATGTCTAGGGCAGGGATGTAAAGAAAAGATCTGAATTGTTTTCTTAGACAATAAATTCTTTTGGGTAAGATGTGACATATGAAATTATAACTGTAAATGCCCCATATCAGTCAACTAATTGAATCTCCTGATCTTATAGAAGATAAAACTTGGGCCCAGATAAAGGAAATGACTTATCTGGAGTCCTACATAGCAGATCCAGGTTTGAAACTCAAGTCACATGACCCCAGATCCAGTTTTTTTCCCATATTCTCTCAACTGGGACAAAGAGAAGAGGAAATGGTACTCAGGTTCAGTAAGACTTGATTTGGTTCAAAAACCAAGGACTAGGACATTTGAAAGACCTTCTGTTTAGTATTATTGCTTAACTTTTCATTGTATTATTAATGTCTTTTTTTATTCCCTTTTTCACTCCCTATCCTTCATTTCCCAAGGTAACATGATTTAAAATATTTCTTTCTTCACAGAATCATAGCAATGGATAGGACTTCAGACATCATTCAATCTGTACCTAGTAAGTGAATAGCAACCCCAACTTCAAGCTTCCTGACAAGTGTTAATTTAGCTTCTGTTTGATCTCCAAAAATGACAAAAGCCTCTCCTTTCTGAAGTAGGCCTTTGCACTTTGATAGCTCTAATTGTTATCAAATGCTTACTTAAAATCATTCCCATCATTCCCATCATTCATCATTATAACCTATACCCATTGTTTCTATTTTGTCTTCTGAATTCAAGAACAGGTCTAATCTGTCCTCCAAGTGACGGCTTTTTAAATATTTTAAGATAACTTATATATATTCTCCTTCAGTTGTCTTTTCTCTAGGCTAAGTACCCTTAGTTCTCCAGACCGATAGAATATTGTCTCCACCTCTAACCATTCTGATGACATTCTTTTGACAGATATTTTAAAAACACGGTCATCTCCCTTGCAGAGACATGTGCGTGGGAACAATAAATTCCGCCCCTTCCAATCCTGGCTCCTCATCCATATACAGACTTCATTTCAATTAATATAAAGCTATTACATACCTGTAAACACCAAAATGGCATTTGGAGAAGCCTAATTGCTCTCATTGGGGATTGGCAGGCACTGTTAAGTGCTGACTCATTTCTTGAAGCTTTTCACAACATAATAAACCCATGCAGGGAAACACACAGAGATACAAAAGACAAATTGGTGAATATATCTAAAAGGTCATTTTTAATTTTATAAGTTGGTAGAATTCTTGGTTCTAGTCTAAATATATATGGTTTGGATTTGTTAATATCAAATTTGAAATGCATAAACCAGAAATTCTTTGTAGTTACATATCCTTTTAAGGGATTTTCATATTTAACATGATTAAATTTTTCCCAGATATGGTTTGAATCCCTTTGGTTCATTAAGTGAATTGCTGGCTCCTAGCTAGCTCTGCAATCTTAAATAACATGCAGAGGTAAATAACATGAACAATGAGTTCCCAAACCCCTAAACAAATGCAATTTGAAATTGCAATACAAAGTGGTATTTATTAAATGAGAACATTGTAGAAAATATACAAAAAACCCTGAGTCATCTGGCCATCCCCAGAATAAACTCCCAAGCTGTTTTTTTGTGAACCATAACAGTTGTGATTCCCTTGATAAACGTCAACACAACCTCCTTAACCAAGAATCTGATCAACAGGAAAGTGTACTCTTTGTAACCTCCTAGTGTTGAAATTGCTTTCATTTTTATTCTGCTCACACAAAAAAATCCTCCTCCCTACCTTTTATGATTGTGGTTCTTCCTCCTAACCCCACTGACCATGGTCAAGTCAGTATTAAAAGTATTTAAGAAATAATAGGCAGGGATTAATTTACCTACAATACTCTCCTTTTCCAAAAGGGTCACTTGCACAAAATTCTCTAGAGGCTAATATTACATTTGTCACCAACTTGCACAAAATTATTTAAAGGCTTATATTACATTTGTCACCATTCAATCCCTTGAAAATGTAGCTGTCTCTCTATCACAAACTAATTCAACTTTAGTAGTCTATGATTTTCAAATTGAAACCCTAGGTTGGAGAAAGGTGAAGAGGGATGGGAAAAATTAGAGCTCCCCAGAGGTCCTAAAGGTCCACTAAATTTTAAGAGACATGACTTTTTTGGACAGAATAAAGAGTTGCTTGCCCTAAAGTGGATTTCATGTTTTTTTTTTAATTTTGTAAGAGAATAAACAATCTAAAAGTTGTATACTTTGAAGAAATTAACTTTTCACAATCTCATTCATATCAAAACACCTATTTAGAATATTTCAATATCATCATTAGTCAAATTAGCTAGAAAAGCTGTATCAGTGATTTTCTTATAAACTTAGAGGAAATTCTGGTCTTTAGCACCTCCTAGGGGACTGATTTTCATTACATGATGTTTTTCTAGGCAAAAATATTGTCAACAAGATATTTAAGAGAAGAAACAGATGTGTATGGTACCCAAAGAAAGAATAAAATATGCATATCACCAAGAAAAATATTGACTTTTCCTTTCCACAGAAAAAAAAAGTCTCAATGCAAGAAAAAAAATTGAATGTATTATGTTTACTAAAAACTATTTTGACAAATAAAGTTCCTGCATTATTTAGGGCCTCTACTTCTTCACACCATGTTTTCTCCCATGTTGTTATGTTTTGCTCTTTCCATAATTTCCAGGTATCCTTTGTGAAATTGAGCTCTGCTTTAAATGTTAGATAGCATGGTGCAGAGTTTAGGGTGCTACACACTTGGAACTAAAAGATCTGGGTTCAACTCTCTTCAGAATCATTTACTAGGTGTGTGATAGTGAGCAAGTAATAATCTCTCAGAGACTTTGTTTCCTCCTCTGTAACATGGAGATAATCATAATGGCAATACTTACCAGTATTTCAAGGTTGTTTTGAGGATCAAAAGAGTTAACATATCTGTAAAGTGCTTCGTAAGCCTCAAACCACTAGCTTTGATTACTAGGAAACCATTCTTTTTGCCCTCTTCTATAAAATTGAGCCCAATCATAGTGTATTATTTTTGTGATATGTTGCTAATTACTAATATTTTATTTAAAGTTTTTGCATTGAGATTAATTAGGGATATTGACACATAGTTTTCTTTCTCTGTTTGGATTTTCTCAGGTTTAGATATTAAAATCTTATTTGCATTTTAGAAAGAATTTGGTATGGCCACTCTTTTTCCTATTTTTTTTCAAATGGGAATTAAATAGGAATGGAATTATTTTTTCTTTAAATATTTAGCAGAATTTGGTTGTAAATCCATCAAGTCCTAGACTTTTTTACTTTTGGAATTCATTTATAGATTATTCAATTTCTTTTTCATAAATAAGATTATGTAAATACTTTCTCATGTTCTGTTAACCTGGGCAATTTATATTTTTGTAAATATTTGTCCATTTCATTGATTTAGTCAGATTTATTGCCATATAGTTGGGTGAATTATCTACAAATAATTTTAAAATTTTCTTCCTCCTTAGTTGTGAATTAATCTTTTTCTCTTTTGATGTAAGTTATTTAAATTTTTTTCTTTC
The DNA here is from genome assembly GCF_900497805.2 of Vombatus ursinus. Taxonomy (NCBI): domain Eukaryota; kingdom Metazoa; phylum Chordata; class Mammalia; order Diprotodontia; family Vombatidae; genus Vombatus; species Vombatus ursinus. The sequence goes on from NW_020949351.1 coordinate 23,065,082, forward strand.
TTCTTTTAAATCAAGTTAGCCATTGGTTTATCTATTTTATTCCCACTGCTCAAAATATACTTTCTCATTTTATTCATTATTTCAATGTTTTATGCTTTCAATTTTGCTTCTGTCCTCTGATTTTCACTATTTCTATTTTTGATGTTCATTTGAGTTTTAAATTCATTTATTTTCTCTTTTTAAGTTGAATCCCTAATCCTTTGATCTGTTCTGTCTCTCCTTTTTTTGTTGAAAATATTTAAAAGATATAAATATTTCCCTAAGAAAGGCTTTGTCTGCATCCCCCAAATTGTGTTCTGTTGTCATATTTTTGTCATTAACTTTGATGACAGTTTTCATTGTTTCTATGATTTGCTCTTTTACCCATTCTTTATAATCAATTTATTTAGTTTTTAATTAATTTTAATTTTATTTAAAGTCTATTGAATATGATTTTATTACATTATAGTTGGCAAAATGTACATTTATTTTTTTCTGCATTCATCTCTGACATTTTTATACCTTGGTACACCGTCAATTTTCTGAAGATACCATGCACACCTGAGAGATAAGTATATTCTTTTTGTTTTCATTCAATATTCTCAATAAGCCTAACATATCTAACTTTTCTAAAATTCTATTGAGAGTCTTCATTTTCTTTTTGCTTATTTTGGTTAGGTTTTTCTCTGGGGGTAAAGGGCAAACTGAGTTCTCTTGTATTATAGTTTTACTGTCCATTTCTTCTTGCTACTCAATTACCTTTTCCTTCAAGAATTTAGATCCTATGCCATTTGATGCATATTATCTAGTATTTATATTAATTCATTGTCTGTTTATTTCTTTTAATTATCTCTATTTTTGCTGTTTCTTTGTCAAAAATTGTGAAAGCTTTACCATCTTCTTTTTTAACTTCAGCTGAAGAATAATTGATCATCCTATAGCCCCTTCTTTTAACTCTATGTGTATCTTTCTGCTTCAAGTGTATTTTTCATAAACAACATAATGTTTGATTCTGGTTCCTAATCCAGTTTGCTATTTTTTCCCTGTTCTATTTGTGAATTTATCCCATTCATATTTACAGTTATGATTATTGTGTCTCTATCCCATTTTCTTAGATTTTTCCTTTTCTTTGTTTTCTCTCCACTTTCATGAATTTATTTTACTTCCAACTAATTCCTGCCTTAATCTTACTTGCCTCTTATCCTCCCTTCACTTAACGTTTTTCCCCCATGTTTCTCTATTGAATGAAATATATTTCTGTACCCAGCTGTGTGTATGTCTAGTCTTCCATTATTTGACCAGTTCAGATGAAATTGGGGTTTGAGTGTATTCATTTCCTCCTCCCTCTTCCTTGTTATATAGACTTCTGTTTGCACAGTTCTATTATGTAGAATGATTTCCCTTATTTTTGCCCTAAGTAAGTAGTCAGAATACAAAGTTACATGTTAACATGAACAGAATTGGGGCAGGAGGGTAGAAGTAGGTGAGCCAAGATAAATGAACCATTAAAAAACTTCATGAACAAGTCTGTTACCTGTCTTTACTGAAGGAAAGCAGGTCCCACTCAGAATGAAGGCTGCACTTTAAACAGAATAAGAATGTCATCAGAAGTAAGTAGTCTGGGGCAGCTAGGTGGCACAGTAGATAGAGCTCCAGCCTTGGAGTCAGGAGGACCTAAATTCAAATCTGGCCTCAGGCACTTGACACTTACTAGCTGTGTGACACTGGGCAAGTCACTTAACCCCAGTTGCTTTAACCCCCAAAAATGATAAAAAAAAGTAAAAAGCTTATGAAATGAGCACTTACCCTTTGATTCCAGGAGATTCCCTTTAAGTCTGAGTTGAGAAGCTAGAAGTACTCACTTACACAGCAAGTAAGTCAGAGAGTTGATGCCCCCTTTGAACATGTAGGATAGGAGGGCCTGCCCCAAGTAGTCAGTATCTGTAGGAAGAGGCTGTTTATTTCTTTTGGAAGAAGCCAGTAATAGACATTTGTCAGTTGGCTTTGCCAGGAATGGCTTTCCTCTTTTTGAGCCCCTTTCATTCCTCCTTGGGCTCCATTTTGACAGGTGAGGTCTCTGTTAGGATACTGTCTTCACCTTAAACTTTTCTTAAACTGGCTGTGCAGGATTGACTTTCATAAGTCTCTTCTGTCACTATGCAGCCTTTTTCATCCTCAAAGACTCTGGATTTCAATATTCTTTTCCATTTTATTTTTTTTCACTTGAGGCCTTGAAGGAAGGAAGTTCTGGCTCAGTTTTCTGGTCTGGCTCTGAAAGGGGAGGCTGAAGAGGACCTGAAGGTGGCAACTCAGCTTCATAAGCTCCTGGAAAATCTGGAACAACTTCATCTTCACTGCTGTTTGATTCAGGATATTTAATTCTTTTCTTCTTTTTCTTCAGGTTTTCAGTTTCTTTTGCTTCATCATCTAAGAATTCAGCCCACTTTCACTTCTTTTCTCCTTTGGCTGCATTTTAATAGGCTCTACTTTCTTGTAGGGCTTCTTCAGGCCTTGAGTGTATGAGAACTTTGGTTCAGTGTCAGAAACTAGAAGTTGTTCCAATGTTTCTTCTTTCGTTACTGCTAATTTTAAGTAAAAAATTGACCTTAAGTTTATGCATAGCAGTTCCCCCCCCAAAAATTGCTCTTTACATTCCCTTTCCCTGGTGGTTTGCTACTTGTTGAAGATGTATTTGTTGCCTCTTTTGACTCTGTTTTAGTCTACTTGTTGGTGTCTTGGGGTCTGGAAGTCATTTTCGAAGTGACCATTCCCATTATTCCTTTGGGATGCTTTGAGAACTGTTTGGTAGCAGGTGGACCATGGCAGGTGGTAGGCCTATCAATGGGCAAAGCCTCATTTCATGTCTGAGGATCAGCATTTCCAAATTTCTCTAAAGGGGAAATTTCATCAGGGGTTCTGGGGATAGCAGTGGCGTGTCAGATGACACTAAATTTGCTGTGGTTCTGCAGGTTGGTTTTGAGGATGTCATAGTTGGTGTTGAACAGAGGCTTACTGTCCTTGAGCATCGCTTTCTGGACGCTGGACACATGAATACTGGCAGTTATAGCCAGCCTGGACTTTCCCACCTCTAGTTTATTTTTTCTCACTACTGCAACCTTGTGGCAAGAGTTTCCATTCTAAATAATACTAAGTAGGTGACATGTAGAGGGACTCCTGAAAAATTTTCCTTTCTCTTCCTATTTTTTTTTTGCCTTTTAAAAAACTTTTTTATTTTTAGGCAATTGGGGTTAAGTGACTTGCCCAGGGTCACACAGCTAATAAGTGTTATGTATCTGAGACCAGGTTTGAACTCAGGTCCTCCTGACTTCAAGGCCAGTGCTCTATCCACTGTGCCACCTAGCTGCCCCTTTTTTTGCCTTTTTGGTGAGGTAATCGGGGTTAAGTGACTTGCCCAGGGTCACAACAGCTGGTAAGTGTCATGTGTCTGAGGTCAGATTTGACTCCAAGGCTGAAACTGTATCCACTCTGCCACCTAGCTGCCCTTTTCTCTTTCTTTTAATGTAATTATATCCCAACTGTATGACCTGATTAAGATGGGCCTCTAGTGTACAGCTGAGTCATTTGTTCATAATTTTGCTCTGGTCTGTGAACAACTTGTTAATGCTCTCCAGGTAGAGCTGGTCCACCATGGTGTGGGGCTCAGCCATGTCCAACTACTCCCCTTCACACCATAGCAGCTGCCACCACTACCTCTATAGCTCCACTCCCTCCAATCCTGCCCCATTTTTCTTTTAATACTCAGTCAATAAGCAGTTATTAAGTGCCTAGTATATTCCAGGAACTATTCTATGTGTCGGAGATAAAAAAAGGCAAAATACAGTCCATGCTCTCATGGAGCTCACAATCTAATGGGGAAGGCAACAAACAAATTAGTATATACAAACAAACTATACATATAGGATAAATAGGAAATAATTAACACAGGGAAGGCATTAAAATTAAGAGAGACTGGGGAAAGGCATCCTGTGGGAGATGAGATTTTAGCTGGGACTTCAAAGAGACAGGGAAACTGGAAGGTGGAAATGAGGAAGGAGTACATTCTTGGCATGAGGGACAGACAGAGAAAATACCCAGTGATAAGAAATAGATAGACTTATTTGTAGAGAAGTATGGAGTGAAACAAAAGTATTTGGGAGGTAAGAAGACTAGAAAGATGTGTGTTGGGGGAACCTAGGTTATGAAGGGCTTTAAATGCCAGAGGATTTTATATTTCATCCTGGGAGTGATAAGAAGTCACTGGAATTTATTATGTATGGAGATGTCATGGTTGGGCTAGTTCTTGAGGAAAAGCTCTTTGGTAGCTAAATGGAAGATGAACATTTAAGACAATCAAACATCATAGCAAAATCATTCCTGTACCCTCTGTCTAATTAGATTCCCTCTTTGACCTCCTACCCTTGGTCATGATAGAGTACTGATTCTAGATGGAGTGAACATGTCTTTTGCTTTTTTGTCTTCCTTGCAACTGAGCACAGGTATATTGTGATGACTTTAGTGTTGGGGATTATCCTTAGACAGCATTTACTATATGGTTGGTTTCCTCCTTTCAGCCCTCACAAACCATCTTTCCCTGCTATTATTATGTATTTAGGAAAAGCAAAGTCTTTCTTTGGCTTGCCTAAAGAAGCTATAATTAGGGAGGGCCAATCACCTGTGTTAAAATCAAAGGGAAATAATCACTATGTGATTGCTTTCAATCACCTGTGTCACCTCTTCACTCCTTAGATTGTATAATCAATAATAGATTGCATTGGCACCCTATTTTTGCAATATCCTGGATGTGTATTTAACACTTCCCTTTAAATCAGCATCAGTAAAGTCTGTTAGCATCCTTACAATTTTTCTTCTTTTATTTTCTGCTCAAAAGCTATGTTTCCAAATTTTGAGTCCCTTATAAGAAGCTTAAATGAGCTACCACATTTTTTTGGTAATTGAATTTGTGTTGAAAGTATGTGTCTTGCAGTGGATTGGGTGCCGGCCTGAAGTCAGGAGAACCTGAGTTCAAATCCAACCTCAGACCAAATACTTGACACTTACTAGCTGTGTGACCCTGGGCAAGTCACTTAACCCCAATTGCCCAAAAAAATAGATGCAGAAAGTATGTATCTTTCCTATTGTGGTTAGATATTATCTTTAAGGGATCCTTTTTTTTAATAAGCTGAAAAAACATCTTCCATTCAGAAAAAGAAGGAAGCTTTGCCATTAGAGGAAATAAACTACCATAGAAATGGAAAGGGAATTTGAGAGGACTGAACCAAAACCCGACATTACTCCATTTGGTTATCTTGTTCAATTTCCAGAGCAAAACATAGTACTCTGTCTCCCTTTTGTTTTCCCTTTATCTTCTTCATACATTTTGTACTGAGAAATTATATTCTTTTAGATGACAAAATATTTCAACAAATCACCCACTTTCCCACGTACAGTCAGGAAAAAAGAAAGAATTTACAGTTATATTGCCACAATCATATTGTATTATTTCCATGTTGTACTAAAATGCTGAGATTGCCTTTATTCTATTCAATTTAATTGGATTTACCTTTTCTTTTCCTTTAATGTATCAGAATAACTTGTATTGGCATTTTCAATAGTGAAAATGATTAATTCAGACAAGGGTTGGGAAGGACACATACCTTGAGCTGGAATAATTGTCTTTGGTAAGTGAGAACTTTGCTTTTTAACCTTTCTGAAGGATATCAGTAGACATATTTAAAAGGAGTCAACATTCCATGGTTCATAAAATGATGAGGAGGAAACACACAATCATGTAGAAAGAGGACATCTATTATTGGCTAGTGAAAAAGTAGACTGTTAGGGTGATTTACTGTAGAGAGTTACCAGTACAATTGTATGACTTGAAATGAACAATCTGGAAATTATTACTTTTCTTAGGTTCACATCAAGAATATGATAGACTCTTGGGACATGTCAAGCCTCATAATCTACTTCTATTGATTCATGTGGTAACAAATAATACTGCCAAGAGTAAACTAGAGCATATCTCTAGGATTATGGAACCATGTGCAAGAAACAGAAGACCTTTAGGGGATGAAGTAGTTTTGTCATTTTTGGTGTTGACTCAAAGAAGGACATTCATTAAAACAAAACAAAGCAAAACAAAACAAAACACCAACCAGTATTTGGGAATATTTGCATTTCTTGAACCATGGCTTCAAATAAATTAGAATTGGGATTTGGACAATGAATGGAATATATCTCATGAGAGCTAAGATGACAACATTTGCCTGGATTTGATCAAGGATGCTCTAAACTTAAAATAAAAGGGGAGGAAGACATTTGTCCACACAAATCTATTAAATTAGATACTATTAAGTGCAGAGGTGGGGAACCTGAGGTCTTGAAGCCACATGTGGCCTTCTAGGTTCTCAAGTGCAGCCCTTTGACTGAATTCAAACTTCACAGAACAAATCCCCTTAATAAAAGGATTTATTCAGTAAAATTTGGACTCTGTCCAAAGGCTGCACCCAAGGACCTAGAAGGCCACATGTGGTCTTCAGGCTGCAGGTTCCTCACCCCTAGTCTAGAGGATTTTTTGTAGGTTCAAACTGTACTCCTGATCACTATCCCTTAATGGGGAAGGAGTGCCTCAAACTGTATATGTAAGGTTTGACTCCCTCTCCACCAGTTGGAGAAAGACTACATACAGTAAATAGTAAATAAATTATGCATCCAAGCCAATAGCATAAGCGAAGGTATAGGTAAGAATATGCCAAAAGAAAATATATTGTATACAATGAGAATATATCAGCAATACAAAGAGTAATTGAACACTCACATTGAATTGAAATATCTCAGCCCAGCCAAGACATAAAGTCCTAGATCTCAAACAAGGAGAATTCCCTGAAGTCTCTAGGATAGTAAGTTAAGAATAAGGACATGAATGGGGCATTGGCTAGTATACATGTAAGCTTGATCCTAGAGTCTTTTTCTTCCTTCAGGGACTTTTCCCTGAAGAAGATCTGGCGCCTCAACTCACTGCTTTCAAATCTACAAGCCAAAACATTAAGATATGTCCTCTTTCAAGCTCTTGCTAGCTTTGCCTCTCACACAGAAATGGGCCATTAAATAATCAATCATGAGGTGAGACTCATGCAAATTGCCTTGGAGTCCCTGGTTACACAAGAAAAAGAAAAGTAATAATACTCTTGGCCCAAGTACCATTGCATAAACGTGCAGAGCATGAATATTTTTTAAAAAGGCACCTAGAGCTTTTGATCCAAAGTGTCAATGATAGCCTTGGTGTCATTGTGAGATGTGACACATGATTGGTATATGACAAAAGAAACGTATGCCTTACTTAAGAAGGGATACATTTGACAAATGTATTTTGACATCAAATTTGACATTTGATTGTGAAGTATCACCATTTATCAAAAAGTATAAATTCTTATGAGGAAATTCATAGGTGGAAAGTTGGAATCAAGGTGGAAAGAATTTGTATAAGCATTAATAGGTAGAGAGTAAGAAGCAATTCTGTGGCAGAAGCATATAATAGATAACCTTTCCAGAAAGGGAGAATGGATGGTTTCAGAAGCAGATCCCAAATCTGGCACAAAGTGTGATATAGTGAACATCTGATAGAATTTTCTCTCAGCTGAAAGTGTACTATAAATTCTATGTTTTGATTATACTTTCATTTTTCAAGAGGCAGAGAAAGTGATGGCTGGAAATTCTGTTCTGAACATGATTCTGTCTGATAAACAGAAACTGGTTGTTGAAATAACAAAAAATGTGTTTGATTGAAAGAAAATCATTAAACTACCTTGAAAACTTATGATAGATAAGAAAAGAAAACAAAAAAAACACCTCAGCACAGTCTGAATCATACTCTAGAATTTCAAAGAACACGTTTCAGAACGTTCAGATAAAAGGAATGAGGATCCATGGTCCAAAGTTCTAATGAATCAAGAGAGATAGAATATTCTTAAGAAAAAATGCTTGTCAACTGATATAAACACAAATGATTCCAATATGAAGGAAAAGCTCAGTTGTCTAAAAAGATTTAAATGGATAAAGGAGGTTCTCACTCAACTGATTTTTAAAAGGCTACACAAAAGTATAAGCAAGAATTGACAACTCAGGATGAATAGACAAATATATCATAGTTTACCTTTAAGTATAATAACAAGAGTCATTCTAAAGCCCAGAAAAACCTGAAAAATGTAATATATGGAAAAGATAAGAGGAAGAATTTTTCTTAATAATAATCTTGAGATAAAAGGAAGACCACAGAAAGAATTAGACTATTATTGTGGGCTTTACCTGAAAATGATAAAACGATAAAAAGGTAAAGATACTAATTCTTCTTCTTCTTTTTCTTCTTCTTCTTCTTCTTCTTCTTCTTCTTTTTCTTCTTCTTCTTCTTCTTCTTCTTCTTTTTCTTCTTCCTCGTCTTCTTCTTCTTCTTGAAATTATTATGACTTGGGCCATGTCTTCCTCTGCCTTGAAGATTAATTGAGTGCCTTTCTAGGTGACTATCTCAATGTGTTCTCTTACAGTTCAGTACCTTAAAGGGCTTGGTTATGAGAAAGGAAAACCTGTTGGCCTTGTGGGGGTGACAGAGCTTGCTGATGCCCAGAAGAAGCATCTGAAGGAACAACAGGAGGTAAGCCTGGAAGGGGAACTGAATCACTTCCCCCTACATGTGGAGTATTCTGATAACAGTACCAGCTGACATTTTTTTCCCCACTTCAGGGTTTACAAAATTCTTGACATGAAGTACCTCAATTGGGCTTCTCCTCAGTTCTGAATCCGCAGCTGTATTTCTTTGTCCATAGTTGCCATGGTTAAGAGGAAAACCCTAGTCCAGGGTTGGGAAACCTGTGGCCTCGAGGCCACATGTAACCCTCTAGGTCCTCAAGTTCAGCCCTTTGACTGAATCCAAACTTCCCCAAACAAAAGGATTTGTTTTGTAAAACTTGGACTCAGTCAAGAGACCACACCCAAGGACCTAGAAGGCCACGTGTGGCCTGGAGGCTGCAGGTTCCCCATCCCTGATGCCTATCTGTTTAGTCAAATGTCTCATTGAAATCTAGGCAACTATGTCTATAGCATTCTCCTGAACAAATCTTCAATTAAATACAGATAGATGTAGAGATAGACTAGATCTATAGATTTCTCTTTGTCTGTATGCATACACATACATTCACTTCAACTGACTGGCTTTTGAGGAGAATACCATAGAGATAATATGTCTGGATTTCAGTAAGATGTTTTGACAAGGCATCTGATAATAGCCTTAAATGACAACATCAGTTGCAATCAGTAACTTGTTGAATAACTGACCTCAAAGACTCATTAATGGAACATTGTCAACATGGTGAGAATGTCTACCTAAGTTGTTGTTCCACTGTGTCCAACTCTTCATGACTTCATTTGGGGTTTTCTTGGAAAAGATATTGAAATAGTTTGCCATTACCTTCTTTAGCTTATTTTATAGATGAGGAAACTGAGTCAAACAGGGTTAAGTGACTTGCCCAGGGTCATACAGCTGGAAGGTGTCTGAGGCCTGATATGAATGCAGGTCTCCCTGACTCCTGATCTGGCACTCTTATCTATTGCACTACCTAGCTGGTAAGTACTACAGGGTAATCTTCTGGTCAATATCTGTACCAGTGACTTAGATGATGCAAAGTTAAATTCTTTTCAAATTTATAGATGACATGAAACATAGCATGACAAAGTTAAGTAATCAATACTTTGGGTAATAGAATCAGGATCCAGACTGATCTTGATGAGCTAAAAAATGGGTTAAATTTAAGGTGTAATATAATGGAGATCTTATGCTTGAATTAAAAAGGTCATCTGCCTGAGCCAGGTATTGTGGTATGTTTGTGGTACCTGCTACTGGGGAGGCTGAGAATGATGGATCACTTGAGGTCAGAAGTTTAGACCTGCAGTGTGATAAGTTGATCAGGTGACTGCAGTAGTTCTGTACCAATATAGTAAGCCCTTAAGATCAGGAGCCTACCAGGCTGCATAAGGAGGGGTTAGGTAGATCAGGTTGGAAACAGAGCATGCACTCCCCTATGCTGATTAACAATGTGATCTGGCTTGTGAGTGGCCCCTGCATTTCCAGCTTGAGCCGAATAAAGAGACCAAGCATAAAATAAAGCGCACATGTGAGTATGGGATATAATGGAGATCAGTGATTAAGCATCTTGTCACTCAATTAATTGATTAAATATTAAGTTCCTCCTATATGCAACAAAAGTGATGGGAACACAACAAAAAAATGAAAAATAGTCTTTACCCTCACAACTTGAAAGACAGAACTTGTAAACAGATAACTTTGTTATTAATCAAAGAAGAGAACGAAAGCATAACGATCATGGCCAACATATGACCAGAGAACATTACAAGTAAAAAAAAAAATCTAATGGTTTAATAACCTTCCACAGAAGTCATTCAATATTACTAAGTCCCTTGTATTGGGACTTATCAATATTTTAACAATTCAACATTTCAATGGCTCCTATACTGTCATTGATATGGCTGCTCCCACCAGTGGCACAGATCACAATCTCTACGTCTTCTCATCAATTATGACATTTGCCAATATTTCATAAATTCTCTGGAGGATATACACAGTGGTCTGGAGGCATTTGTTCACAGAAGTCCCTTAATTTCTCTTCTTGGCAGAAATGTGACCCTGCATTCTCTGCTAAAGTCTTGCAAACCCCAGCAGATTCTACTAAAATGAAGAATCTTTGAGTATGGTCTATGTCTACTCTCTGAAGACTCAGAGCCTCACACAGATAGTCTTACAAGTAGGGAACAAATTCTTTAGCTATGGAAATAAATCCATATCACTTTAAATGTATTCAATTTGTTCTTCCTTCAAGGACATTTTGATTTTGTTTTGTTTCTGTAATGATGAGAGTATTAGTGGCGAACTGTGTTAAATATTTTATTTTATAATCAAAGTTTTAAAATATTCAGAAATGATTTAGCAAGAGGATGCTTTTTTTGAGGGGGAGAGTCAGGATTATGATATGATCCTTTTAATTCCTAAATTTCCATTCTGATTAGTTCTTCAAATTGTTGAAACAATGGAATAAAATACTTTCTTAAAAGATACAGATTAAATGCTTACATAATACAGAAAAGATTCTCAAACACACTACTATACAACTATTATATTGTATATATTTATATAACTATAAAATAGTTATACTGTTTTACAAACACACACACATGATCAGTGATAAGAATAGACACAAGTAGGGGACATGTGCGGAGAAGTATATACATAGGGAATACATGTGTCCAGAGTGCCTATTTTAGGAGTCCTGAGAGATAATACAATTGAATTGATAGAGAGCTGGTGTCAGAGTCTGGAAGCCCAGGTCTTCAAGTCTCATCTCTGACACATCCTGGCTGTGTGACCTTGGACAAGTCACTTAATCTCTCATGATCTCACAATATTAGCCTATGTACCAAGACATTTAGATTTTCAGTAATTATCTAGATAATCTAGGGCCAATATTGTCCTGTCATTACCACCTTACACCCTCACTTAAGCATTGCTGATATAAAAAAGTATTAATGGAGACTATTTTCCATATTAGCTATCTTTCTCAACATTTTACATTACCTTTAAACACAGACTGACTAATTTATTGTTGGTGCTTTCTCTATATCTATGCCTCAATTCAGCTAATTACTCAAACATGTAGATATATATGAAAAATCTCTGTATGCCACTGAAATGATAAATAATGAACATTTATCAAGCCTCAATTTTTTTTTTTCAGATCACCATGCTAGGTACTGGGAGTGCAGGGGGATATCAAGATTGCAGAAGACAAGAGCTATCTTTTCATAGAAATTGCCAACAAATAGCAGGATAAGATAATAAAAGAGATAGTCATTATATACTATATTACAATAACTGCACTTTGAGGTAAAGAATGAAATATTTCAAGAAATCTAAAATGAAAGACCATTACTGATGAGGGAGTGATGGGGAGTGAGGAAAGGAGACTTTCTGCAGATTCTGGAATTACAGTTGAGCTTTAAGCAATGTGTAGGAATTAAATAGGTAATGAGGAGAAGGATATTTCAGGACTTTTAAGGAAAGGATATTTCAGTATTAGGTGACAATATGAAAAAAGACATAAGGATTTTAAAATATAATATGTATTTAGAGTCAAATGAGTAGAACAGCTTGTCAAGTTTGTGTGATTATGTGGAGAAGTCTGTATGATTATGTGGAGAAGTGATATGAGATAAGGCTAGAAAGGTGAAAGGTGGAATGGCACCAGATTATGGAGAGCCTTGAAGGCAGAAGAATTGGAGCCTTATTTGGTAAGCAATAAGGAGCCATAAGAGTTTTTGCTGAGGAATGACATGACCAAATGTTCATAAAAATGGGTTTTCTGGTAGCAGAATAAAGGAGATGGGAGAAAGCAGAGGTCAAAAGTCCTATAAAGAGGTTATTGTAGAAATTGGACTTGATAGTAATAAGTAGTAAGGGTGTTTCTACTGGGAATACAGCATATGGGGCAGATAGGAATGGTGTTGAAGAAATGAAATGAAGAACATAGTAATTAATCAAAGGTAAATATGAAGAGTCCAAGAGAACACTAAGATTTCAAAGATTGGGGAGAATGAGTGAAAGATGGTACCTTTGACAAAAATAGTAAAACCATAACCAGAAGTAGGAAGAAGATTGTAGGAAAGATAAGTTCAATTAGGGAACTGTTGAATCTTCATCCAGATGTTGTCATATTCACAATACTTTGGGCTGTGTCTATGTCACATCAAAAATATTAGTATAGTTATATTAATGTACTTTTAAAAACCTTCCAATTATCCATATTGCTTAAGCATCTGAGGCCAAATAGTTTGACTGTATTTTGCCTAATTTGATGGATTTGTTTTAGAATTATGTAGACCTAAATTAAACATTTGGTTAATTCAGTTAGCTCGATAAAACAAAACATGTCAACTTAGGTTAAAAAAATAATCATCTAATTTCTTCAGTTAATTTTTCATTTTTCATCTAACTCTGTTTTCATCATGTAGACACTGCCACAGACACAACCAGTCTAATCTGTTGAATGTCCAAAGTACTGTCTGTCTTCTATTAGATTTTATCTTTTCTCAGTATTCGACCTTATGCCTATGCTAATGTAGTAACAACTAATCCTTATGTAGCACCCAGGGGCAGCCCATAACTTTCAGGTTGTATTCTCCAGATAAAGCTCTCATATATTTTGTACACTATGGTTTTGTGGTCATTGTAAAACCATGCCTGACAAGTCTCCACTGATGTAATACTTTTAATAATCAGTCAGAGTACATGATTCTTTCAAGGCAAAGATATTTAATGAAGCATCATAGCAAGAAATATAGCAATAAAACCCTCATAAACCTGGGTTATACTATTTTACAAACACATATACATACATACACGATCAGTGGTAAGAATAGACACAAGCAGGGGACATGTGTGGAAAGGTATATACATAGGGAACCCATGTGTCCAGAGTGCATATTTTAGGAGTCCTGAGAATTAATATGGTAGAATTGATAGAAAGCTGGTGTCAGAGTCTGGAAGCCTGGGGTTCAAGTCTCATCTCTGACACATCCTGGCTGCATGACCTTGGACAAGTCACTTGATTTCCCATGAGCCTCATCTAAACACTAAAAGTCATAGAGCATGTATTAATCTGTACTGGTAGAGGGAATTCCTTACACCAGTAAAATCAAAGGTCTGATAAAAACAACATCATCTGTATCATCAGGATTGTACATGGTCACCACTACAGGGTTGTGGTGTTAGTCATTTTTGACCAGAAGATGTAAGAATTTTTTGGCCTTGATTGCTTATGATTTCAGATACAACTACTAAATTTGTAAACAAAATTAAATGTTTGTTACAACATCCCCATAAATATGGATACACATTTGAACTAGAAAGTTTTCAGGAAATAAGATACCAAATTAAAGAAAATTCACTTAGGCATTTTGAGATATTCAGCTTCCTATTATTTCTTTCTAATATCATTTGGTATTTTCCTTTGCCCTGGTTTCAAAACTGAATTGACCCTTCCGTTTATATCTTCCCCTTCAGAGCTGTTTATGAACTTGTAGGCTCTCTATTTAAAACTCCATTTGCTGTTCCTGGCAGCTGCATCTGGATCACTTAATCTTAATGAACACTTATGCTTCAACAGAGGGCTAAAATCTTCCACCTACATTTAATTATTCTTTTCAGGATACTTCCTTAAAGAAAAACAGAGAATTGCCTGCTATAGTCTTCTTAACTATGTTCCAAAATGCACCAGAAACCATTCCTCAACCAAGGCAGGGGGTCAATAATTTCCTGATGGTCATATGATTTTATTTTGTCCAAGGAGGCAGATCTTGTCCCTGGAGGGAGTGTAGCCTCCTGACCCATGCTATTGAGAGTCCAACATATTGGAACTATAGAGTCTCTCTAGGTCTCTGTTCCTTATTTCTTTTTCCCTTCTGGAAGTATGCATATAAAGAGACAGGAAAGGTATATTTTCATACATTTTGCTTTTAAAGCAGCCTAGGTCTCCATACTGATTAAATTTGTTTTTTAAAGGAGTAAGAACTTTTTTTTGAAACTTTTAAATTTAATTAGGCTTTAACATAATATATTTGGAACAATTAAACTTGAGTTCCCCTGTAATGTAAAAAAAATACTTTAATAATTATTTCTTTTAAGGTTACCATTTATTCTTTGGATTGTGAAACCTCATCAGTGAAGCAAAGTTCTGTTACTGAATAGTTAAGGTGCTCTCGGTTACCCTGGTAACTGACATTAATCACTCTTTCAAGTGAACTGTGCATTTGGCCACATATTTCATTTAAAGGGGGAAAGGCATAATAAAAAGAAGCAGGCACCTATGCTCATTAAACTGTTATATCAGTTGCAGGCACTGCCAAAAGGTTATTGATTGTTGCTTCTAATGTTGTGGGGAGATAAAAGTACATAAAGCATCCTCACAAACATTTAACAACCTCTAATTGAACAGAAAGCCAGTCTCAGTGATTGTCCTTACAATGAATACACATGGCAAATTACTTTAATCCTTAGATTTTTATAAAACAGCTGCATAATACCATTAGCAAAATGGAATCTGATTAAAGAAATGAATACTCTTCCATTCCTTTTTTTAAAGTTCCCAGATACTGTGGGCTTGAAAGAATATCATATGAATATTTGAGTTTCTCTTTTACTGAGAATCTTTTATCCAAATATTTTAAGTTTAACGTGCAAAACCAAGTCACATCTATTTGTAATGTAGGGGAGTCTTCTGAGCTTTGTCAGAAAGTGAATGCAAGTTCCCTCAAATTAAATTTTTTTGCCCTTGCCATTTTTTCCTTTAAAAAGTGTGAATAACAATGACTAGAAAAGTCAACTCAAACCATTATGCATTTAAACTCAGTGATGAATCATTGTCATCTAAAATAATTTATTAATTGCTTAAACATACATGTTCCCATGTAGGTATCACAAGGGACATCCCAGATACATCTGCTTTTTTAAGAACACTGAAATTTGGAACATCATGATATAGCTTACATTTATGCAGTGATATATATATATATATATATATATACACACATATACATATATTTATATACACATATACACATGTATACCTAAGAGAAAAAGTAAATCAAGGGGATTGAACTGAATGGTTTTGAAGATCTTTTACAGCTCTAGAAATATAATTTTTATCAAACCAGATATTTGTTTATTCATTCATTCAATTATATTTATCTATTGATTAATTGATTGATTAATAATTGGAAAATTTATCCACCTGGAAATGGTCATCTTTCCTGTTCTCCAGTATTTTGTCAAAAGTCATTGAAAACAGCTCAGCAATCCCATTCACCAGTGTGTTTGGCAGCCTGGGTTTTAGCTCATACATATTAGGAGACCAGAGATCACTGAAGACATTCAAGTGCTCTAATTATCTTCTCCTCAATTATATTGGGTTTCAATCTATTTTAGTCTGTCAAGTCCAAAGACTGTTGTCCTTGGCAGAATAAAGAGGAGCAAAATAGGAGTTGAATAGCTCTCTCTTCCCTCTAATGCCCTTTATCACTTGAACATTTTCTATAGAGAGCCCTCTATTGTGTGGCAACAAGGTGATGGAAATAAATAGAATACTGGGCTCGAGGTCAAGATTACCTGAGTTCAAATCTGCCTTCAGTTATTTAACTAGCCATGTGATCCTGGGAAAGTCTCTTGAAGATTGTTTGCCTCAATTGTTTCATCTGTAGAATGGGAATAATATATACATACTTCAAGGGTTGCTGTGAGGCTAGCAACTAGTGAATGTTATATAAAAATTATGTTAGCTATTATAATTTTGTTGCCCTTATTTCCCTGTCTTTTCAATTTTTTCTTTTTAAAAATTATTTATTATATGTTTATTGAAAAATTCTTTTATTTTTAAATTTTGGGTTCTCAATTCTCTCCCTTTCTTTTGTCCCTCCCCTATCCACTGAGAAGGCAAACTATGATATCAATTATACATGTGAAATAATGAAAAATACATTTAAATATTAATCATATTGTAAAACAAAGAAAAAAACAAAGTGAGAAAATTATACTTCAATTTGCACTCAGAGTTCATCAGTTCTCTCTCTGAGGTAAGTAAAATTTTTCATTATGAGTCTTTTGAAATTGTCTTGGATTAGAGTAGCCAAATCTTTCACATTTGTTTTATTGTTTCTTGAAGTCTCATGGAGTCGTTAGTTTTCACTTGCCCAGTTCTAATTTTTAAGGAATTATTTTCCTTAAGGGGCTTTTGCACCTCTTTTCCCGTCTGGCCTATTTGACTTTTATCGAGTTCTTTTCTTTAGTGAATTTTTGTGCCTCCTTTTCCATTTGGCCTATTCTGCTTTTAAGGGAGTTCTTTTCTTCAGTGAATTTTTGTGCCTCTTTTACCACTAGGTCAATTCTGTTTTACAAGGTGTTTTTTTCTTCAGCATTTTTTGTGCCTCTTTTTACCAAGTTGTTAATTTTCTTTTCATAATTTTCTTGCATCACTCACATTTCTTTCCTTAATTTTCCCCCACCATTCTCATATTTTTCTTTAACCATTCTAGGAATTCTTTCTGGCTTTGGGTCCAGTTAACATTTTTCTCTGAGGTTTTGCCTATATCTGTGTTCATGTTGTTGTCTTCTTCTAAGGTTATGTCTTGGCCTTCCTATCACCATAGTAGCTTTTTATTCTCAAGTTCTTTTTTATTGTTGTTGTTTGCTCATTTTCTAAGTTCATTTCTTCACTTTGAACTTTATGTTAAAGTTGGGCTCTGGTCACCTGGGGGTGGGGAAGCATTGTGTCAAATTTCAGGCTTTTTCATGGTGCTATTGTCAGAGCTAGTTCTATGATTCTGCAAGGGTTTTTTTTTTGTTTTGTTTTTTGTTTTTTGCTTCCAAGTTGATATGATCCCAGAAGGGGGGTGATCACTGCTTTCCTGGTCTGTGATTTGCCCTTTGTCCAGAAATGGCCCCTGATCCCCTTCACCCACAAGTACTAGTGCTCCTCTTGGCCTTTGAACTGCAACCCAGAACTATTTATGGGCAATAGAGTTGCCAATGAGCACCAATTGCACACAGTGCAGTAAAGGGTCCCCTGTAATTTCTTTCTGACCAGTTGTTCTGCCCCCTTCTTGTTTCTTGGTTGAGGGCTCCCAAAGTTGCTGTTGCTGCTGTCCCTGCTGCCTCCAAAGCCCACCACTACTGTTCCTGCTACTCTGGGCTTGGGCCCACCTTGGTGTGACAGACATCTCCTGTGGATCTTTTAAGATGTTACAGTAATTGTCTCTCTCTGACTCCATTCCCCTCTCTACTGCTCCAAAATTTGATTTGAGGTATTATTTTAAAGTTGTTTAGAGGGGAGTGTTAGGAGAGTTCAGATGGATCCTGGCTTGTATTCCACCCCCTTTATCTCTTTCCAAAAATTTAGTCAATACTTCAATTGGAAACTTGTCATTCTACTTGAGAACTACAGCTCCTTCAGAAGGCTGACTTTACATAAGAAAGTACTAAGAATTCAAAGTTGAATATCAATGCACTTCAGAGCAAATCTTATTCTACTACTTAAGGGAAATAATGAGTGAAAAGATCAAGAAGAAATGTGGGAGGTGGTAGAATTAGAAGAAAAGTTAGTTAACGCAATGACTTTATAAAGAGTTAAAATAATAACAGTTAATAAACATTTTCATTAAAATGAAAGGAAAGGCTTCTGAAAGAGATAAATTCTAAAATAATCTGGCACTGTAGATAATACTTTTTTTGTGAGTATATATCTTGTGATTATATAGCAAAGTATGAGAAGTCCATCCTCTGAGACAAATAAGCTCTTTTGTAACTTATAGACTTATCTGTTAGCCCAGGGTACTGAGAAATTAACTGACATGCTTATGGTTATATAAGATAGTGGGGGTCAGAGCCAGACCTAAACCTTTGTCTTCCTGGGTCTAATCTGGACCTATCCTCCATTATGCCTTAGTCTCTCAAATAAATGAGCACACTGTGAGAACAAGAAGTAGGTAGCATGAGTTCCTTTTTTCCCCACAAAAGAAAAAAATATTGAAAGTTGAAATGATTCTATGATCACCTAACAGAGAGCAAAAGTGTTTTCTCTAAAACGAAACGGCCTCTGAAAAGGACATTAAAATGTAGTGCTGAGTGTAAAGATTTAAAATGCTCATGTTATAACAGAAGTGCCAGGAGAAATGAATGTGAAAACAACCCAACTGATAGAATGACATGAGTGTAGAATAAAGCAAATAGATAAAAAGTTTGTGTGTTGGGGCGGGAGTGAGGTGAGATAGAAAGATGGATAGATAAACATAATTTCAGATAGGGTATAGCATGGGTCACTCACTTCCTATTACATATCACTGGCAAGTAAATGAAATCTATTTCCTGCAGTGTTACTATGGAAGCTGATTGTATATTTGAGATTCCCCTTGGGATACAATTTCTGTTTCCTCTGTAAAGGCAGTGTGACTCCCTCCTCTAAGCTCATCATGCCACAAACATAAAGCAGTGCTTTTGATTCACTTATCAGTAAGCAAGGGAAGTCTGGTTTCTAGGCACTACTTTGTTACCATGGAATCCATGTCGAGAGCATTTCTCAGTTATTAAGTTAGAGTTTCAATTAATACTGCATCACCATATCAGTCACAGCAGCCTCCCTAGTTTTGCTTTGTCCATAAGGACTTTGGAAATTTACATTTTATAATCATTTTCTCTGACCTCAGATGTGGAACTTGTTTTTTGAATGAGAGAACAACACCACAACAATAATAACTAGAACCTATTTAGTGCTACGATGACAGCCCAGTACTTTAAATATGATATCTCATTTGAGATAGGTGAAGGCGATCTGAAAATATCTTCCATCCATTAGACCATTTCCATGTAGCAGCCAGATTATGTCTCAGTATATTTCCTAAAGTTCATCACAAAGTTTAGTCTCTATAACTCAGCCTTTAACTTATGATCAGTCCATAGAACAAAATCTACTTCAAGTGAAGGCTTCTTAAGAATATTCCTTTACATTTTTATAGCTCAAGTGTGATAGCTCATGCCTGTAATCCCTGCTACTGGAGAGGCTGAGGCTGCTGTATCCCATAAGTTCTGGGAGTTCTAACCTGCAGTAGGTCTATGGTCAACCGGGTTTCATCAATAAGTCTATCACCAATACAGTGAGATTAGGACCTCAAATGGTTAATTGAGTGAACTTTTGACTCAAGTCTGGAGCTAACTTATTCCCTTTTTATTCAATTATGGGTCTAGTCCAACTTCTGTCTTGTGAGAAAACTTTATTCAATTGAAGGAATTGGGAGAAAATCTTATTGAATTTATTTTGACTTAACCCTACACAGCTGGAGAACTAGACTACCTCTCCCTGCTGGTTAAATACCCTTAACTAAGGACCTAGGTTATGCTGATCAGAAAGTCAGATCCAAAGATTGATGCAAGGAGTTTTCTCACAATTGTACATCTCAAGCAACCCATATGTCTCATCTGAAAACTGGCTCCATACTGACCAATCAGTTATTGTTTTCATGTTCCTTTGATTCTTTCTGACACTTGGGAGGAGTAGGACACCTTCTTTTCTGATTTCAGGGAGTTGTACCTGTTCACTTTCCCCACTCCCAACTTGAAAAGTCCCTAATCTTTCCACCAGTTAGAAATCAGATTACCTGAACTTGTATTGTTTCCTTTTAATTAATTAGCCCTACTTGATTAATGGATTTTAATATATAAAAGTCTGTCTTCCCCTGCATTGAGGGACCAATCCTAAGCTAAGGAATGAGTCTGGTCCTTTCTTTGCTGGAAATTTGACATGCATTCCTTAATAAATGGATATGCTCAAAAGATCAAACCTGTATTTCCTTAGTCATTTGACCTTTCACTCTCCACACTTGGAGCAGGGGCCAGTGCCCCAAGTTGTAAACAGGAGAGAGAGCAAGTGAGAGAGAGAGAGAGAGAGAGAGAGAGAGAGAGAGAGAGAGAGAGAG
>NW_020949351.1:23085647-23199783 GCF_900497805.2 Vombatus ursinus
GAGAGAGAGAGAGAGAGAGAGAGAGAGAGAGAGAGAGAGAGAGAGAGCATTTTAAACTTTAAAGTTGCTTCTTTTTTTTTTAAAGGATATGTATTTAATAGCAGTTTCCTGAAGATTATGTTTTAAGGATTCTCCATGTGGAAATTTCAGTTACTGTTGTTGAATCACAAAATATCACAGTTGGAAGTGACTTGAGAGGCCATCTAGTCTTATCTATAGCTGAACCTAAATTCCCTTTACAACATACCCAACAATTGACCATTCGGTCTGCCCTAAAAGACCTCTAGTGAGAGGGAACTTAGTACTTCATGAGGCAGTCCATTTTACTTTTGGATAGCTGTAATTATTGATATATTTCTCCGAGTATAAGACTTAATTTGTCTCTTCATAAATTCATCTTAGTTCTGTTACCAGACCAAGTCTTTTCATCTCCTTTCCCGTGAGAAAACCTTTCAAATACTCAAAGAAAACTATCATTTCCCCATTACACCTTCTCTTCTATAGAGCTGAGTTCATGTTGCTCTAAGGGATTCTCATATGGCATGATCTCAAGGCCCTTCATCATCCTGGTTTCTCTCATTTGAATGTTCTCTGGCTTATCAACCTTCCTTCTAAAATTCTCACCTAGATATGGACACAATATATCAGATGTAGTCTGACCAGGCAGAGTGCAGTGGGATGACATATAGATAGATTGATAAATAAATGGACAGATAGATTGATTGATTGAAAATAGCACATATATTAAACATTTACTATGTGTCATCCCCTGTAATAAGCACTAGATATTAAAATGCATAGAAAAAAGACAGCTCTCACCCTCAAGGAGCTTATATTTTAGTGGAATGAGATAATTCATAAATGGGGGAGGGAGCTGGAAAGGGGTTGAGGTACAGTAAAGGCACAGAAGGATTTGATGTGGAGATGGCCAAGAACTATAGTAAAGATGAAAACTCAATTATCAGAGCCTAGCGTCCTGGGGATAGAATCCAAGGTCGTGGGAAACTGTCACTAAAATTATGGGGAAAGAGATATTTTTAAGCAGATTAACCTTTCACCACAACTCAAATCATATCACCTCCTGTAATCTGTGCTGCCATTCCAGTCTATGGAAGTCCTAGTGGGCATTGCACACTGAGACTACAGGTACACAGGGAATTATTTTACTCTATGGGTTAGGTGATCCCATGGATCAGATCCAGCCTATGTGCGATCTGCATATATACATATATACATATAATGTATCACCTAGATATGCACATAATAATCCAGATGTGGTCTTGTGAGTATGTGTGTGTATGTGTGTGTGTGTGTATATATACACATATATATGTATGTCATACACATATATAAATAGTCACTTGCATAGATGTATTACACAATATGCAGTGAACACATAGGCATATACACATGCATGTATGCATATATTTGCATTTGTGCACATACATGTGTATATCCACACATGTGCTTACACATACATATTTGCTATAGTCACATGTATGTATACACAGAAACATAAAATTTAAAGAGGGAAAATTATCAAAAGAATCTCTTTTCATGGATTTCTTTACTAAAAATATTTTTCAGTAATAGTGTAAACATACTGAAGCCTTGGAAGGTTTAAGTAAGAACTGAAGTCTTGACATAATTATTCACATAATTCAAACCAAGACACAAAGTCCCACTATTGATGAACAATTGAAAGAGGTAATATAATACAGAGGAAAAAATACTGAACTTAGTACTTACTACTTGTGTGACCTTGGGCATATTACTTAACCTCTTGGGGCCCCAGTTCCTTATCTCTTAAATAAAGGACTTTGCATACATGACTTCCAAAGTCCCTTTGAACTTTAAATCTATTATCCTATGAAAGAAGTTACTATGACTTTCCTCTTCTATATTCCCTACCTTCTCCCTAGTCCTAAGCATCAAAGATGATGTTGATTTCTCAACTTTCTGGTTCATTTTGACAACATAGACAAAACCTTCCATTTTATATTTTTGAAAGGGATCATAATGACACACAAACAGCACACACACACACACACACACACACACACAAAACCATGCCTTGATTTAGTCGTCCAATTACCTATAAAGATGAAATACCTCAAAATATGTCCTCCTTAGTTTTTATATCTTCCTGTCTGTGCCTCCTTTTGATCATTGGAGAAACTATTTCCACTGATGACTGATTCCTGGTCAGTAGTGACTTAAATTTATAGCTAAAGCTGAGACTATACCAGCTACCACTTTGTTGCGCTGGTAATTTGGTGGAAATTGGGTTTAACAAAGAACAACAAAAGAGTCTCTTGGTCTGCAATATCCTATAATTATCCATTTTGATGGTACACTGTGCAAAGATTCTGGATGTTTCAAATGTAATATTTTTAAAGAAAGGCTCTTGATTCTTTCAGTTGAGTTTCAGTCTTCTTATGCAGCTTAAGTCCATACATAAAATTTTAATCCATCAGTTTGAAATTAGGTACATATTACAATGCTGATTCAGAAACCAAGAATAATGCCCTTGTTCTCTAGTTCTCTCCCTTATCTTAACTGACACATAAATTAGAATTCTTCAAGACCTCTTTTGGTGAGATGGGTAAGACCAGCTGCTATTTGCCAATACTCTGTCAGCAATAGTGAACTTGGAGCCCATACCTTCTAAAGCCCATTTGATGATTTAAGTGAGTAGAAGATTCTGCTTTGGGCCTTTGGCTGCCTTTTTTTGATTTGTGTTTCCTTCCTGAATGATTGATGTAGTTCAAAAAGAGCCTCTGGGAACTCTTTCAACACTTGTTGGAGCAGATGTCACTGACAGGAGGAGGATGATCCCAACTCCTGGCCTGGAGTTACTTGTAGAGTGCAGAAACAAGCTGAAGGTGAAATGCTGTTGTAGTTTTCTTGAAATATGTTTCAGGCTTGATATGTTAAGTATCAGTCTCCCAGGAGAATATAATACAAGTAGTCATAACGTACTATTTATTTAATTCTAATCCATGAAAAATTTTGAGTATGCTGCAGTTAGTGTATCTTTTTGTAGAGAAAATAAATAATTGTATTCATCTGAAAGATGATGTCAAAGTGCTGCACTCAACATGCCAACAAATTTGGAAAACCCAACAGTAGCCAATGGATTGGAAAAGATCAGTTTACTTTCCAATACTAAAGAAGGGCAATGCCAAAGAATGTTCAAATTACTGAAAAATTTTACTCATTTCCCACACCAGCAAGGTTATGCTTAAGATTCTGCAAGCTAGGCTTCAGCAGTATGTGAAGCAAGAATTACCAGAAGAGCAGTATGATTTTTGAAGAGACAGGGGAACTAGAGACCACATTGCCAACATTAGCCAGATTATGGAGAAAGCAAGAACATTCCAGAAAAAAAATCATTTACTTCTGTTTCATTTACTATACTAAAGCCTTTGACTGTGTGAATCAAACAAATCATATCAAGTTTTTAAAGAGATAGAAGTACCAGATCATCTTACTTGTCGCCTGAGAAAAGTCAAGAAGCAACAGTTAGAACCATACATGGAATAACTAATTAGTTTAAGATTAGAAAAGGAGTACAGACAAGGCAGTGTATTGTCACCTTATTTATTTGATTTATATGCAGAGTATATCACGTTAAATCCTCAACCGGACTAATCAAAAGCTGGAATTAAGATTGCTGGTAGAAATATCAACAATCTCACATATACAGATGATACCACTCTGAGGACAGAGAATGAAAAGGAATTAAGATGCTTCTTCATGAGAGTGAAAGAGGAGAGTAGAAAAATTGGCTTGAAGCTTAAAGTAAAAACAAACAAAGGAAAACAAAACTAAGATCATAGCAATTACTCTTATCACTTTCTGGCAACTAAAGGGGCAATAAATGAAAAGAGTTTCAGATTTTATATTCTTGGGCTCAGAGATCACTGCAGACAGTGACAGCAGCCATGAAATTGAAAGATACTTGCTCCTTAGAAGGAAAGCTATCACAAACCTGTATGGCATACTAAAAAGCAGCGACATCACCTTGCCAAGGAAGGTCTGTATGGTCAAAGCTATAGCTTTTCCAGTAGCAATGTATGACTGTGAGAGTTGGTCTATAAGGGAAGCTGAGCACCTCAGAACTGACACTTTCAGGTTGTGATGCTGAAGAAGACTTTTGAGAGTCCCTTGAACAGCAAGAAGATCAAATCAGTCAATACTTAACAAAATTAATTCACACTATTCATTGGAAGGTCAAATACTGAAGGTTAAATACTTTGGCCATATAATGAGAAGACAGGACTCACTGGAAAAGAGCCTGTTGATGGGTAAGACTGAAGGCAAAAAAGGGGATGGCAAGGGATGAGTTGGATAGATAGCATCATGGAAACAATGAACATGAACTAGGATAGACTTCAAAAGATAGTGGAGGATAGAAGGGCCTGGCATGCTATGGTCCATGGGGTCACAAAGTGTTGAACAAGACTGAATGACTAAACAACAACTAAAAAACCCAACAATCTACCTGATATTCATTATTTATTAGGTACTTTTCTTCTCCTTTTTTGGAGACCCTAGATATGACTAAAAACTGAGATTTAATAGAGAGTAAGAGGGTGAGTGTTATAGGCACTGTGCCTAGCACTGGTTCTGGTTGTTATTGTTACACAACCTTAACCATTCTTGTCACTATCTCCTCTTCTCCAATAATTAAAGACGAGGTCCTTGACACCAGAGCCTCTATCTTCTGCAGCAGCTTGTTCTCACCGTCATCCCTACTTTTTTCTTCATTCTCTTCCTATTTATTCCCTCCCTTCTGCCTAAAACATGACCAAGTCTTCAAAATCCTTAAAAGACCCTCACTAGTCCTTATTCTGTCCGATAGCTATTGCCCTCTCTCTGTCCTCTTCTCATCTAAACTTGAAAAAAGCGGTCTACACTCAGTGCCTCCACATAGTTCCTCTCACTCTACATCCTCTGCAATATGACTTCTGAGCTAATCATTCCACTTCAACTGTTTTCATCAAAGTTATCTTTATTTAGTAATAGCCAAATTCAGTGACATTCTAAGCCCTCATACTTTTTGACCTCTCTGCAGTATTTGATGCTATTGAACACATTCTCCCAGATACTCTCTCCCCTCAGAGTTTCTGTGATTCAGTTTTCTCTTGGTTATTCTCCTACCTGTCTAACTGTTTCTTCTCAGTCTACTTTGCTGGCTTTTTATCTGTATTGTACCTATTAACTGTGGGCATCCCTTGAAGCTCTGTCCTCGGCCCACTTCTCTTTTACTTCTATACTATGTCACTTGATGATTTCATCAGCTCCTATCACTTTGTAGTTCTCTTCCCACAGGAGGACTTCCCCTGTCTGTCAGTCTACCACTTTAAGGCTACCTTACATCTACTCTGTATGTATCTTATATGTGATGGTTCATGTATATGTTTGTCTCTCCATTTGAATGTAAGCTCCATGAGGGCAAGGGTTGTTTTTGCTTTTTATTTGTATGCCCAGAGCTTAGCATATGTCTAGCACATAGTCAATGCTTCATAAAGTTTACCAGGGCAACATTTACAGTCCTAGTCTTTCTCCTGAGCCTCCATCCCATATTACTAACTCTTTTTTGGACATCATAAATTCAATATGTCTTAAAGAAAACTAATTATCTGCACTTCCAACTCACACTTTTTCTGAAATTTCATGTTATTGTCCAGCAATATTTGAGGATAACCACCATCCTTTCAATCACCCCATTTTATAATCTCTGTCATCCTAGACTCTTCAACTTTCCTCAGTCTACCCCAGTTCTGGGACTTATCTATCACTTTTCCATCAGACTATTGCAATAGCAGGAAAATTGTGCTCCCTGCCTCAAGTTTCTCCTAATTTAAATATATCTTTCTTCTTGAGGTAGTGGTCTGACCATGTCATCCTAATCAATAAATACTTTCTACTCCATCTAGGAACAAATATAAATTCTACTGTTTGGCATTTAAAACTTTGTATGCCATGGCTTCTTTTGCTATTTCTACTCTTCTTACACATTGTTTTCCTCCCCATACTTAACTGTACAGCTTAGCATAGGTCTAGCACATAGTCAATGCTTTATAATTTCTTATAACTATAAATGTTTTCTCAAAATCAGTAATCTTCTGTCCAGGAATTCTCTTAACCTCTTGAGAGAGGCATTCCTTTTAGTGAGGATTCAATGACTATGGGTCAAAGACAGGAAGCCAGACTGGAAGTAAAGAGGTTTATTAGCATGCTAAGAATGTACTTTCACTGGTAGCAAATTCAGATTCTCCAGATGCTCAATACTTTTATTTTTTATTTTATTTTTACATCAATACTTTTATTTTTCCTTAATTGACTCTAACTCCTCCCTTCTGCATGTGTTTCAGGTATTTTCTCTCTCCTGCAGCCACCTATATAAGATCCTTCCCTTTATCATCCCCCTTCTTTTCCTTGGTGAAGAAATTCCCTCTCCCATTACAGGTTGGCAACTACTCTGCACCTTGAAGTCTTAGTTGCTAAGAAAACAGAAAGGTGAAGTTTACTTGCCCAGGGTCACACAGATTATACCTCACAGGCAAGAATTGACTCAGGTCTCGTCTCATAGGCCAGCAATATATCCACTCTGCAAAACTGCCTCTCATTCAGTGTCAAAAACTTCACTAAAAATTGAGGCCATTTGTTAATACTCCCTCTTCTGACATGCCAAATTACCTAGACATCACTACACACTTTCTTCATTTGCTTCAGTCTCAGAAAGAGGTGCTACTTCATGCAAATGTCATATTCTTACCTTGTACCCTTGATCCTATCCCATACTTGCCTAATATTCTCTAGAAATTTCTCTTTCTGTTATCCCCTCTCTCCTTTGCTAATTGTCAGTTTTTTGTTGTCCACTGTCTCCTTCTCTACTGCTTATAAGGATACCCAGATTTCCCCCATCTTTGAAAATCTACGCTTCATCCTCTCATTCTCTCAAACTGTCATTCTATGTTCTTCTGCCTTTCAAAGACAAACTAGAAAAAGCCATCAACACTCATTTTCTTGCACTCTTATTTCTAAAGTTCTTGAATTTGGCTTCTGACTTCATCACTCAAGTAAAAAATTTCTCCCTAAGGTTACCATTCATCTCATAACTGCCAAGATTGATGGTCTTTTCTCAGTCTTCACCCTTGACTTCTCTGAAGCATTTGATACTGATGACCACCCCATCCTCTTGAATACTCTCTCCTCTCTGGCTTCTTTCAGACTGCTCTCTTTTTGATCTATTCCTATTTGTCCTCAAGGAAACTCCTCTAGGCTCTTTAGAAAATCATTATCCTTGCTATCCTTGTTTCACTGTCTTTTCTATGGCTCTGTTTTGAGCCCTCTTCTCTCTATACTCTTGTCCATCTCATCAACTCTTATGGATAGGTTTAATTATTTTCTCTATACACATGATTCTCAGATCTATACACCCAAGCCTAGTATCTCTTTTGAGTTCCAATCCTTGCATTACTTATTGCTTATCCTGTAGACATCACAAACTCAACATATCCAAAAAAGAAATCAACATCTTACTCCAAATGCTTCATAAATTCTAAATTACTTCTGAGGGTGCTACTGATTTACTAGTCATCCAGGTTTGCAACTTTGGAGTCTTTCATGATTCTTCCTTCTCTATTACCCTCACCCAACATCCAGTCACTTACCAAGTCTTGTCAATTTTTCCTCAGTAATATATCTACCAACTGGCTCCTTCTTTCTACAGATATGGCTATGCCTCTTGTTCAGGTACTCATCAACTATCTCCTGGACTATTGTAATAGCCCACTCTTTGGTTGTCCTTCCTCAAGTTTCACCTTTCAGCTCTATCCACAGTGCTGCTAAATTAATTATCCTAAAGTATATGTTTGATAACATCACTCCTCTGCTTAAGAAATTCCAGTGACTTTCTATAAGCTCTAGAAGTTAAATTCTTCCATTTGACTTTCATAGTTCCTCAGAGTTTAGATCCAACTTGCCTTTATAAAATTATTACTTTTTCATCTTCTTCCTCACACATTCTACATTTCATGTTCAGGCCTGAAATATATATATATATATCCTCCTAATTTGCATTTCATAGAATTCCTAGCTTATTCTAAAGCTCAGCTCATTTCACCTTGGAAGCCTATCCTGATCTGGCCTGTTATTAATGCAGAATGCCTGGCACACAATCGAGGCTTGATAAATGCTTCTTGAATTGACTTCAATGTTAAGGCTATTTATTTCTGTACAGCCCAATATACTCCCAGAGGATTATTTTATTTAAATAATCAGTGTTTATAATTACTTGAGTGATTTGTACATGAAAAGGGCTTATATTACATTTAGGATACTCAGTTTAACAAGGCAAGTAAAAGTACAATCCATTTTGAACAACTATTTCTATAATAGTAACATCTCTTTTTATAGTAAGGGTGCCTTTGATAACTTTCTGATATCTGAAAAATTCACTTACATCAAATGACCCATTTCCCATCAATAATAACAAGTGGGTTATACACACACACACATATATGTGTATATAACCTATTTGTATATATTCTCATAATAATTACATAGCCACACATAATCACCACCATACAATAACAAAATTTTGCAGTGAAAGGAAAATTAGAAATCATTTAATTCTGTCCCTTCACTTTAGAATTAAAGAAATTGAGGTTCAGAGAGATGAAATGATTTGCCTAAGGTCCTGTAGCTTATAGTTTATCAATAACACAACAATAACTGGAATCTATTTTTCCTATCAGTTAAGTGATTTTCCTAAAACATGTACATATGTATATGTGACACATACATGTATACATACATATTGAAGACACAGAGAAACAGAGACTGAAATAAATTAACTCAGAAGTCAGAGTTAGTGTTCTTGTCTAAATCCTATTATAGGGAAATTGCAATAAACCTCTAAAGCCAAGCATTCTTGTTACTTAAATGTCTCTTTTTTTTTTTCGGAAAATGTCAGTTGATCAAATTAATTCCCTGTGACTTACTTTCAGGATTTGTCATCTCCTTAATTACAGAGTCCTGGTAACTGAGACAAGCCAGCTATGTCATGACCAGTAGCATTTGTGAACCTGAGTTTTATTTAACTTCCTTGCTTTGCTTCTCCCCTTTCTACTTTCTCTGGGTAAATCATTGCCCAAATAAGGCACACTATTATGCTTTCATCCTTCCCATCAAGATTTTTCAGAATAGAAATGCTTACTGTTCCTAATCCCACCTTGTCTCCAATATTGTTTTCCTACAGTGGTGAGCTTTGGCATTGCTTGATGAAACTTCAAGATGTACTTTAATCTTAAATCTTTTTGCTCTTTCATTACAAATGTAATTTGCAGGAACTGAGAATTTTTGACAAGGTATGGGGACTATTTCTCATATCCTATCTCTTGCTAGATGTGTGTGTGAGAGAGATTTTGTTGCCTTTATGTATTCCTCTAGGAAAAAGTGAATATGAAGATACATTTCAGTATCTTATTTGACAACAGTACAAGTCAGTACCAAAATGTCCCCATGCCTAAGCATATCTTAATCTTAGAGATCATAAAAATATATATCATAAATTTACTTCAAATACAAAGTTTTAAAGGAACAGTGTGGGATAAGGGTGTGTTAGAGGGCATGTTTAGCTGGGGTACCCAAATATGAAAACACTTCCTCTGATTTGCTTATCCAATTAATTTGATAAGATTTGTTTTGTCCAGAATACTAACGTCATTGTTGTTTTGGCTTGTCTGCTATAAAGGATAGAATGAAATGTCAGACATTAAACAAACTTCAGGAGGGAAGTGTGAAGAGAATTTCCAGAAAATAAAGGATTTCAATTACTTAGTAAGTATTTTTAAAGTACCTACTATATGCCAGGCATCATGCTAGGCACTGGGGATGCAAATATAATGAAGTAAATAATCTCTTGCAATTTTTCTTG
Organism: Vombatus ursinus; assembly: GCF_900497805.2. Classification (NCBI taxonomy): domain Eukaryota; kingdom Metazoa; phylum Chordata; class Mammalia; order Diprotodontia; family Vombatidae; genus Vombatus; species Vombatus ursinus. The sequence continues at coordinate 23,095,600 of NW_020949351.1, forward strand.
TAGGTATTTCACCAAATTTCTTATTTTAAGCATATGAATCTTTTAGATGCTGCACTGAATAACAATGCATCAAATTAGTATGTGTGGGGTATTTCTTTTTGGCAAGCCCAAAAGAAATAACCGGGCATGTGACTATCTCTATCTCTGCTTCTAGAACTCTGACTAATTGCATGAAAGTCATATATCTTCATTTGATAATGTATAATGCCACTGGGTAATACAATTACAGAAATTAAACCTCTCATATCCCACTGTTAATTAGTTGAATGGTCCTGTTTTCTTATGAATTCCCTTTCTCTAAACTTTGAAATCTCAACTTAGATAAATAAACCATTTGCACTACAACAAATCATCCAGTTTATTTCTATGCATTATAATCATCCCCCATGTCAAAAGGGGAAAAAAACATTAGGTACCAATGTATTTTTTAAAAATTAATATAATTAAGTAATAAGACATGTCAGAAAGGCCAGCACTAGGTGATTCAGATGCAATCTTTTCTAATTATTACTGAAAAATGGCTGAGTATAAAATGATCTCTGGCTACATCAAATGATTAATTTTATCAAAAAAGACATGCTTGATAATGCATACTGAATGTTTTTTCATTAGAAATGAAGTTTGCTGGTCTTGGTGTACAATATGCTAATAGTGTCATTAAGATGATTGTTTTTATAATTTCATGAAAGCTTTTATAGAAAGGGGCAATAAATTAAGGAGCTGAGAGATTCCCCTTCTACTTCATTCCCCAATTTTAAGTAACTTTTGGTTAAAGCAGATTTTTAACCATATGCCTTTTTTTCCCCATTTCTAAAAGGAGAAAAGGTAAAAGAACTGCTAATTTAGGAACTGTTATAAATTAGGTAGAGTAACTGCCTTCCTCATCCATGTTCACAGCGCTATATTGAAGTGTTAGGGAAAAAAACAAAACAAAACAAAAATAAAGTAAAGGCATCTTTTTTTCCCCCCAGGAAGACTGGAGGAATGTCTTATCTCAGGAAATAAAGAATATGGTAATATATTTTTGGATAATTTTATTTGAGCCAATCATGTGATTATAGTTTAATGAATGGCTATACCATTATAACTGGAAAGTATATTAGGGTTGAAAAATATCTTAGTCAGGCCAGGAAATCTAGTCATATGAAACCGATTTCTAATGAGATAAAGCCAATAATATGGAGTTTCATTTAAAATTCTAAAAAAATGTTAAAGTCAATATTTTAGCACAATATGAATTATATATGACCTAAGAGAATTTTTGGTGCTTTCCCCACATTACCGTTGTTTCTTATACGAACATAATGAAGTCAAGAAACATTTATTAAAACTCAATCATATGTAGTAGGTTCTAAAAGATGGAAAAATAAGTCATGGAGATCTTTTAGAATTTACATTCAGAGGATTATATCCATACAAAAGTAACTATATTAAAAAAAAGATAAAAAACATGAGTTGATATCATGCCAGATTCCAACCCTGGATTACCTCCTCACCATCTGCCTCTTCTGTATCAAAAATAATTAAAAAATAATTATTGTTTAGCATATATTGTAGCATTTATATAATGAGATACAAATGTAAATGTAATAAATACTTATGCCATTATTGTTTTGATTTGTCTACTATAAAGAGCAAAACAGAATGTCAAACACTAAACAAACCTCAGGGGGAAAAGAATGAAGAGAATTTCAAGAAAATAAAGGATTTCAATTTTATACACACATATATGCACACACAAATGAGATATCTGTAAAATACTTAGCACAGTGCCTGGTGTGTGTGTGTTTATGTGTGTGTATATGAATATATGTATGTATGTATGTATACACATACAAAGTTATACAGCTAGTAATTATCTGAGGCACTATTTAAACTTTAAACTCAGGTCTTTCCTCCTACAGGCCCAATAGTCTATTCACTGTGCCATTTAGAATAAAGTGCTATTCACAATCCAAAGAAGGTATTTTACAAATACCTACTAACTGATTCATGATCTGTGTTTATGGAGAGAGGGAGAGACAGACCTTGCAAACACTGTTCTATGCATTGGTAATACAAAATACAAGTAGAGGCAAAGCACAGTCCTCTCCCTCAAGGAGTTTACAATCAAACAGTGAGACAACATGCAAACAAAGGCAAAACAATTTACATATAAGATAAGCAGGAAATAATTAACAGAGGGAAGACATAGAATTAAGAAGAGTTGAGGAAGGTTTCCTGCAAATGATAAGATGTTGGTTGTGAATTAAAGGAAGATCAGGAAGTCAATAGGTGGGCTTGAGGAGGAAGGTTATTCCCAGTATGGGAGACAGCCAGAGAAAACCTGCAAAACTGAGATGGAATATCAACGAGGAAGGCAGGGTCACTGGATTAAAGATTACATGGAGGGGAGTAATGTGTAAGAAGGCTGGAAAAGTAGGAGGGGGAAAGGTTATGAAAGGCTTTGAATACCAAACAGAGCAATTTGTATTTGATCCTGGAGGTGATAGAGAGCCATTGGTTTTTTTTTTTTAATTTTTTTTTTACTGAGTAGCAAAGAGACATAGTCTGACCTGTACTTTAAGAAAATCAATTTGGTAGTTGAATGGATTGATTCAGATGGATTCAGGCAACCCACTAGCAGATTATTTTGACAGTCCAGGCATGAGTTGATGATAACAAGAGATGTTGCTTAGGTAAAACTGATAGGCCTTGGCTATTAGAAAGGTGGGATGGTGAGAGATAGTGAGACGTGGGTGGATTTTTTCGGGGGGGGGAAGATGAGTTCTATTTGGGATGTGTTGACTTTAAGATGTCAACTGGATATCTAGTTTGGATCATCAGTGGAGAGGTTGGGGTATATTAGGTAGATTTGAGAATCATTTGAGTAAAGATGATGATTAAATCCATGGGAACTGATAAGATTACAAGTGAAGTACTGTAGATGGATGGAAGCTGAGGGACACAGAGGCAAAGAGAAAGAGGGACAGAGAGAAAGTGCTAGTGTTTCTTTTAAACATAAAATTAATATTTAAACATGATATATTTTGAATTTTGTGTCCAGGCTGCAAATCAGAGTAATGTCCGAAACCAATATGGTTTTTGATCATCATCTCATACTCATGCTCCTCAATAAATATCAACTTGACCATTATTGTAAATAAATGTAAATAATCATTAAAACTAAATTAATTCAGACCTTTTATTTAGTACTATTCTTCTTGCTGATAAATAATTTCAAATTCATATTGCTTCTGAAATTGAATGGAAGAGCACCAACTTCTAAAATCAGGTAATTTTAAGTAACACCTTCAATCTATTTAAAAGGTCAGATATTCCACAAAGTAATTTTAAAATGTCTATTTCAATGCATTTATATTCCAGTTAATATTTCAGATTATATATAAAATGAAGACTTTGCCATACAATATTGATAGCAAGCTAGTTTACATTGTTTTATGAACATCATATGAGTAAAGTTGCTCAGGTAGGAAATTTTATTCAGGATCCTTCAAAATTTCAAAATTCTTCCTAAAATGTTCCTTCTTATTTTCTATTTTTAGAATTTTAATTATCAATTCCTGCTGCAGAATAGGAATTTTTCCGTTTTGGGATTTCTCTTTTCTTTTATTTATTTATTTAAATGTTTAAATACAAAACAAGAAAAGAAAATATTTTCATGCACACAGCAGAACATAAGAGAGGATTCAATATAAAACAATAAATTTCCATTTCAAGAAAACCTATATAATAAATACTACACATTATTTTAAAAGCTATCCAGATTTTCTTCCTTGCAGATTTCCTTTTGTTCTCTGCTGTGTACTTCTTACTTTTTTCCCTCTCCCTCCCATACCACACCCACCTCTGGCCCTAAAGAAAGGTACAATTAAGTGTGGATATATGTATGCATGTATGCATGTATGTACATGTATATGTATATATCTGCACTTAATTGCATACAATGTATGTATATGTTATGTTGCACATATTGAGCATATATATTATGCATATATACTATATATAAATACATACATGCATATATATACATATCTATATATCTATATATACACTAATACACATATATGTAAGACCATACTATGCCTATTTCTACTTGTCATCTGTCTAACTGAAGGTGGATAGCATCTTCCTTCCTAAGTCTAAGTCTTTCCATGTTTTTCTAAATCAACCAGCTAATTTCCTTTGCCACAGCAATATTCCAATCCAATAACATCCTATCTGAGAGATTGTCTATGAAAGTTTTTCTCCAGTTTTCTTCATTCCTTCCATTCTTGGCTGCATAGGTTTTATTTATACAAGAAAATTTTAATTTAAAATAATTGAAATTATCCACTTTACATTTCACCAATGATCTCATCTTATAATTTAAGTTTAAGGTCTGATACCTGAATCTGCTTCCTTTACATCTTCCCCCTCCTCCCCTAATTTCTTTGAACTTCCTGACCTTTTGTTCTTCCATATGAAATTTTTTATTATTTTTTCTAACTCAGTAAAATAATTTTTTTAGTAATTTAGTTGGGATAGCATTTAACAAATTAATTAGGTAAAATTTTCATTTTTTATTATATTAGCCTTACCTACCCATGAACAAGAAATACTACTTCAGTTATTTAGATCTGACTTTATTTGTATAAAGTGTTTTATGTTTATGTTCATACAGTTCCTTTGTCTGTTTCAGCAGGTTACTATGTAGTTATTTTAAACCATCTAAAACAATATCAAATAGTATTGCTGCCACCTAGTATAGTTTTCTTATTTTTCTCTTTTGATTAAATCTATTTTAGCTTCCACTTTGTCTGAGATTATAATTACTAGCCCTTCTTTTTTACATGATAAATTCTACTCCTGACCTTTATATTATCTTTGCATGTATCTCTCATTTTACATGTTTCCTGAAAACAACACATAGTTGGATTCAAATATTTAATCTACTATCAGTTTCCATTTTATGAGTAAATCCATCCCATTCACATTCTAAACTATCATTACTTGTTGTGTATTTTTCTCCTTCCTATTTTTCCTTACTATCCTTCTCACTCTATTCCTATCCCTCCTCACTCCTCTGCTTTACCTCTACCTGCTACCTTGCCCTCCTATTGCTTAACCTACACATGCCTCAGAGTCCCTTCCTTATCTTCCCCCCTAACTCCCATCCCCTTTCCTTCTTATTTCTTTCTGAATTTAGAAGACTTTTAAACCCATCTAGATATATATGTTCCCTCTTTAACCCATTCCTGTTGACAGTAATATTCCAGCACTACCCATCCTCCCGGCTACTAACTTCTTTTGTATCAATTTTTTCTTTTATGCCTCATTTGTATGAGATAATTGTTCCTTTTTATCCCTCTCTGCACAGTTTTTTTAAAGAATCACTCCATCATACTCAGCTCAGCCCATGCCTTTCTTTCCAACTATCCAAATAATGATCAATAATTAGAGTACTGATAATATTTTCACATATAAGAAGTAAGCAATGGATTTTTTAAAAAAAATTTTTTTGCCTTTCCTTCTTGTTCTAGAACTTCAGGGCAATTTTCCTTGATAATTTCTTATAATATTGTATCAAGATTCTTTTTTTAAATTATTATTTTCAGGTAGTCAGACTATTATATTATTTGTCCTCAATCTGTTCTCCAGTTCAGTTGTATTTCTGATGAGATGTTTCACATTCTCTTTTATTTTTTCACTCTTTTTATTTAGTTTTACTATTTCTTGGTGTCTTCTATTCTCTTTTATTTTATTGATATATTCATCTCATTCAAATTCAGAGGTTTGATCATTGTGTATTTCCCTCTAAGCTATTCTTTTTTCTTTATTTATTAACACTGCTTTTTTTATTAAATGTGGGTTCCAAATATTCTCCCCTACTCCAGCCTTTTCCAACTAAAATTCTGCCTTCTACAGGAAGACTTCCCCAATCTCTCTCTCTCCTTTAAGCCAAATACAAGGTTTATTTTTTTTTTTTTAATTTTGGCTAGGCAATGGGGTTAAGTGACTTGCCCAGGGTTACATAGCTAGTAAGTGTTATGTGTCTGAGGCTGGATTTGAACTCAGGTCCTCTTGAATCCAGTGCCGGTGCTCTATCCACTGCACCACCTAGCTGCCCCTAAATACAAGGGTTATTAAAGATCTGTCATATTGGTCAGACTCTTAAGGAACCTAAACATTTATATTGCTAATGCAAGTGGGCCAGATCTTAAGAATCGGAGTACTTTAGTGGAGACAAGATGGATTTTATACACAGAAAGACAGTGGGAGGGATCTAGGAGTGGCCAAGTAGTTTGGAGTTACTGGAGGAAGGGTCTGGGAGAAGGGAGTCAAGGGAGGATCTTGATGAGAGTGACTGGGAGGTAGAATGGGGTCTAGATAGGATCAAGAGTGGGAAATGGCTGGGGGTAATCCAGAGGTATCAGACAATAGATGACTGAGTTAGGTTAAGAGTAATAGAGAATTGGGAAATTGGGTATTGGAGATAATGAAGGGCCAGTTGATAGGATAATAGCCTCAGGGGAATGCTAGAGACTTCCTCGAAGAAGAAGAGTTCAAGGTGGGGTTTTCTAGGGCCTGTAGACAAATGGGCTTGGGCCCATACCCCTTCATTCCCCCCTCAAACAAATGGAACCCAAATTCTTTTGGGGTGAGGGGCAAAGGTTTTGGCTTCTGAAGCTGTTTCCTTCTGGCAAAGGGTGTAGAGGTGTCCCTGCCTTGAGGGGGCCCCAAAGAGGAGGTTGACTAGAACCAAACACAGGCTGCATCTGGAGACATTGGCTGTTACCCACTGTTTGCTACCAACTGTAGGTGAATGGCCTATAGTCTGGAAGACACAAATCTGAGAGAAAAGACTGTGTGACCCAGATATAGGGAGAAGTAAAAGTAAAAGAGACCCATTAAAATCATTTACATTTGACCTGCAGGATTATTTAATCTTGTTAATTTTTCAACAGTTTAAGTAACACTTTTGAAGGTAGAAGTTTTCCATCCCTGGGTTCTATAGTTACACAAATGAATTTGCCAGAGATAGACTTTCATTTCAATTATCACTGAAATTCTCCTCCCCAAACCAAACTAAAGGTGTTTCTGATTTAGTTGTTTGGGGGTATTGAATGACCACACATTCAGGCCAAAATAGCAAGCTCTCACACCCTTGCATTGATCTTTTACTGACCACTTGCTCTCAGTATAGAAATTTGTTATAAAAGGACAAAGCAGGGCCTAGATTTAGGACCCAAATATGACAGAATAAATCATCCTTAGCTCTGTTTGGAATCAGACAATTCAGTTTTCCAACTATGCAGTATCAAATCCACCTCATAGCCAGACTCAGGAATAGCCAGGTGGGTAACATTCCTTTTCAAAGGAGTATTATGGGGAAACTGAGCCAGGTGGATCCCATCTTAGACTGAGGCTAAAATTGTCCTCTCAGCTTTTCCTGATGCAGATTTCCCACCAGAATCATATTCTCTCTGAGTAGCCTGTGGCCCCTCTTTTAGAGATGGTGGGTTATTGATTACTGATGGATTAGTATGATCCATCAGACAACTCAAGAATCCTAGAGCTTTTTCACTTGCCCAAAAGGCAGAGCAACTGATTCTACTTTCTATGAGAAACATGAATTTACTTTTCCTAAAGAGCAGATGTTCTGCCCTGAGTTTAATGAGTTCCTTGGAGATCTGCTCCAATTATTGTTCACCCATGGTCTAGGAGGCATCATGCTGTGATGTTGGCAGGTCAGTAAGAATCTCTGCCATTATAAGCCAAAGGTTAATCTTTGGAAATTGTTGAACAATAATGACATTTTCCCATTGCTAGGACTGACATGCGCTGGTGATTAGGGTAATTACTAGGGTAGCATGCATACTCAGGCACCATTCTCTTAGCAGGAGGCTTGCTACATTACCCCTGCTTCCCAGAGTTCTGGGGCATCCTAGACATTGGAATGTCTCTTCTGATGCTGTTGTCTAGAGCTCCCACTGACTATGTTCACCCATTGTTAGGTGCCAAAAATTAGTCATTCAACATTTATTAAGCACCTACTACGTTCCAGAAAGGCAGGCCCTGCCCTCAAAGAGCTTAAAATCTGACATGTCCTTGTTTCCTTTAATATCAATCAGCTATTACAAAGGGGTTATTTACTGCAAAGTTACAGCAAGAACAGAATCAAAAACATCTACTTTGGGGACACACTTTTAACTCAGGTCCTACATAACATCAATGCCACCAAGTTCATTTCTTGATATAGCGTAAATGCCTGCTAAGACCTCATGCCATCCGCTCGGCTGGATCCCAAATGTCATTGCTTGCTCCTTGGTACATCAATGCTGCTCTGCCAACATTCACAGATTGCCACAGGTTACTGAGATGCCCTCCTGACCTTCTAAAACTCACAAGATCAGAGGCTCCAATCCCCTCACACAGAACAGAAAAAAATCAATTGCTGAGGACAAGGACTGAGACTTGTTTTTCAGGGCCACATGGCCTCAAAGGAGAAAAGGCTCCACAACTCATCATATCACAGCATTGTCTCTCACCTGACATCATGTTAGAAGGAGTACAAGAGTTTCACTAAGATCATAGTGAAAGACAGAATGGCCAAAGAGACTAGGTCAACACTGACTCATGCTTTTTTGAAGTTATTTCCAAGTCACATGAAAAAACAAACAAACTAAAAAGCCTCTTACTAACCACACACTTAGCAAGTCAAAATCATCTACAGAATGCCTATGCAGTCTACTCCACAAATTCGCAAAGCTACTTTTATCCCATATCATTATAGTTCATCCAAAATCAGGATTCCTAGCATCATCTCCATTTGGGAAGATGCTATTAGAGGCACCCTTCATATGTGACAGAGATTTTTCCTCTAGAAACTGAAGGAACACATCTCCCTTGGGTTAAAAGAGCATACAGGTCTAAATTGGGATCCAACTAAATATAAAAAAGACATTAAGCTAAATTAAGAAGCAAGGTGTCTGTGGACCACCAATCTCCAGTGGGATGAGTCCCTGGCAGGCATGAAAATATCAGCTGAGGGAGGTTTGTACATGATCAGGAGATAGACAAATAAGATTTGAGGAAGTGCCTTTTCTCATTTAGCCTTTCTTGGGCATCTTAACCATAATGGGATATTCTAGGAAAATAATTTTATAATATAGTCAATGCGTTTATAAGTTGTTGTGTTATGGTGCATGATATAACATGCTTTATTAGTTTCTGGTGCTTTATGGCAGAAACAACTGTCTAGCTTATGTTTTCTAATTCATTGTTTGATTCTAGCAGAAGAAAACCATCAATAAATCTTTATAAAATATTGAGGACAAGAAAAGTATATGAAATCTCCATATTAAAGTTTTTTTAGAGCTTATTATTATAGATTGTATTTTAAATATTCATATTAGGGCCAAAAAATCTATGCCAAATTCAGTCAGTCTTGAAGTAGTCATTATTCTTTACCTTTAAAGGTGCATCCTAGCATAATTAATTGTCTCTAATGCCACTTTTATAATTCCATTTTAACTGTCAATATCCATTAATAACCCAGGTTTCTAGGAGTTTCCTTTTATAGGAGGTTTGTAATTTCATTCTGGTCTGACAATTTGGACTGCATGGCTTGGAGAATATGAATTTTGCAAACATCTTTAAAAATTAATGTTTAGCTTGGCAGTTTTTTTAATCTACTGAATATTATTACTTTTAGTAATCACCTAAGAATTTCATTAGATCAATTTATTAGTCAAGTATATTTCTTTGGCATTCATCTGCCAGGATAGTCTGAGACTATTTAAACTCGTTTGAGTTTTAATTCTTGTTTCCAATTACCCTTGAAATTATTTTGTTTACTGGGGAACCCCCTGAAATTCTAAGTTCTTATTCAATTATGCAAGTTCACATATTTTCTTCATATTGCTTTAATTTCTCACTGAAAATTATAAATTTTCTGGATTTAGAACATAAAATTTGGGACCACTAGGAAAGATATAATTTATTAATCATGAATTATAATGCAAAAATAGACATATTACCAACCAAGTGTCTGATAAGGGCCTGATTTTTATTCTGGGTGTGGTTTGAAAGATATAAGAGTGCTGTAAACATAGGAATGGGCCAAGTTATGAAAAATTTTAAATGAGAGAGTTGCTTGTAACACTGAGAGGTTTAATAGCTGTCGGGGTTATAGTTAATCATCAGAGGCAGGACTTGAAGCCAGATCTTTCTGACTCCAAGGCTTTCAGAAATTTATATTACGGTACAATGAGGCTCCTACAATAAGCTAAATCCATAGCTCAGAGGCTTATAAAAAATTCAATAGTCAGCTATCACAAAGTATTAATAGTTTCGCTTTCCTGTCCAGCAAGAAAAAAACAAAACAAAACATATATAGCTGTAACTAATATAAGATCTGAGATTCCCTGTGCCACTCTCCAAGTTTCTTTCAAGGAGTAGCTCAAGCCCTGCTTTTTCCTTGAAACCTGTTCTATTACTCCTGACTGTGCTACTTTTCCCCTCTGCTAAACTCCTATTGAATTTATAGTCAGTGAATAAAATGAAGAAATAATCATAGATTACTGTTGCCATCCCAAATCAGATTGTAATGCTCTTAAGGATAGCAATCTTTTGCCTCCTTTCTCCCTCTCTCCCTGTTTTCTTCTCTCCCTTCTTTCCTTTATTTATTCTTTCCTTGTTTCCTTTGTCCTTTTCTTTTTTTCTTCCCCCTTGATTGCCTTTAAAAAATGCCATATAATGTCAGGAACATAGTCAGTACTAAAATGATTGATATGTTTTGTTCCCCTTTATCTGTTACATTTTTAGACCACTAGTGAATAGCAGAATGGCCAACTGTTGGACTTGAGGAAAACACGAGGAAAAATGAAAATTTGAATCTATATGTTGAAAAAAATCAAGATTTTACTATCTCCATCAATATTTAGAATTTAATCCTCTTTTGAATTGCAGATGAACTAAGGAGAGTTAAAGGAGACAGCTCTCCTGCCCTGCAGTTAGTCCTAACTGACTTTAGGTATAGTTGAATGTAGAAAAAGAGAATGAGTAGTTAATTAAAATTATTGTAAATTACTTAACAATATCTGAGTTTCTAGTATGTACAAAGTCCTAAAGAAAGACAGAATAAGGTCAGACTTCTGCTTGGAAATGAGTAGCTTAAGTCACTTGAGTTTAGTTTTGAATAGAAACTTTAAAAGTAAATTCACTGAACTCTATCTGTAATTTTTCATTCTTGCTGGAAGCAGCAGACAACTCAGGGAAGTATATTCTATGCCTCTTCTTTTTCTAATGAGTTAATCCAGCTAACTCAAAAATCTCTATATAATTGTATTTAAAAGTGAATTTGTAATAAGAAATGGGCATAGTATACCAAAAGAATGGAGGACGTTAGATTTTTCCTTTGGCTACCTTTGTAATCAGTCAGTAATGTAGTAATAGTCAACAGCAGTCATTTTCTCAGCATTAACTGAGTTTTAAGTTATATTAAAAAATACATCATTTACTGCCTCCTCCTCATCTTCCATAAAATAAATAAGGATACTTTAATTTCCTACCAAATCTCTCCATTTTTAAAAATAAGTTGCAGGCTGTATTATCACTATAAATAATACTGGTTGATTTTATATGTGAAGGGGAGAGTATTATTTGGTATATATAGGAGAATGAGATTTAGATTCTTGTAAAGGATAGACTGAGCAATCCAGGTGCTTTTATTTTTCTTGAGTCACATGGTGAAAGAGGGCAATTCATAGATTTCTCATAGATGTTTCTGGTCTGTAAATATATTATAATGTTTATTAGAATTGGGGAAATAGGGATAGTCAGGCAATGATGATAGCAGAGTTAATGGTCATGATTGATTCTGACTTCCCTACATCACATGAAATAATGACATATGCATCAAAATAAAACAGAACAAAATAAAACAAAAAACACCAACCCTCACAATGGAAAATCACAGCTCAGAAAAAGACCAACCAAGATGAATTTATTAAATGTCTGCCATGTGCAAAGCATATTATTCCCTTTCATATCCACACCTCTTGTTCAGATTATTGCAATGGCATCCTAAATTATATTCTTGCCTCTACTCTTTCCTCTCTCCAACACATCTTCTAGACAGATGCTGAAGTGATATTCCTAAAGTGTAGGTCTGACAATGTCACTGTCCTGCTTAAGAAGTGCCTGTCTCTTGCCTCTAGGATAAACATCCATCTTCTTTGGCATTTAATCTGTGTCTAGCACCTAACCTGTGTCTTTCCAGGCTTATTTCCCATGACCGACCTTCACCTACCCTACAGTTCAGTCAAACTGGTCTGCTTATTATTGTCCGCACGTGCCATTCTGTCATCTGGATGCCCTCGTGTCTGGGATACACTCTCTCCTCACCTCAACTTTGGAGAATCCTTAGCTTCCCTCCAATATCAGCTTAAGGGCAATTTTTCCCCCAAGAAACTGATCATAACTTTGCCATCCCTACACCCTTAACCAGGTGCTAGCTCCTCAAGGGCAATGACTCATTTTTCCTCTTCATATTTCTAATGTTGAGCACACAGTAAGTTCTTACTAAATCCCTGTTGAATTATTAAAGTAAAATGTGTGCTGCATTTTCTTTTGGTCAATGGAATCTGGGTTTAGTGCTTTAAATAGTCTAACATCAAGGTGTTAAATTTCTTATGTTAGATTCAAGTTTCCACCACTTCTGCTGTATAGGTGCCCCAAGTTAAGCAGAAGAAAACATCTGCAGCAACAATCCTCTACCCTTCATCCAAATAGGATTTCATTATGAAGGTAGAGCATTACCTCTAGATTCATGGAGTTTGTTTTCAGATTCTACCTCTGACCCCTACTAGAGCAACTAGGTGACAGTGGATGGAGTACTAGACTTGCAGTCAGTAGACCTGAGTTTGAATCCTGCCACAAAAACTTACTAGCTGTATGACTCTGGACAAGTAATTTATCTCTTTTTCAGCCTCAGTTTCTTCATCTGTAATATGGTAAAAACAATAATAGGCTCTATCTCACCGCACTATTGTAAAGATCAAATGAAATACTGTATAGCACTTTGGAAATTTTTTTTTTGTTTTGTTTTGTTAGGCAAAGGGGTTAAGTGACTTGCCCAGAGTCACACAGCTAGTAAATGTTATGTGTCTGAGGCTGGATTTGAACTCAGGTTCTCCTGATTCCAGGGCCAGTGTCTATCCACTGCACTACCTGGCTGCCTCCAGCACTTTGGAAATATTACAAAGCTATAGAAATGCTAGAGGTTACTGCTTTTGGTTGGGGATTGTCCTTAGTGCTTGAATAGGACCAAAATGATGTCACTATGTTGTAGTCGAGGCACAGTGCATCTGACTATGGCTGACCAGACTGATATGAGTTTGGAAGGCTTCTTCCACAGGTCAGGCACAAATAGTCCATGTGAACATTTGGAGTGCAGGTGTCTCTAAATCTGTGCATCTTATGTTTCTTTTCAGCTACCACAATTTTACTGTGTTTATAAAGCACAGCACATTCTTTGATGCAGGCACACCATGATGGGAAGTCCATTGCCTGTATCTCCCATATGTCACAATCAATTCCAAAATTCTGCAGAGAGATGTTAAGCGTATCCTGGTATCACTTCTTCTGATCTCCACGTGACCACTTGCCTAGTGTGAGCTCTCCATAAACCAGTCACGTAATCAAACTTCTATTTGGCATTCAAACAACATGACCAGCCATTTGTAGTTTCACTTTTTGTTTGAGTTTGAATGCTTGGCAGTTCAGCTTGAGAAAGGACCTTATCTTGCCAGGTGATCTTCAGAATCTTCCGAAGACAATTCAAATGGAAGAGATATAGTTTCCTGGAATGGTGCTTGTATACTGTCAAGGTTTCACAGGCATGTAAAATGAGGTCAACACAAGGGCTCTGTAGACTTTCAGTTTGGTAGGCAGCCTAAGACCTCTTCTCTCTCACACTTTCCTTTGAAGCCTTTCAAACACTAAGCTAGCTCTGGCAATGCATACATCAACATCATCTAGTGTACGTCTCTAGAAAGTATATTGTCAAGGTAAGTGAACTTATCCACGTAATTCAAAATTCCTCCATTTGCTGTAATATGTGGTTACATACATGGATGGTGCAGTGTTGGCTGGTGGAGAACCTCCCTTTTCTTGGCATTAATTGTCAGGCCAACATTAGCACAAATGGCAGAGAACAGATCCATACTCTGCTGCATCTTAGCCTCAGAAACTGTATTGAGTGCACAATCATCTATGAACAAAAAGTCATATACTAACTCTCCCTCCACTTTAGTCTTGGCTTGTAGACTTTTCAAGTTTCAGTGTGGTAGCTGATTTTGATGCTGTTTTCATCCTCATTAAAGGCATCCATGAACACTGCAGAAAACATCATGCTAAAAAGCATGGGAGCAAGCACATAGCCCTGCTTAACTCCATTGGTGACTGAGAAAGTGTGAGAGCATCATCCATTATCCAGAACCCATGAAAACATGCCATCATGAAATTGGTATGCAACACTAATGAACTGCTCCAGGCAACCAGATTTTGCTATAACCTTCCATAAACCCTCATGACTGACAGTATCAAAGGCCTTGGTCAGATCAAGCAATGTTGTATACAAATTTCTGTTCTGTTCCTGGCATTTCTTCTGAAGTTGTCAGGCAGCAAATGCCATATCTATCCTTCCTTGTTCCTTTCAGAAATCACACTGACTGTTTAGTAGATGACCATCTTCCAGGTGAAGGGTTATCTGATTAAGGAGGACTCTGGCAAAAATATTGCTAGCAAAAACTGAGTGAGAGAGAGAGAGAGAGAGAGAGAGAGAGAGAGAGAGAGAGAGAGAGAGAGAGAGAGAGATCCCCTTGTGTTTATAACAGGGTAAGCTATTTTCTTTTCCTTTTTGGAGATGGATAATGGAGGTATCCTTGAACTCCTACAGCATAATTTCCTCTTGCTATACAAGCCAGAAGATTTCAGTCATATTTTATATGAGGAGTGGATCCCCTACCTTGTAAATCTCAGCTGGAATAAAATCGGTACCGGCCATTTTGCCACATGAGAGGAGCTGAATGGCATTAAAAACCTCTTTTTCAGTTGGAAGTTCAAGTAGAGAGGGATTCACTTCAACCAGAGGAATACAGTCAATGGCTTCAGCATTGGTTAATGATGTTTTGTTGAATTCAGTTCATCTTATCATGTCCTTATCACTAATCAAGATGGCTCTATCAGCCCTGAGTATTTGAGATGCACCATGTTCTTTGACCCATAAATAAGAAGACTGCTTGGGGGGGGGCAGAGCCAAGGTGGTGGAAGGAAAGCAGTAACTTGCTTGAGCTCTCCCTCAAACCCCTCCAAATACATATAAAAAATGGCTCTAAACAAATTCTAAAGTGGTAGAACCCACAAAAAAAACAGAGTAAGACACATTTCCAGCCGAAGATAACCTGGATGGTTGATAGGAAAGGTATATCACACCGGGCAGGGAGGGGAGCACAGTTTGGCATGGGTATGCAGGCCTCAGAGGACTGAATCACAGGCAGCTGTGGCAGTTTCCAGACTTCTCAGCCCATGAATGCCAAACACAACTTAGAGGGTCAGTGGGAAAAGTCTGTGATTGCGGTGAGAGAAGAAGCTAGGTCTCAGCCACCCCCAGGGCAGCGGCTGCCTCCTGAGCTTCCAGCCTACAGATTGAGGGGGAATCAAGTGGCTGATCAGAGGGGGATTGCAAGGATCTCTTTGCCAGTGCTGAGGCAGGAATCTCTTGCTTTGTCCATGCTTGGATCTGGGTCACAGTTCTGAGGGGCTGTTGTGGGGCAAGGAGGAGCACTGGTGTGGTGGAGCTTGTTGTGGCTATGGAGAGGAAACACCTTGCCCCTTATCATAGTTCCTTAGAAGAAGTGAAAATTTTCAGGTCCCTAGAAGTATCTCAGAAAACAGCTGTACAAACCCCTGAAGCTTGAGACAGTACATTCTCCATATTGGAAGCAGACTCTTACCTTAACAAAGTGTTTAAAATGCAAGTAATTGGTTGGGATCATGAGCAAGCAGTGCAAAAAGAGTCAGACTATATTATCTTACTTTGGTGACAAAGAAGATCAAAACATACAACCAGAAGAAGAAAACAAAGTCAAAGCTCCAACATCCAAAACTTCCAAGAAAAATATGAATCAGTCCCAGGCCTTGGAAGAGCTCAAAAGGGATTTTGAGAAGCAAGTAAGAGAAGTAGAGGAAAAACTGGGAAGAGAAATGAGAGTGATGTAAGAAAATCATGAAAAGCAAGTTAACAGCTTGCTAAAGGAGACCCAAAAAAATACTGAAGAAAATAACGCCTTTAAAAATAGCCTAACCCAAATGGCAAAAGAGGTCCAAAAAGCCAATGAAGAGAAGAATGCCCTAAAAAGTGAAATTGGCCAAATGAAAAAGGAAGTCCAAAAGCTTGCTGAAGAAAATACTTCCTTAAAAATTAGAACAGAGCAATTGGAAGCTGGTGACTTTATGAGAAACTGTAAAACTGTAAAACTGAGAAACTGTAAAACAAATCCAAAACAATGAAAAATTAGAAAACAATGTGAAATATCTCATTGGAAAAACAACTGACCTGGAAAATAGATCCAGGAGAGATAACTTAAAGATTATTGGACTATCTGAAAGCCATGATCAAAAAAAGAGCCTAGACATCATCTTTCAAGAAATTATCAAGCAAAACTGCCCTGATATTTTAGACCCAGAGGGCAAAACAGAAATTGAAAGAATCCACCAATCTCCTGAAAGTGATCCCCAAAGGAAAACTCCTAGGAATATTGTAGCCAAATTCCAGAGTTCCCAGGTCAAGGAGAAAATATTACAAGCAGCCAGAAAGAAACAATTCAAGTATTTTGGAAACACAGTCAAGACAACACAAGATTTAGCAGCTTCTACACTAAGGAACTGCAGGGCATGGAATATAATATTCCAGAGGGCAAAGGAGATAGGATTACAACCAAGAATCACCTACCCAGCAAAACTGAGTATAATTCTGCAGGGGAAAAATGGTCGTTCGGTGAAATAGAGGACTTTCAAGCATTCTTGATGAAAAGATCAGAGCTGAATAGAAAATTTGACTTTCCAATACAAGACTCAAGTGGAACATAAAGAGGTAAACAGGAAAGAGAAAATCATAAGGCACTTATTAAGGTTGAACTGTTTACATTCCTGTGTGGAAAGATGATATTTATAACTCACGAGACCTTTGTCAGTATTAGGGTAGTTGGAGGGAAAAATTATATGTATGTATATATATATATATGTATATATATTTAGATAGATAGATAGATAGATAGATAGGTAGATAGATAGATAGATAGAGGGCACAGGGTGAGTTGAAGATGAAGGGGTCATATCTGGAGAATAAAATTATGGGGTGAGAGAGGAATATCCTAGGAGAAGGAGAAAGGGAGAGGTGTAATGGGGTAAATTATCCCACAAAAAAAAAAAAAAACAGAAAAGAAAAGGCTCTTACAGTGGAGGGGAAATGGGGGAAGGTAAGAGGGAATGAGTGAATCTTATTCTCATAGGATTTGACTTAAGGAGGGAATAACATACACACTCAATTGGGTATGGAAATCTGTCTCACCCTACAGGAAAATAGGTGGGGAAGGGGACAAGAGAGTAGGGGGATGATAGAGAGGAGGGCTGACTGGGAAAGAAGGTAATCAGAAGCAAATACTTCTGAGGAGGGACAGGATCAAAAGAAAGAATAGAATAAATGGGGGGGTGGGATAGGATTAAGGGAAATAGAGTTAGTTTTCCACAGCATGTTTACTAAAGAAGTATTTTGCATAACTGCACATGTATAGCCTATATTGAGTTGCTTGTCTTCTCAACAAGGTTGGATGGGGAGGGAGGAAGGGAGAAAATTTGGAACCCAAAGTTTTAAAAACACATGCTTAAAGGAAATGTTTTCACATGCAACTGGGAAATAAGAAATACAGGAAATGGATTACAAAAATCTATCCTGCCCAAAGGACAATAGAAGGGGAAGGGGATAAGAGAAGGGGGGAAGAAATAGAAGGGAAGGCAGACTAGGGGAAGGGGTATTCAGAATGCATGCCACCTTGGGGTGGGGGGAGGGGTGAGATGAGGTGAAAATTTGAAACTCAAAATCTTGTGGAAGTATATGTTGAAAACTAAAAATAAATAAATTCATTAATTATTAAAAAAACAAAAAACAAACAAACAAAAAAGACTGCTTAGATACTCAACAGGCTCCACAGTGCCTGCTTCCACCACCTTCATGGTCCATTGGAATAAATTGTTCACATTCATCTACCTATTCTGCTGGAGAAGTCTTCACTACTACTACTATTGCTACTAGTATTTTTTTCACTACTATTACTACTACTATCACAATTACTACTATTACTACAACTACTACTATTAGTACTACTACTAACTACTACTACTACTTCTACTACTATAACTACTATAGCTATTATTGTATTTGATTTTGGGCAAGTCATTTACTGTTCCTAAGCCCAAGTTTCCTCATTTGTAAAATAAATTATTTGGACTAGATGCTTTCACAGGTCCCTTCCAACTCTAGATCTATAATTCTAATTATTTATTAAATTGATGTTTTGTTTTTTCCTGTTGGTCTTTTTATGTCTAAAAGGTGATCAGTATCCACTTTATTTACTCTTTCAGTCTCTCTAGTCTTTCTCTGGACTCTTTAAATGTGTGGGTGGGAAGAGACACTTTTGCCCCATACTTTTAATATAGCCATACTAGCTTGTGTTGCTGGCCACCAAGTCCATTTTACCTTTAAAGCAAACAATGGAGATAATGTAGAAATTTAAAATAAGAAATAAGTTTGTCTCATCAATTATTTCTTCCCATCTGGAAAAAAGGAAACAGAAAAGAAATTGTCAGGCAATTAAATGGGGAATGGGTAGTTATAAATGGGCAAACAGGTAGCAAATGCTATTTGCTATAATTTCCCACTTAAAGAGCAATGGGGAAACTGAGTTTCAGTCACCTTGGCAATCTTATCCATCAGCATCATGATCATCATCATATTCCTCCTCTTCCTCCTTGTAATTACTGTTTTGTCCTTCATTTCAAAGAGGACTAATGACATCATGGGAGTAATACCTTGTCTTGCGTTTGAATTGAATTTAAGTGAGGCAGAGTTGCACAGAATCTTCAGCCTCAGTCTCTCTTCCGGAGTTATTGAAGTCCAGTGGCAAGACAAAAGTCAGGATGACTGGAGATGGCCCAAGATGCAATGGATGACCTTGGCTTTTATGATATCTGACCAAACTCTAATTGCTCCACCCTGTCTGCTTTAACCACTTTTGTGACCATTGGAACAAATTGTTCTCATCTAACCATTCCACCAGATGAAGTCTTCAAATGCTTAGGGTAGACATCCCCCTGACTCACCAACAGATTTGAGACCCACCAATTACCCTCAACTTGGCTTAGCCCATCTGCCAAGATGGTTTACTAGGGCATGTTACAGTTTCGTGGAGCCACAGGTGAGAGTTTAATACCAGATAGACATCAAAGGTGGATGAGTAGCCCTGAAAAGGACTTTGCAAACCCACATATCAGAGGTTCTAATCCTCTTTGAACACACCATAAACCTTCATCTAACATGCCTTCTATTTCTACCAACCAGCGCTCAGTCTCTGACTATTTCCCACACAGTCCATCTGAGCAGTTCACAGAGTGCCCTAGAGTGAAGGGTAAAACCACTCTGATATCCCCTTATAAGTTTTGTATTACATCCTTACTCTCTAACTTTATCTGAACAACCAAAGCTCCTGTTTTAATAACTAAAGAGGAAAAACTGAGATGAGTGCTCTTTCCCATCCCAATGTCTTCAAATTCAAGGAGCCTTTGGAACTCTGGTAAACTGTCTATTTACCTCTAAAAGTCACTTCCTGTGTCATAAATAAGTCTTCATGGTAACACGTAAAGAAGGGCAGCCTGAGGGTTATAAAGGCAATAGAGAAATTTAATACTATTTATCAAGATCTTGACAAATGTATTTAAGATAAACAAGAAGGAAATTACATATTTGAACAATGTTGGGGGAAAAAGAACCCTTAATTTTATAGTGTATAAAGACTATTTAATGAGAATCCTAGAGTATGTTGTATTTTTCAAGCTCATACAATAGTTTTTCAAAAAACAAACATTTCTAAGGCATAAATAACTGAAAGGCAGAAAGGCAGAACCTTTAAAAACATCCTTCCAAACATCTCTAAGACCATAAGAAAATAAAAATAATAAATAAAATTAATAAAGATCATAGAAACAAATAATAAAGACAGAAATGAAGAAAATATCATCTGATAATGAAAACCTTGAAGACTAAATCACTGAAACAAAAAAAAATTAAAGAGAATAATCACTGTATGAAAATGTATTTGATGCTACTAAAGAAATCCTCACAGGAAAATTCGTATTTCTGACCAAATAAATTTACAAGAGAAAAAAACAGATGATGAAAGCTATTAGAAAAATTAGAAAACTAAAAAGTTAATTATCTTGAAATAAGGAAAAAGGAGAAAAAAAAAGCTTCAAAATCAAAGGTTAAAAAAAGTACTTGGAAAAATTTGAAATAATAAGAAAAAGAATATAGTATTTTGAAAAGAGCTAATAAACTTCTAGTTAATTTGTTTTTAGAAATTTGGAAGAAAAATAAATTTCCAAAGTCAAAAACAAGAGAAGATTCATAATAAATGGAAAATAAATAAAAATATTATCAGAACTATCATATCCAGTTTTATATGCCACAACAAAAATGACAACTTAAATATAAAAATCTACCAAAATACAAAAGATTCAAAAGAAAAAATATGTTAAATTATACAGCCCAATCTCAGAAAAGAAGGAATTGAATAAGGTATAAATCACCTTTCGTGAAATAATGATAGGTGAAGTCTGTTTGAACAAAATTCAGAATAAATAAAATATCCAGAAGAAAGTAATAAAGGGACCTGAGGACCAATTAAAATAACAACAGCAATAACAAGAACCACAAAACAACAACTATCATTTCAGCTAACATTTATATAGCATTTTAGGTTTTCCAAGTGCTAACAAATAGTGTCTCTTTTTATCCTCTCAAAGAGTCTGGTAGATAGGTGCTATTATTATCCCATAATATAAATGAGGGAACTGAGGCAAAAAGCCTTGCTAACTCAAGCTCTCTATCCACTAGGCTACCTCGTTGCTTCTAATTTCATATGATAATTTATTAAATTGACTAGGAAAATATACTAATAGTAAAAAGATATAATACAATTTTTAAAAAGATAATCATCAGGAAAAGAGGGCAGTGAGGTGGCAAAGTAAGTAGAGTGCCAGGCTTAAAGTCTGGAAGATTCTTCTTCCTGAGTTCAAATCCTACCATAGACACTTACTAGATATGTGACTCTGGATAAGTCACTTGACTTGTGCCTCAGTTTCCTCATCTGTGAAATGAAGTGGAGAAAGAAATAGCAAAAACCTTTCCACTACCTTTGCCAAGAAAACCCCAAATGGAGTCATGAATGTGGACATGTCTGAAAAAACTGAAAACAACAAGGAAAAGAGATTAGACATTTTTCATCTTTCCCAAGGATAGCAAATAATAGGTGGTACTCTTACTACCATACCAGGCTGCCATCAGGTCTATAAACATGACGTCCAAGATCACATCTACCAGATGTTATGGCTGAGCCAGTCATAGTGATGTCTGAAAAAAATAATAGAGAATAGCCAAGGTAATATAGGATTTGAATAGACCAAAGGCTCATTTAAAAAATGACAACAATCAATAGATTATTGTCCTTAAGTTTTACTTACTGCCAAAATTCTAGAGTCAGGATTGAGTAATGGACACTTAGAAAAGGAAGTGGTGATCAAAGTGAGCATCATGGGCTTTTCAACACTAAGTCATGCCAGACTAGCCTTATTTTCTTTTTTCTTTTTGGGTAAGATTGCTGAAGTGGCAGTTTAGCAGAATGTTATAAAATTTAACTTAGATTTTCATCAAAGCTTTCAATGAAAAAGCTCTCAAAGCTATTTTTATAAGCAAAATGTAAAGATGTGGAATAGACAACAAGAAAGTTGTTGGATTTTGCATTGGTCAAATGGCTAAACCTAAAGAAAAGTCATTAATAATTTGATTTCAGTATCTTGGGGAGTCTCTAATGGAATATTCTGGGGATCTTGACACTGTACTATTAAACTTTTTTTTTTTTCTGTGACCTGGATAAATGCATAGGTGTACATGTTTATCAAATAATTTGCACAAGATATAAAGCTAGGACTATAGATAATACACTGTATGGCTGTTATAGAACAAAAAATGTCTCAATAAGCTATAATATAAATGCAGTGTCTTGCACTTAAATACTGCTTTTCTTTAATCAACCTCAGAAAGATAAGGTGGCAAGAAATAGCTAAATAGCAGATCATCTGAAAATTATCTAAGGATTGTAGTAGATGGTAATGTTAGCAAGTGGTGTTATGGCCCTTAAAAGTTTAATGTGATCTTATGGTGCATTTAACAGCTAGTGTACCCATCATTTATGTAGCATTTACAATTAAGGACTTTATAAATATTGTTTCATTTTATGTTCACAACAACCCTGGTTGGTACATGCTATTATCATCCTCACTTTTCAGGAGAGGAAACCGAGGCAGACAGACTAAGTGACTTGCCCTGATTCATACAGCTACTAAATGTATCAGTCTGAATTTGAACCAATCTTCCTTACTGCAGATCTTGCACTCTCTGCTGCCCCAACTAACTGCCATTTTAGAGAGGGGGAGTATATAGAAAATAAGAAACAATATCACAATGATCATACCACATAGGATTATTGATCCTATGGATGGAATCTTAGGGCTCATCTAAATCAATTTTACCATTTTATAGTGAGGAAACTAAAGTCCATAGAGGTTCACATAAGCAGTGAGTGGCAGAGTCAGGATTCAAACTGAAATTCCATTATCCTAATTTCAACTTTCTGGCCACATTACTACACAGCTTGTTTTCTCCACTCTGGATTTCACATTTTAAAAGGGATATTGATGAACTGTAGTGTATTGAGAAGGCAACCAGTATACTAAAATGTCATGTGAGGATTTGATATAGAAACTGCGATCTGAAAAGAAGGCTCAGAGTAACATGACACTTGACTTTATGTATCTGAAAAGCTATTCTGTGGAAAAGGGATTAGACTTCTGTCTATCTGATCACAGTAGGAAGAACTTAGAACCAAGGGTGCAAGTTGTAAACATGCAAAACTAGGCTTAATTAAAGTTTTACTTCTTAGCAATTAGAGCTTTTCCAAAGTGGAATGGATGACTTCAAAAGGTAGTGAGTTCTGTAGTAGATGAAAGGTGAAATGATTGAGGAAACATAGGTTCAAGCTTCTGAGTTTATCATTTTATCAAGCAATGCATGCCAATTGCCTACAAATTGGGACCAGGCCCCTTTCTCACCTTAGGGATGGACCTTGAATACAGGGGGAGACATTTTTTATACATTAAAAACAGGACTCAAATAGGGCCAATTAATTAAAAGGAACCAATTAACCAGGATACAATATCTGATTTCTAACTGGAAGAAAGATTAGGGACTTTCCAAGGTAGAAGAGGGAGAAGTGAACAGGTACAATTCCTTGAAATCAGAAAAAGAGGTGTCTGTGAACAATCAAAGGACCATGGAAACAATAACTGATCAGTACAGGGTCAGTTTTCAGATAAGGCAGATGGGTGGCCTGAAATGTATAATTGTGAGAAAACTCCTTGCATTGATCTTTGGATCTGACCGAGTTTCTGGTCAGCATAATCTAGGTCCTTATGTAAGGGTCTCTAAACAGCAGAGAAATATGGTCCAGCTTCCTAGCCACACAGGGGTAGGTTCAAACAATACCATGAGGTTTTCTTCCAATTCCCACAACTAAATATATTTTTCTCACAAGACAGAAATTGGACTAGACACAAAATTAAATAGAAAAGGAACTAAGCTAGCTTCAGACTTGGGTCATAAAATGGAGTCAGTGTGGTTCACTCAGTTCCTACAATTAACCACTTGCTGTCCTAATCCCTTCAGTTTCTTCTCTTTATGCCTTTTGATTCATGGGGTAGTAGGCAGGTACCCCTCACCCCCATGGATCACTTATCTATAAGACAAATTCATAAAGTTTTTCTTATATTCATAATCAGAATTATGTAAGTCAGGCTACAATCAAACTATGGACCTATTTTGAGAAAAAGATTTACATGTCGAGGTAACCAAGAAAACTTAAATATAAATATGAACATCATGAAACTTGAATATAAATATAAACACCATGAAACAAAAGGCCAAAGCAATACAATAATGGTCATCAGTATCAACTAATATCAAGTCCTCTTGTATCCTAGTAACCCACTTCCAATGTCCATTTAATCAGCACATTTTGAGTCCTATGTCCCATGCAGTCATCTAGTCCCTGGACATCTTCTCTTCGACATTCTAAAATAGGCCTCTTTCTCAGGCAGCTCTGAAGGGGGCTCTGCTTCTCTGGTTCCAAATCAATTTTAAGGTTCCTTGATAATTGTGCTAAAATCTGCCAGTAACAAAACTTAATATAATTTAGTACAGTCTCTTAAATTTTGGTTATTTGAATCTGAAATTTCAGAGAATTTCAGTTTTTATATACCATTTACTATTTTAATCTTAATCTAAACCCTGTATCTGATATGAGAATTAAAAAAAAATCATGAGGGTCTAACTGTAAAATGAACTTTTCTGTCTTTTAAAATTATTAGACAAATACTTTAAAATTCCCGACCTTGGAGATCTTCAACAGAGACTGGATAATTACTTGTTAACTGTGTTATAGCATAGATTCTTGGTCATATATAAGCTTCTCTGAAGAGGCTTTCAATTCTGAGCTTCTGGGATTTTGTGACTAGAGAATCTATAGGACCCTGGGCCTACAGTCAATGAGATCTGAGTTCAAATCCCACCTCAGACACTTACTAGCTGTGTTACCTTGGGAAAGTCACTAAACTTCTGTTTATGTCAGTTTCTTCTTTTGTAAAATGCAGATTACAGCACCTAACCTTCCAAGGTGGTTGTAGAGATCATATAAGATAACATAATAAAGCACTTAGCTTTATATGTATTAACATACATTCTCTGACTCTGATTATCCTCTGTAACATAGAGGTTACTGGACCTCATTCTGAGAAGACTTGATATGTTAAAATCCAGATTGTTCCCATTAAAAAAATTAAATAGGGTTTAGGATTCCTAAAAATGTCCTTGTACATTTTAGTTACCAGCATGACTTACAAAGATTTGATTTTCAGATTAATGATTATAATTATTATTCATTTTGATAATAGTAAGATAGCCTTCATATTTAGGTATCTTAAATGTCTGAAAAGAAATCCCATTAAAAAAAAGCATGAAAATGTGAAGCCACTTTGTTGTGATAACATTTGCTAAGAGCTTTTCAAAAGATATCTCTGAAAGATAAAGCAAAGAGTGGGACAAATTGGGTCCCTAGGTATTGTGATTGCAGGTAATTTTCTTTCATATCACCTCAAAGGGAGGCTAGCCAAAGTCTACAACAGATATGTTTTACCTTCAGAGTTGGCAACAACAAGGTCACGCATGCTAATATTTTGTTCCTCAATAGAGAGAAGATGCACCAAAAATATCTACCCAACAATTTAAATTACAAGGCATGATTTTGACAGAATGTTGTAGCAGGTGATTTGAGTTACTTTCAATTGTATGTAATATAATTTTCCCTTAAATTTATCTTTTCTTAGATTCAGCTTGGCCACCTTTTCCAGCAGTAAGTGATTAGCCAGAAGTCTTTAAATATATCCGTGCAAAAGGATTCTGTTTGGAAGCTTCACCTGAGGTACTGTAACCAGATTAGAAGCTATTCTTTGCCATAAGTTTTCATCAGGAAAAAAGAAAACAAAATCATTTACTAGGATATGGATAAGGAATTTCACAGCAAGGACATAGCAAAATAAAATCTGTATCTGATTTACTAATTTTTCAGATGTTTGGGCTTTCTTTTTCAATTACCAAAAACTCATCCCATCTTCTTCTCTGTCCACATACCTGCAGAGGTCATTTCTTGTATGTTTGAATTACTTAAGAAGCCCCAACTCTGATCAACTTCTCCACTTCTTTTCCTCTCACTCTCTTCTTAACTCACTACAAGCTTCCTTCCAACCTCATCACTCAACTGCATTTACTCTCCCTAATATTACCAATGATCAAGTATTAATTGCCAAGTCTAGTGGCTTTTTCTCCATCTTCATCTTTCTTGATCTCTCTGAAGATTTTGACGTTAATTACCAGCTTCTCCTTGACAGCTCCTTTCTTTCCAAGTTTCTGTACACTGCTGCATATTGGTTCTCATCCTAACTTTCTGATACTTTTGATGGATCTTCATCCAGCATCATCATCAAGTCACACTCACTAACATCAGTGTTCCCAAAGCTCTATCTGGGGTTTTCTTCTCTTCTCTGTCTATACTATTTCACTTGATGATCTCAATGGATTTCATGGATTCAATAATTATCTCATTGAGGATGACTCTCAGATCTACTTGTCCAGCCCTGGCCTCTGTCCTCACCTCCAGTATCACATCTCCAATGGATAATTGGACATCTTGAACTGAATGTCCTGTGGATCTCTTAAATATCATCAAAATGAATTCATTGTCTGTCCTTCCAACACTTCCCTATTTCTAACTTCCCTATTAATACTGAGACCACCATCATCCTTCTGGTTACCAAGACTCACAACTGAAGTGTCATCCTCAACTGACTCTCTCACCCCATCTCTATATTCAATCTCTTGCTAAATTATGTTTTACATTTATAACATTTCTCTTATACTCTCCCTTTTCTCCTATGACATTGCTCACTTACTTGCTAAAGGCGCAGACCTTCATCACCTCATGCCTGAACTATTGTAAAAGCCTGCTTGCTGGTCTTCTTGATTCAAGCCTCTTTGCACTCCAATCCATTTTCCGCTAAGCTGCCAAACTGATCTTCCTGAAGTCCAGGTCTGACCACATCACAGTCCTATTCAATGAACTCCAGTGGCTCCTTAACACTCCCAGGACCAAATATAAAATCTTGTGTTTGATGTACAAGACCCTTCAAAACCTAGTCCCCTCCTCAGTATTATTACACCTTACTGACTTCTACATATTCTCAGATCCAATAATATTGGCCTCTTTGCTGCTCCTTGAACAAGATATTGATTCTCCCAACTCTGTCTATTGTTACTGACTGTCCCTCATGCCTAGAATTTTCTTTTTCATCTCTGCTTCCTGATTTCTTTCAAGGCCCAGTTAAAATCTTAACTTCTACCTACCTCCTTTGATTCTAATGCCTTCCACCTGTTGATTATCTCCAATTTATTCTGTATGTAACTGTACATATATAGTTGTTTACAGGTTGTCTCTCCCATTAGATTGTGAAATCTTTAAGAGCTGAGACTGTCATTTGTCTTTTTTTTTTGGCTTCCTTGGTGCCTGACACATAGTAGGCACCTAATAAATGCTTGCTGACTGACTTATTTGGGTGCTGTTCTATGCACGTCATGAATGTATCAACAAATTAGTTTGTGATAGTCCTTATAGAAAAATGTAATATGAAATTTAATGTCAAAATAAATGTATAAATTCATTTATACACTAATGTTAAAACCAAGTCATCTAATATAAGCATCTTTTCTTGTTCAAGGAAATACAATATTAAGTGTAAGAGTCTTCATCATTCTACCAACACAAGCAATACAAGCAATTCAATTCTTTCCAACATAAGCAATACATGCACATTTTGTAGCATAGCACCCTACGAAGAATGCAATTAAAAATTCATAGCATCATACATATTTCTTTTGGCAAAATTCTCTGTGGGTAATAATGATTGCTGTCATTCACAAAGTCCTTTTTTCTGTCTGCAAATCTCTTTGCATTATATTTTTTGAAAACCATAAAACGTTCTGTGAGAACTATATTTTCTTTATTTTACAAATAAGGAAACTAAAGTTCAAATACTTGTCCATGGGAATTCAACTTATGAATGCATGAATCCAGCAAAGTTGTCCTTCTCACTGATATAACATTTTGTCTCCCATCGCTGTACCTTTTTAAAGTCTCTGTGCCTGAAATGCACTTTCCTCTCATCTCTACCTCTTAGAAATCCTAGCTTATTTAAAAGTTTTGCTCAGGGACTACCTTCCTTGAATATGAAGTAATTTTCATCCCTGCCCTCCTATTACATCCCATCAAAAATTATCTTGTATTTTTTTGTCTGTGCATCTAGTCTATATTTATACATGTATGTTGTCTCCAAAGTATACTGTGAGTGCCTCAAAGGCAGGAACTTTGAAGTTTGTCTGTGACTGTCACAAAGTAGGGAATGAAAAATGCTTGTTGAATTGAATCAAAATAATGAATTCTTAGAGACAAGGTTCTAATGCAATTCTCCCCAAATTCCAGGTTTGATGCATTTTGTTATGCAACAGTTTTAAAATATCATATCTTATTCCTTTTGGCCCACAGATAATAGAATGCAGTAAATTGAACTTTCATGTGATTTACTAGCAATTCTAAAAAAAAAGTCCTATTTCTTAATCTAGAACAGGTCATATCCTATTTTTGTGTTATAGATCCCTTTGATATTTTTGTGAACTCTGTAGACCTCTTCTCAGAATAATGGTTCTAAATACATAAGATCAACTACTTAGGATTACAAAGGAAACCAATTGTATTAAAACAGTGTTATATCTCTACATATATAGATATGCATATTATATATATTAACCTATTATATATGTATATATAATGAATATTACATGTAGATAATTAATATACTATAGGTTTGGGTACACATATATACATATGTATGTGTGTATATATATATATCTATATATATATATATATATCTATGTATAAATGAACCTTTAAGTAGGTTTATATATAACAAATTCACAGACCTAGTTTAAAAACCCTTGATCTCCTGGCCCAGAGGAATATGGCTGTCAGTACATATCCTATGATTAGAAATGATCTTTTGTGGTCTGTGCTGACCCAGTGTTATCTCTAATCTTGGGAACTTTGGGGGATTTGAGTCTTTCAATAGTGAGCCAAAAAGTCTGAACTGATTCAGGGCACTGGAAATCTCTAGGTCAATAAAAGAACCTTACCTTTTTCTTTCTTTTTTTTTTGTCAAAGACACTCATGTGAGATCAGAATTTCTATGAGACTCAATATCATGACATAGGATTGGATGCACTCAGACATCTTTCTTTAAGTTAAACTTCTGTCAATTTCAAATTGTGATATCAAGTCAGCTATTTTTCAGGTTTGGGTGTTCACTTCAAACCAAGTACTGATGATAAACATCATCTAGAAAATTACTGGAACATAAACAAATTCAACTTTAAAAAATTAGGAAATGGGGACAGCTAGGTTGCACAGTGAATAGAGCACCAGCCCTGGAGTCAGGAGGACCTGAATGAGTTCTCATTCCTCCTTTTGGAACTCCAGCACATTTTATTTCTATTCATCATTCTTCCATGGTTTGTGTGTGAACAAATGAAAGGGTGTGCTGCTGACAGTCCAATTAAGCAATTTTCTCTAGATAAGGGGCATTTAACCCAGTACAATCTTTTATATTTGCAAAAAGCTCTCTAGTTCTTCAGTTTAAAGAAATTATTCTAATTACAATTGTGCTAAAGGGATGTCATTTTTGATTAGCAGGAAGAAGTCCCTAAAGTTAAAAAATGTTGACTGCAAGCTGCAAAAGCATAGACTAGAAGCTAACATCACACTGAGCAGGCAAAAGAAAAATTGACTTCTCTTCCTGAATTGTATTCAGGTTTTCTCTAAAGCTCTGTAACAATTTTTAAAAAATTGCTTTGGCATACAGAGGCTTTGAAAGAAAAGGAAAAAAAAAGCCAAGATTTAACTTCAAAGTCTGATTACCTGCTTGCTGTTGCGACTTTGTATGTGTGCCTCTTGGCAAAGTATTATTTTTTTGTATCTGCATATTGGATAATGAATATGGCCCTTACTTAGGAGAAGTCAGTTTTAAAGGAGAGCATTCTGTAGTAAGCTTTTAAGTTGCTACCATAAATGGTATTTGAGCCCAATTCTTGAATAGTTAATTAATCTTCTCTTTTCATTCTGAATCATTTTGATCACTCTACAAAGAGTTGCTGAAGAACATATATAATGAAAGCTTTTCTTTGCACCCGAGATTTATTGTATTGAAAATGGAGAGAAAATATATCAACACATGACTCTATAATGAATCAGGCATTACTGTTTAACAGGAACTGGCAAAATATAACAAGAATATTTGCAACCAAAAGTGAGTGTAAACTGGGCCCCAGAGTGGAGAGTTTTTGTTTTTTAACTACTGCCTTTCATTGTTTTATCATACCATTTTGTTGAACAATGATTTTAGAAATTTCTCTGAGTTAACATTTCAAGGCATTTATTTTTTCTGGTTAAAAAAAAAAACTTTAAAAATATATACACCCATAGAATTTGAACTGAGTATATAACCTAGACAAAAGTCTTGCATTATATCATATTTCCAAAATTGAATATCAATAATCTCTGAAAAAACAGTTCCTAAATCTGTGTATCCCCACTAGAGAAAGTGGAGGAGGAGTGAGGGGAGGAGAAGGAAATAATGAAACTAAAGCATAGAAATTCTTTTTGCCTTAGGATGTAACATTTTAATTTTGAAAATATAGCTTCACCAAAAACCACATAAGTACCTATTTGGGAACATAAAGTCTTCTCTAGAAAAATGGTCATCTAAATATTTGAATTGCACTCTGTTATGCTGAGAGTTAATCTAATTTTAGTAATCGAGTGCAAAAGTCCTTGGCAGCCAGAAATCATTTGACTCTGATGTCTCAGGCAATAGAAGAGCCTTTAAGATAATGAAACTAAGATGAGAGAGGGGAAAATAGACTGCTGTAATTTCAAAAATAACTTTGAAATTTAGAGATCCAGATTACTGTGATTATTATTGTATGCTTATGTTGCCCTGTGGATTATTGTTTGCCATATGCTACAGCACAAATTCTAAACTTACTGATGTGTTTCAAAGCCTCTGTCTCTAATTCAATAATATTGCTATATTTTACTCATTTTATGCTAGCCATACCACGTGGAGAAATAGCTCAAAATAGTGAAGCAATAGACTACCTCTACACCTGTGTAACTTTTCAAATGCTGTGAGATGCTGCATGTTGAAGTCTTTCAGTACAAGAACCTAGAATGTCCACTGCTAGCAAAAAAGAGAGTCCCCTGGAAGCAAGCTGAATAAGATCTCACCTACTACCATCATTGCTTCAGTCTTAGATCTCAGATCTCTCTTTAAAAGACTTTTTGTCCCCATGGAATCTGATAGGAAAGTCGAAGGTGATTAAGCTGGTAACGTCTCCTTTGTCTGAGAAGATAAAACAATGTGTACTGTACAAGTTAGGGGCATCAAACCATTTTTGCTAATATGAACAAGAGCTTTTCTTGAGAAGAATGAAGGTAGTAGTGGCAGGGACTCTTTAGATGAAGGGACTTCAGAAAAAACTAGAAGGTCCAGCCAGCTACACACCACTGGTGCAGAGGGAGCAATAATACTCAACCTTGGTTAGGGTTTCCTTGCACACTCACTGAAATCTTAGTTTTATCAGGATAAAGCTATTAGAGTGCAGCATGTAAAAACAACACCTAACATTCTGGCTTCCTTGGAAGCTGTTTATTCTGGAATCTTTTTTTTATGTATTGCACGGACCATTATTAATTTATAAGTCAAAATATACATGCAAATGTTTAACATCTTCTGAGAGATAGTTTGTAAACAATCATAGATAAAGAGTTGGAAGGCTCCTAAAAGTCTAGTTAGTCCAAACCCCTCATTTTACAAATGAAGAGATTTTAGTGAGGTATGTGACTTACCTAAAGTCTCTTAGGTAGTAAATATAAATGACAAGATTTGAATTCAGTTCCTCTGACTCCATATTCCATGGCTCTATCCTTTGTATAATAGTCCCTCTGAGGTTGAATGACTGGTATAGTGCAGTCCAGGGATTATTAATATTTTTAAAATATTTTGATAACTATATTTCAATATATTTTATAATACTATATTTTATGGATTTAAATAGTATTATGAAATGACTTTATAATATAAATATTATATAAATAATAATACATTAAGGAGTCCCTAGGCTTCATCAGACTTCCAGAAGGGTTCATGATTGAAAAAAAATGGTTAAGAACCCCTCATGTAGGGGATAGAGATCTATCCTCTAGAGGAGAAGTATTGGGTTCAAATTCTGTTTCTTTTATATAATGACTGTGGGACCTAAAGCAAATCTCTAAGATTATAAATTGTGATAGATTTGTGAATGTAAATTGCCAAAAGTAGTTTTGTCATTTGAGAATTCCTAATATTAATGAAATCACACATTTAGAACAAAAAAGATGGTTAAACTTATATGATCATTAAAATTTAAGAAGTAGCTAAGGATGTTCTGTATAATTCTTGACTTTGAATGTTTTGAATTTTAAAGTCTTTTACCAGAGGCAGACATGTCTGGTAAATGTGTTTATAATTAAAGGTAACATTTAGAAATCTTTAGTAATAACCAATACCCCACAACCAATATGTTGGTTAATGTATACACTTTTACTTGTCAAGAATGATTGAAAAAAAAATTGTATTACTAATAGTCATCTGTAAGGCATAGGTGAATATATGTCAGGGTTCCACTGACTCATTTTTAAGTTTTTTTAGGGTTTGGGCATATGCTAAGCTACACTAACAATGGATTATTATTCTATAGATAATAAAATAAAATATGGGTTTCATAGCAAAAAGATGATGAAGGGTAGGTTTTGGTGCTGGTGATTTACTGCCTCATTGTAAGGCATTGGCCCCAGAGTTCTCTATCTCAATAGAAAGTAACTTTGAGAGTGGGAGCTCTTTCACTTCCATTTCCCAAAGGGCCCAGTACAGTGCTTTGCTCATAGTACTTATCTTCTAGATGTTTCTTTTCTTTTTCTTTTAGCATTAAAAATGTTATTTAGTATTTTATTTTCCCTAATTACATATAAAACAATTTTTTAACATTTGTTTTTGAAACTTTGAGTTCCGAATTCTCTCCTTCCCCCCCTCATTAAAAGGCAAGCAATTTGATATAGGTTATACATGTGGTTATGCAAAACATATTTGCATATTAGTCATGTTGTGAAAAAAGTAAAGACAAAAAAAAATCTCAAGAAAAATAAAGTAAAAAAAGTATGTTTCAATCTGTATTCAGACACCATGAGTTTTTTCTCTGGGGATGGATAGCATTTTTCACCATAAGTCCTGCAGAGTTGTCTTGGATCATTACGTTGCTGAGAATAGCTATCATTCATAGATGATCATCTTCCAATAGTGCTGTTAATTTGTACACAGTACATTTCACTTTGCATCAGCTCATGTATGTCTTTCCAGGTTTTTCTGGGAGTTAGATGCTTATTTTCTTGAGTAGAGATTGTGGCAGCAACATTTTTTGATCCACTCCGACCTCTGCCTATTGCTTAGAACAATCATTTCCTGCTCTTCATTTCAGCAAACTTGATATCCGCTTTGCTCTTCACGATTTGTGTGACCTTGGGCATGTTACTTCACCTCTCTGGGATTCAGTTTCTCCATCAGTACAGTACAGTACAGTACATTTTTTTTTTTGGGTGAGGCAATTGGGGTTAAGTAACTTGCCCAGAGTCACACAGCTAGTGAGTGTTATGTGTCTGAGAGCAGATTTGAGCTCAGATCCTCCTGACTCCAGGGCTGGTACTCTATCCACTATGCTGCCTAGCTGCCCCAAGGGTTACATGACTTTCTAAAGCCCCCTTTAGCTTTAGTTTTATAATCCTATGATCCCAATAGTCATTGGGACTATTTGTGAGAATATAGGGAGAGGACAAGCAGCAAATTTGACCTTGGTTCATTCCTATTCTTTAATTAGAAATTTCTGGCCTCCTTGTGATCTGATCATAGGAAAATCCTCAGGTGTAGGTAATAGTGTTAAATTAAAATGGATGGCAATCATTGAGAAAGAACTTTAAGGAATTTACACATTTGTTTCATGATATATGTTCCTACTACATGGGTAATATTAGTAATGGCAAGCCTTCAGGCTTAAAGGAGGTCTGGTCTTTCCATTCCATATCAGTCTTGTTATTTTTTTGATCATTCTGTTCATACTGATATGATCTTTTATGTAGACCAGATGATGCCCTTTTTATCCACAAATACAGATTATAGCTCCTAAACTTGGGAAAGGCTTTGGAGGACAGTCTGTTGGTCACAAGGCAGGGCAGGGGAGAAAATGTAGACAGACCAGTAAATGTCATTCCTACTTTGGAAGAAGCACTTCAAAATGTGTTGTACTAGCTAATAATAACTGATATTTATAGACCATTAATGTTTGTAAAAAGTTTTGCATAAATTGTCTCTTTAGATCCTCACAGTATTGCTAAGTGATATGACAAGTATGATTATTTCTATTTTACAGATGAAGGAATTGAGATGAGGAGAGTAAGGTGACTTGAACCTACTTAGTAAGTGCCAGAAGTTTAATTTGAATCTAGGTCTCACAAGACTACCTACCATTATTTCACTATACTATGCTGCCACTTCAATGTTAATAATCAATCCTAAACTTGTATACACCAATCTCAAAACATGTATAAATGTTGATTCATATAAACCCTACAAAGAAAACTTGTTAACCTTTGATTGTATAATTATAATATGTAATTCTAGACTCTCCTATATCTGCTATGTCGGCACTATGGTGATATCAGATTCAATTTGAAGCCAAGAAGACCTGATGTCAAATTCTATCTCAGAATTTCTTACGTTTCTGTTTTGTTATCTCTTACAATCTGCTGGTTGTGAGGTGAAACTTCAGAATTGCTTTGATTTTCATTTCTCTTATCAGCGACTTGAAGCAATATATCATGATAATTAATTGTTAATTTTCTGAAAGTCTTCTTTTGAGAACCAGCAGTTTTTAAAGCACTGCCTATGTTTAAGGAATTGTACTAGGCACTTTGTATATAAAGATTAAATGAAAAAATCAGCCTCAGAGAGGTTATTTACATTCTGCTGGGGAGATGCAGCATGCTAACAGATTAGTAAATACATGATAAGTTGAGGACAAGTGGGATTTTCTAAGGGGGTCAAAAAGGACTTGCTGTAGCAGATGTATATTAAATGAACCCTGAAGGAAATTAGGAATTGTAAGAGAAAGGGAGTTAAGAGGGAATGCCTTCCAGGCTTGGAGGGCTAGCCCATGCAGAGGCACCAAATGAGGAGATGGAATCCTGAGCTTAGGGAACAGCAAGTAGTCCAGTTGGACTGCAACATAAAGTGTACAAATAGAAACAATGGGATAGCTCTGGAAGAGTACTCTGTAGGAAGACTATGGAGGGATCCAAATGCAAGGTTGAGGACTTTGTATTTTGTTCTACTGGCAAAAGAGAGCCACTGAAGATTTTAAGGGATAGAGTGACATACACTTCTACTTCATATGAAGATAATTTTGCAAGTGTGTAGAAGAGGGAGGATTGAGGAGATAAGGGTTTTGAATCTTGAATCTGTTTATTGCAGAAATTATAAAATGAAGATGCTGAATTTGGATGATCTCTTAAGGCCCCTCTGACGCTATAATTTTCACTTTATCAACAATAAAATCAGTCTAAAAAATTAAGTAATAAACCCAACCAGAACTTAACTCATTATCTAGCACACTGTTAGCAAGTTAACTTCATTCAGATATTCAGTAAATGGATTTTTCAAAAAAATTCTACCTCAAAGATTTGATAGAAATATTTCATTTCTTTTATAGGTCAAATTTGCTTTTGAGTGGGTGCTAGAAAGATGAGAGTCTGAACTGGAGATGCTGAACTCACATTGTAGATTTTAGCTTCCTGAGGATTTAAAGTGTTGAAAAGACTAATTTTGTTTGAATTGGATTTGCGTCATTGTGTGATGCTTTTGTATCTGGTACCATATGGGTGGAAGGGTTTGTCTGTCACTAGAAAAGTCATTCTTAGGAGTTTGTGTGGCCTTTGTTTCAGAGATGATGCCTGACGAAATGATTCAGTTCACTTCTAAATTATATTTCTGGAGCCTAGTGCTACCAAAGGAGTAAACTAATCTTGGACATGTAAATCCATTTAATCAATATAAAGCAGAGAAAGCAAAGAAGGAAAAAGAAAGCAAACATTTACTAAGCACCTACTATAAACCAGACACTGCACTAAGTATTTTACAGATTTTATCTCATTTGCTCCTGACAAGAAGTCTCTGAAATAGGTGTCATTATTATACTAATTTTGCAGCTGAGGAAATTGAGGCAAGCAAAAGTTAATTCCCCATGGTCATATAGCTAGTAAATATCTGAGGCCAAATTTGTACTCAGGTCTTCCTAACTCTAGCCCTAGTGCTCTATCCACCATGCCACCTAGCTGCCTCATGAGAAACAATTATCTGCTAAATTTGTACTTTGTAACTTCTCTCTCTTCAATCACTAGGGTGTATTCCCTCAAGATGTATTTGCTTTTATAAACTATCTAAACACACACACACACACACACACACACATATATGAATCCTTATGTGTAAAAACAAGTCACTTAATGTTTCTGGGTTTCAGTTTCCTTATATATAAAATGAGGGAACTTGGTCTGATAAATCCTTAAGTTCTCTTTCTGCTCTAAACCTATCCCTTCTCAGGAAGGTAGAAAAGTACATTGACAAGAACACTGAACTGAGCCAGAATGTCTGTATTCTGATGTTTTGGTTCAAGATATGGCTATGCTATGTAGCTGTGTGGCCCTGGCTAAGTTACTTAATTTCTTTGATTCTCAATTTTCTCATCTGTTGAAAATGAACTTTCAATTTGCACTACTTATTTAATCCCCTACTTTTTGCTGAATTGCTCCATGAAGATAGGGACATGTATATTTTAAACTTAATATCTCAACTGGCAAATAACAACAGATCATTAATAGGTATTTCTTGAATTGAATTAAAGATTGATTGAGATAATGAATAAAAATACTAAATTTAAATAATTATTGTGTCCTCTTATTTTGGGGTATTTTCCACAATGCCAAAGTATTCCATTATGTACAATAGAGATATCTAATAACTACCTGTTGCATATGTTTTTTAAAGCTACCTTTCCTTTCCCTAGCCAACTCTTCAACTTTAAGAAAAAAAAGGAGTGATTAACCATGAGATTTAAAAGTTTGAGGAAAACAAAGATGTTTTAAAGTTATATTGGGGAAGAGAAGAGATCAAAGAATGAACAGAATTACTCTTAGGGATGATTGGGACAATAATAGAAAATTAGAAGAAGGCAGAGCTACTAAATTTTCATTTTGTTATTTTTTTCTCTTTGCAAAGGAGAATATTTATTAGACTAGAAAGAGCAGAACAACAACAAAATGAATGAATAGGAAGTTGGTGCCCAAGCTAAGTAAAGAGTAAGAAAGCACTTGGCACCCCTTGATTAACTGAGGTCACCTGGAACAGATGAAACATATACTTGTGTTCCAAAAAAGAGCTGGTAGATATGATTGATGCCTCATTGTTGGTAATAGTTGTGAGATTGTGGAGAATAGGAGTTGCACTGAAGCACAGAAGGTCTTTAAAAATTTTCACCTGATTTTCCAAAAAGAAAATTCAATGGAATCTATAAACTATAGACTAATAAGTTCTACTTATATTCCTGGAAATATCAGAGAATGTGTTATTAAAGCAGGGACAGCTAGGTGGCACAGTGGATAGAACACTGGCCTGGAAGTTAAGAAGACTTTTCTTCATGAATTCATATCCAACCTCAGACACTTATTAGCTGTGTGACCTGTTTGCCTCAGTTCATCATCCATAAAATGAGCTGGAGAAGAAAATGGCAAACCATGTTAGTATCTTTGCCAAGAAAACTCAAAATGGGTCACGAAGAGCCAGACATGACTGACCAACAACAATTTTTTAAAGAGATAGTGATCATTATGCAATCCTACCTTTATCAAGAACCAGTCATACCAGACTGACATTATTTCCTTGAGTTAGAAGGTTAATAAAAATTTGTATCAAAATAATGCCATAGATACAAGTTTACTTAGATTTTAACGAAGAATATTAAAAACTGGCTCATGGTATTCTTATAGAAGTTTTGGAGATAGATGTGTACTAGCTGATAGTACAGTTAGATAGATTTGGAACTGACTAAATGTCCATACTCAAGGAGGAGTCATTACTGGTTCCATATCCTCCTTGTATAAGAAGTCAGCAAGAAACTTTGTTTTCCCAGTTCATTGATACTATATAGCAAAGTCACTAGTTTTATGAAATTCAAATTAATGTTAAAATTATGGTTTTATATTTTATTGGATACACCTTCCAAATTTATTGCAAATTTTCAGGGGAATTATAGACAACTGTGGTATATAAGCAGGAAACTCTGATGTATTGCTTTGTCTTATAATGATGCTAACACTCATTATCTGGTGGGTAAATTTTTAAGAATTAGCACCTTTTGCTGAGTGCTTTGGCAGGATAAAGAAAGAGTATCTGCATCACTTCTTTGGGGCGTCTCAGTCCATTATTAAGAAGAGGAACAAAAAAAGAAGACATTTTATTGTCCTGCTCCAAACACTACTTAGAATCTAGTTATGAGCCAAGTTATATTTCACAGCAGAGAGTGGATGACTGTCAGACAATTTTGAAGATTGTATGATCAACAAGATGTGTAACTAAAGCCATGAGTTTTCTCAATTTCTAGTCTTTTGTGAAATCATGATGTTAGTTAACACTTAAATGGCTTCAGATTCTTCTGTTCACTGTCTTTTTGTATTCAGGATTTCTCTTTTTAGTTTGTGGCTTTATATCCGTTCTTTTCTTTTTTTAATTAATTAATTAATTTTTAGTTTTCAACGTTCCCTTCCACAAGATCTTGATTTCCAAATTTTCTCCCCTTCTCTCCCCTCCCCTCACCCTAAGACAGTGTGCATTCTGAATACCCCTTCCCCTGATCTGCCCTCCCTTCTATCACCTCCTCCTTCTCTTATCCCCTCCCCCTTCTATTTTCCTGTAGGTCAGGATAGATTTCTATACCCATTGCTTGTATATTTATTTCCCAGTTCCATGTAAAAACAATTTTTAACATTTGTTTTTAAAAATTTGGGTTCCAAATTCTCTCCCTTTCTCTCTCCCCACCTACCCTCATTGAGAAAGTAAGCAACTTGATACAGGTTATATAAACACTTCCATAGTAGTCATGTTGTGAAAAACTAACTATATTTCCCTTTGTCCTATCCCACCCTCCATTTATTCTATTCTCTTCTTTGACCCTGTCCCTCCTCAAAAGTGTTTGCTTCTGATTACCCCCTCCCCCAATCTGCCCTTTCTTCTATCATCCCCTGCCTCTCTTATCCCCTTCCCCCCTATTTTCCTGTAGGGTAAGACAGATTTCCATACCCAATTGAGTGTGTGTGTTATTCCCTCCTTAAGCCAAATCCAATGAGAGTAAAATTCATTCATTCCTTCTCACCTCCTCCCTCTTCCCCTCCACAGTAAAAACTTTTTCTTCCCTCTTTTATGTGAGATATTTACCCTATTCTACCTCTCTCTTTTCTCCTTCTCAATGTATAATTCTCTCTCACCCCTTAATTTTACATTTTAGATATCATCTCTTCATATTCAACTCACCCTGTGCCCTCTGCATATATATATATATATATATATATATATTTATATATATATATATATATTTATATTTATATTCTCCCCTATTACCCTTATACTGAGAAAGGTCTCATGAAGTTGAAAATATCACCTTTCCATGTAGCATTGTAAATAGTTCAACTTTAATAAGTCTCTTATGATTTCTATTTCTTGTTTACCTTTTCATGCTTCTCCTGAGTCTTGCATTTGAAAGTCAAATTTTCTATTCAGCTCTGGTCTTTTCATCAAGAATGCTTGAAAGTCCTCTATTTCACTGAATACCCATTTTTTCCCCCTGAAGGACTATACTCAGTTTTGCTGGGTAGGTGATTCTTGGTTTTAATCCTAGCTCCTTTGATGTCCAGGAATATCATATTCCAAGCCCTTGGGTCCCTTAATGTAGAAGCTGCCAAATCTTGTGTTATCCTGATTGTGTTTCCACAATATTTGAATTGTTTCTGTCTGGCTGCTTGCAATATTTTCTCCTTGACCTGGGAACTCTGGAATTTGGCTATAATATTCCTAGGAGTTTTCCTTTGGGGATCTCTTTCAGGAGGAGATCGGTGGATTCTTTCAATTTCTATTTCACCCTCTAGTTTTAGAATATCAGGGCAGTTTTCCTTGATAATTTCTTGAAAGATGATGTCTAGGCTCTTTTTTTGATCATG
The DNA here is from genome assembly GCF_900497805.2 of Vombatus ursinus. Classification (NCBI taxonomy): domain Eukaryota; kingdom Metazoa; phylum Chordata; class Mammalia; order Diprotodontia; family Vombatidae; genus Vombatus; species Vombatus ursinus. The sequence goes on from NW_020949351.1 coordinate 23,136,099, forward strand.
GCTTTCAGGTAGTCCAATAATTTTTAAATTCTCTCTCGGATATATTTTCAGGTCAATTATTTTTACAATGAGATATTTCACATTATTTTTTCATTCTTTTGGATCCATTTTACAGTGTCTTGATTTCTCATAAAGTCATTAGTTTCCATGTGCTCCATTCTAATTTTTAAGGAATTATTTTCCTCAGTGAGCTTTTGGACCTCCTTTTACATTTGCCAATTCTACTTTTTAAGGACTTTTTCTCCTCTTTGGCTTTTTGGACCTCTTTTGCCATTTGGTCTACTCTATTTTTTCAGGTATTATTTTCTTCAGTATTTTTTTGGTTCTCATTTAACAAGCTGTTGACTTGTTTTTCATGATTTTCTTACATTACTCTCATTTCTCTATCCAGTTTTCTCTACTTCTCTTATTTCCTTCTCAAAATCCTTTTTGAGACCTTCCATTGTCTGGGACCAATTCATATTTTTCTTAGAAGCTTTGGATGTAGGAGCTTTGACTTTATTGTCTTCTTCTGAGTGTATTTTTGATCTTCTTTGTCACCAAAGTAAGATTCTATGGTCTGCCTTTTTTGTGTGTTGTTTGTTCATGATCCCAGCCAATTACTTGACTATTAAACTCTTTGTCAAAGTAGAGGTCTGCTTCCAGTGTGGAGAATGTACTGTCCTAAGCTTTGGAGGTTTTGTGCAGCTGTTTTCAGAGATACTTCTAGGGACCTATAAATTTTTAATTCTTCAAGGTGATATGATCAAAGGCAAGTTGTTATTTATTTCCTAGTCTGTGCTCTGGAATATGAGTGACCACAATCACTCTTTCTGTCTTGAAACTGAGAAGATGATTACCTCTCCACCACTGCCACAAGCTCTAGCACACCAATGCTCCTCCTTGCCCCAGGACCACCACCAAAGACTACAACTCAGATCTAAGCATGAGAAAAGGAAGAGAATCCTGCTTCAGTATCAACAAAGAGCTCCCTGCAATCTGGCTCTGATCAGTCACTCAATTCTCCCTACATCTGTGGGCCAAGAGCTCTGGAAGCAGTTGCTGCCCTGGGGCTGCACTGGAACTGGTACCAGACCAAGCTCCTCTCTCACTGAGGGTCAACAGACCTTTCCTACTGACCTTCTAAGTTATCTTTGGCATTTGTGAGTTGAGAAGTCTGGAAACCACCACAATTCCCCTTGATTCAGTCCTGTGAGGCCTGCTCCAGGTTTGCTGACACCCTGTCTTTGCATTTGTGGCCCATGCTGAACTATGCTCCTTTCCCAGCCTGGTGCAACAGAGCTTTCCAATCAACCATCCAGGTAGTCTTGGGCTAGAAATTTGTTTCACCCTGTCTTTTGTGGGTTCTGCTATTCTAGAATTTGTTTAGATCCATTCCTTACAAGTATTTGGAGGGGTCTGGGGGAGAGCTCAAGCAAGTCACTCATACTCTACCATCTTGGCTCCGCCCCCAAATCAGTTCTTTTCATGGAAGCCTCCAAAAAAGTTTTCTCTCTCTCAGCCCTATTGTGATGGCTCACATTGTAATGTCTATGCCTCAGGATGGCCTAAAATTGACAGGGTGAAGAATCCTAGAACCCAGGACTGCCACTTTTTCTTAAGTAAAACTTTAGCCATTTTTGTCATGTATCCATGATATCAGAGGGTTCTCTCCATTTCTACTGCCATGAGTGACAAGTGTTGGTTCTGGTAAGATGGGAGAAAGGGATAGGGCCATCTAGGAGCAAAAAGGTTAATGAGAAGAACAAAATTGGAGAGAGAATATCATGGTGGCATGAACAATTTGAAAGGAAGTAAAAAAAATAAGAGAACTAGTGATTACTAGGAGTCTAGTGAAATTCAGGATTCTAGGCTTAGAAAAAAATAAGGACTGAACTGATCTATAGCTCTTGCTACACAACATACAAGGTTTTCAACCTCCCTGGGACTATTTCCATATCTGCCAAATTAGGCAATTATGTTACATGATCTCCAAGAAGTTTCTCATTTCTGAAATCCCATGAATTTGAATAAACAGTTTATGCCTTACTGAAAAATAAATAACTTTTCATGATGTTGCTTTTTTACAACATGGTAGGTAAGTCGATTAGAAGGACATAATTTTTGTTACCATTTAATCAAGATAGTTTAATTTACATTACACATTAAAATCAGCTTTCTTCTAACACATTTCCTTTAACTCACAGGAAAGGAAAGAGTAAACAAGTAGTTTTCAATTCTTCCTTGTTTCACAGAAATGAATTTGAAAATCAAGGATATAAAACACAGCTGTGGTACTAGAAACTTCACGAACATGACTACTATGAATTATTTTATGAACATTGTTAGTTTCTCTTGTCTGTAAAAACCCAATTACTAGAGAAAGGCTGTCTCTTAACTATACCTTCATTTAATATTATTGATATCCCATTAATTATAGGGAAGTATGTTCTCACAGAGAAGAGGATAGATCTGCAGACTTCACTAACTGGACAGAAAAGCAGGCAAATGATTAGATGAATCTCTCTGGAAGCATACTAGCTTAGCTTTAAGATTGAAAAGTTGATTTGTCATGCAATATTTATTGAATACCCACAAGATTCCTGCTTCAGTACAGGGAAATAAGCCATTATTGATTTCTAGAATAGCACTGTGGGCTGATATGAACATTTCCATCATTATTATTACCTTTGGGAAGCAAAGATGCCACTAGGAGCCTAGGAAAAAATCTTCTTGAGTTTGCCTTTTTTCCAGTCTCTACAAAAAAAACATGCTCTATTAATAAATAAAATGACGGCTCAGTTGACAATTGCAATGAGTGCTTCTCTCTCTACACAATCAGTTTTTAGGGCTGGGTCAGTGAGATATTAGGATATATTCACCTGCGTTGTTCCTGGAATGTTCATTCCTTGCTACTTTCAAGAATACCCTTAGATCTCATAAATCCTTAAAAAAGAAAGTCTCAATTTGACTGTACTATAGTTTAAACCATTATCTTATATATTCCCCTCTTACCTTTCACAAGTAGACTGCTAGAGTAAATCTTTGTAAACTCCTTGCTTCCATTTTCTCATCTCTTATTCACTTCTCCCTTGCAATCTAGCTCTGAACTTATCACTCAGCCAAAACACTACACTGTGCTCTCTCTCTGTCTCTCTCTGTGTTTCTTTCTGTGTGTGTCTCATTGTCTTTCTCTCTGTCTCTGTCTCTCTTTCTCTCTCTCTTACTCTCTCTATCTCTCTGTTTCTCTCTATCTCTGTCTCTCTCATTACAAGGGTTATGATCTCTTAAATGCCCAATGTGATGGTCTTTCTCAGTGTTCCTTCTGGACCTATCAGCAGCATTTGATATTGTTGACCACCATTCCTGTTTAGGGTTCCTAACTTCTTCTTTGTGTCATGTATCCCTTTAGCATTCTGATGAATCCTATGGACTCCTTCTCAGAATAGTGCTTTTAAATAAATAAAATATACAAAATTAAAATGATATTAATTATATTAGGCAGTTATTACAATATATTTTAAAATATATAATTTATTTTAGCTTTCTTTTTTTAAAATTTGAGTTTTAAATTCTCTATCTCTCTCCTACCCCTCTGCCATTTATGGTGAAGACAAGCAGTATGGTATCAATTATACATCGAAATCATTCTAAACATATTTCAATATGAACCATATCATAAAAAAGTGAGAAAAAAATGTGAAAATCCTACTTTAGTTTGCACTCAGAGTCCATCAGTTCATCATTTTTTCATTATGAGTCTTTTGGAATTTTCATGAACTATTGTGTTTATCAGAGTGGGCAAATCTTTAAAAGTTGATCATCATTACAGCATTGCTATTACTGTGTACAATAATCTCCCGGTTTTGCTCACTTCACTTTACATCAGTTCATATCAATTTTCCCATATTTTTCTGAAATCATCATTCTCATTAGTGTACTCATTAGGAGCACAATAGCACTCCTTCACACTCTTATGCCAAAACTTGTTTAGCCATTCCCAGTTGATGACATTCCCTCAATTTTCAGTACTTTGCAAGCACAAAAAGAGCTGCTATACAAATTTTTGCACATACAGGTCCTTTTCTTTTCTCTTTTATCTCTTTGGGGCACAGATTCAGTAGCAGCATTGCTGGGTCAAAAGGTGTGCAAAGTTTTGTAGCCCTTTGGACATAGTTTCAAATTGTTCACCTGAATAATTAGACCAGTTCACAATTCAACCAAGAGTTCATTAGTGTCCTTGTTTTCCCTTATTCCCTCCAGAACTCATCATTTCCCATAGGCAGGAGGTGTTAGCTCAGAGTTATTTTAATTCATATTTCTCTAATTAACAGTGATTTAGAGCATTTTATCATGACTACAGAAATTTCTCCTGAAAATAGCCTGTTCATGTCTTTTGACTATTTATCAGTTGGGTAATTGCTCTTATTTTTTATGAATTTGACTCAATTTTATATATATTAATTAGAGAAATAAGGCTTTTCATTAGAGAAATGCTGTAATCTTTAAATATTACTCCATTGTCTATGGTACATTTTTAGCAAAATGTACTTTCCCTGATCATTTATTTTAATTAGGCCTATTTTTGTTTTGTCTGAGATCATGATTGCTATTCCTGCCTTTTTTCTTTTTTTTTTTACTTCAGCTAAAGCATTATAGATTCTGCTACAGCCCCTTATTTTAGCTATGTGTGTGGGTCTTTCTGTTTCAAGTGTGTCTTTTGTAAACAACATACTGTTGGATTTTAATTTCTAATCCATTCTGTTTTTTTCTATGAGTGAGCCAATTTCATTCATATCCACAGCTCTGATTACTGTGCATTTTCCTCCATCCTATTTTTTCTTTTTATCTTTCTTTTCTCTTTTTACTACGTCCCTCCTTAAATGTCTATTTTGCTTCTGACCATTGTCTCCCTTAATCTACCTTCCCTTTTATCATCTCACCTCTGAATCTCTTATCTCCTTCTCCTCCTATCCTTATAGGGGAAGATAGATTTCTCTCCCCAAATGAGGTGTGTGTGTGTGTGTGTGTGTTCATTCTTCCCTCTTTTAAGCAATTATAATAAGAATTGTCCTACACCCCATTTACACTATAAAAACTCTTCCTTGTGCACTTATTTTATGTGAGAAAATTTTCACCATTTTAGCTCTTCCTTCCCCTGTTTTCCAGTGCATCTCTCTCTCTCTTTTTGTGAGGCAATTAGGGTTAAGTGACTTTCCCAGAGTCACACAGCTAGTGAGTGTTATGTGTCTGAGGCTGAATTTGAACTCAAATCCTCCTGACTCCAGGGCTGGTGCTCTATCCACTGAGCCACCCCAAAATAAGTGACTCATAACCATGCCTCCTGTTTATAAATACATCTCTCTGCCCTAATAATGATAAAAATCCTTAGGAATTACAGATATTATCTTCCTATATCATAATGTAAATATGTTAACCTAATTGATTCCCTTATGATTTTGCTTTCACCTGTTTATACTTCTCTCAACTCTTGTATTTGAAAATCAAAATTTCTATTTAGCTCTAGTCTTTTCATCAGGAATGCTCGAAAATCCTCTATTTCATCAAAAATCCATTTTCTCCAAAGGATTTTACTCAGTTTTGATGGATAGGTGAATCTTGGTTATAATCCTAGTTCCTTTGCCCTCCAGAATATCATATTCCAAACCCTCCAATCCTCTAATGTCAAAGCTAATAAATCTTGTGTGATCCTAACTGTATTTTTATGGTGTTTGAATTCTTTCTTTCTGGCTGCTTGCAATATTTTCTTATTGACATGGGAGCTTTAGAATGGTTATAATATTTCTGGAAATTTTCATTTGGGATCTCTTTCAGGAAATGATGAGTAGATTTTTTCAATTTCTATTTTACCTTCTGGTTCCAGGATATCAGGATAGTTTTCCTTGATACTTTCTTGAAATATGATGCATAGGATGCATTTTTTGTCATAGCTTTCAAGTAGTTTAATATTCTTAAATTATCTCTCCTTGATCTCTTTTCCAGGTCATTTTAAAAAATGAGATAGTTCACATTTATCATTTGAGGGGAAAACAAAAAAAAACTGGTCTACAACAAGTTACTATAAATTTTATTACATAGTAATAAAATAAATAATAGAGTTGTCTAATCAGGAAAGCACATTGAATAGTCATATAAAAAGAGTTAGTGATTACATATAGTTTGATACCCACTGATACCCATGACATGAATGAATGAATGAAATATATCATTAAATACTATGTTCCATTCTCTGTATTAAGCTCTGAAGATACAAATAAAAAATCAAAGGCAATCCCTAACCTCAAGGAACTTATTATATTAATATAACATTAAATTCTTAGGGTAGAGCCTATAACAAGCTGGGTAAATCTTCTTTGGAAAATAATGGGAAGTTATTGAATAAATAAGAAATAATTAAGAAACAGTAGTCAGAGTAGAGGAGGAAAAGTATTACAGGCATGGATAATGCCAGAAAGAGATGCCAGAGAGAATGCCCAGAACAGAGAGACAGAATGTCTTATTCATGAAATAGCCAGGAGACTAGTGTCACTGAATTTCAGGGTATGTGTCAGGGAGTATATTGCATGTAAGGGGGCTAGGTTATGAAGGGCTTTGAATGGCAAACAAAACATTTTGTATTTGCTCTTGGAGGCAACAGGAAGCTACTGGAATTGATTGAGTAGTAGGGTGACACAGTCAGACCTACCTTTTAGAAGATTCACGTTAGTGGCTGAATGGAGAATGGATTGGAATGGGCAGGCAGACCCATCAGCATACTATTGCAGCAATCAAGGCATGAGTTGATGAGGGCCTACACTAGGGTGGGGGTAGTGTCAGAGGAGAGCAAGGATATTTGAGAGATGTTGCAAAGGAGAAATCTAGGTTTTGGCAATATCTTGGATATGGGTGGTGGTGGTGGTGGTGGTGGTGAGAGATAGTGAGGAATCCAAGAATCCAGGACGACTTCTAGGTTGTGAGCCTGAGGGACTGGGTTAATGTCATCTACTGAAACAGGGAAGGGAGGGATGAGATAAAGTTTAAGGGAGAAAGATGAGTGCTGTTTTAGACATAATTGGTTTAAGTTGTCTATTGGACATCCAGTTCAAGATATCTGAAAGACAGTTGGAAATAAGCAGAGAGATTTGGGCAGGAAAAGAAGATTTCTGAATCATCAGACAAGAGATAGTAATTAAATGTGTGAGAGCTGATTAAATCACAAAATAAAATAGTATAGAGGGAGAAGAGAAGGAAGTCCAGGACAGAACCCTACAGATACCTATGGCTAGAGGTCATGTTCTGTAGAAGGATCCAGTGAAGGGGATGGGTAGGAGCAGAACCAGGAGAGAGTGGTATCCTTAAAACCTAGAAAGAAGAGAGTATCAAGGAGCGGAGAGTGGTCAACAGTATCAAAGGATGCAGAGAAATCAAGGAGGATGTGATATTCAAATAATAACTGACAAGTTCTAAGTGGAACTTTAAAACTGGCAAATTGCATTAAATATCTCATTTGACATTCCCAACAACCCTGTGCAGTAAACATTGCAGATGTTATTACCCTCATTTCACAAGTGAACAAACTGAAGATTAGTGAAGTCAAGTGACATGCCCATGATGGCAAAGCTAATTAGTCCAAGGTAGGCTGCATTGGAGCCTACCAAATCTGACACTCCATCTACTATTCCACACTGTCTTGCTCCTCTACAGTGCTCCAAACACAGCACAACATTAGAAGGGCATTCCTGTTGTCAAAATCCCATCCTAGATAATTTGGAGAGGCTCATTACCAGGTTGGCCTGAAGGTGATCAAACTTGCAGGTGCAGCAACTTTGGAAAATTTCCTAAGTTCAGAAACATAAACAAGCCATTCTTGTGCCAGTGCAAGCAGTATCCATCATTTCCCAGGCAAATCAGCATAACAGATGCCAGAAAATGAAATTTTTGAGACAAATTGAGGTGAAGAAACAAAAAGATACTGGGGAGAAAACTGTTTTTGTTACAGAAAGTCTTGTGGGACGAGAAAGCTTAGAAAGCACTCTCTGGTAGAAGATAAATTTATTAGGAATCCCTGACTTTGTTGGGCTGGCTGCTGTTGAAGGAGGGAGCAAATAGGGCTGGCATAGCAGGTGCTCATATGAATTGTGACTGCTAAAGAAGAAAAGGCATGCTAACTGATAGGTTTCTATTTTAATTATTTTAACTAGAACTAAGCTCAGTTGTTTCTACCTGTTAATCAAGTACATATGATGCCTTTTGGTGCCCTTCAGAGTTGGTCACCCCAACCTAGTAAAGTTTAATCTCTAATTATACAAGGGTATTTGTGAGGCACTTTGATGGAAAGAATGTACACTATGATGAAATTACAGATTCTTTAAGTACATAATCCTAAAAATCTTATGTCCGATGCAAGAATCTCATATGGCACAAATTATCCAAGTACACTTTGATGGATACCTCACACTTCTGTTTCCTGTCTCTCCCAGAGCAAACTGGGAAGTTCATCATATGACACACCTGTTGGTCATCACCAACAACTCTTGCAAGTACATCATTTCACAAGTCAAAAAATTAGCGGGTTTACTTAGAGGTCAAAGAAAATAACAACAACAATAATAATTCACATTTAAATAGCTCTTTGAGGTTTACAAAGTAGTTTAACTATTTCATTTCATTTTAATCCTCACTACATCCTTGGAAGGTGCTTTTACAGATGAGAAAACTGAGACATGGAGATGTTAAGTGACTTGCCCCTGTTACACAGCTGTAAGCATCTGTCAGATGTAGAATTTGAATTCAGGTGTTTCTGACTACATATTTAGTGCTATATTCACTGTAGCACCTAGATGCCCCTAGCCCATTTGGAATTCACAATAGAACTCTGAAAATGATGAATACTTATGATCAGTCTTCTTTGCAGGCCTCAGTTATTTAAAGTCTTACCCAACTACTAATATCATATCTAACAAAATTTTCTCTTCTCTTTCTCATTGTCTCTGTCTCTCTCTTTCTGCCCCCCCGCCTCTCTCTCTCTCTCCTGTATTCCTCCTATGTATATGAATTCCTACCATGACTCTCCACTGACTCAGTAGCATTGCCTATGGTAATTCCTTGTCCATATTTTCCATTCACCAGCTATGTGCAGAAAGTTACTATTCACTTGAGATAGAGTTCCCTAAAGCTACCAACATACAAAGGAGGCAATATCTGACACCACTTTTCAATGTGTGTCTTCTTCCATGATCCATATGAACACACAAGTCCTGAGAGTGACAGGGAAGAACACCAGTTCTGCCTCCAGCCCAGCCCTCACAATCATCTGGGAAAGCAACTCTTAGGAAGAAGGGGCCAGTCATCCGCACCAGCTGTAAACCATTCTATATAAATGCCTCACTTTCACACAAAGGGTGGGCAAGCCAATCTAGCAGGGCACCCTGAATGTGGAGGAGGGATGTGCCAGGCAAGATGGTATTACCACCATCATCACCTTAACTACCATTTACCCTCATACCCTGAGGGAGATAGTTAAAACCTGGAGCCCAAGAACCTTTTGGAATATTAGTGATCAACAGGCTACCAGTCTTGATTCCAGTCCATACCTAGCAACTATCATTGTGGAAAAGGGATCTACTTTCCTCATTACCACCAGCTACAGCTGCTGACCAATTTCCACCAATAGGCAAGTGAGCCCAGCAGCCCTGGAAGTGGAAGCACTGCCTAGACCACCAGCTCTGCCCCTCAAGTAGCCCTCACAGCCGTCAACCAGGGAAACAACTTCCATGGACATGCAGGCTGGCAACTACTCCTGCCTGTGCTCACATCCACAACTACTGGGGAATCAGAAAAGAAACTTCTTATCACCAAAGGCCTTGGCTCTGTCAAATGGTTCAACAGTAAAAACTGATATGATTTTGTCAGTAGAAATGACAGAGAAGAGGCATTGCTAGACATCTGTTTTGCTGTTTCAGTCTAAGGACTATGGACAATCTATGTAACTTGCTGTTGAATTTTCCATGTTTTGGCTCTCTCATTAAAATGTGAGCTCTCTCAGAGTAGGGGCTGCCTTATTTTTCTATTTGTCTCCCCAAATTTAGTACAGTGTTCTGCACATAGTAAGTGCTTAATAAATAGTTCATTTATACATTTCTTCTCATTTGCTCATGATCTTGGGTAACATCACTCTTCATTTAATGTTCTATCAGCTGGCTTTGAGCTTTTAATTTTCCAGTTCTCATCCAGCAGCGTCCTAGTGAAAAGCCATGTAGTTACAAGGAATGATGCAGAACTGCTTTATCTTCACTAGAGAAAATTATTTTTCCTCTGTCTACCTCTAACATGATGTCAGTTTCTCCCTTGAATTACAGATCTACTGACCTCTGGTTTCACAGAAGCCAGCCCAGAAATCATAAACTCATTTTCCAAATCATTCGAATTCAATACCAATATCAAACCAAATAAAGCAATGAAAATCTTTGAGGCCTTCTTTTTTTCAAGCACCTGTTTACTGAACTTCCCATCAAACCCAGGACATTCCATGGGTCCAGTCAGAGATTCTTAACTATTTCAATAAAATTGACTTCCTTTGTAATCCTATGAACTTCATTTTCTGTATTTAAAACACTATTTTGAGATAGGATCCATAGGATATGCCAAAGGGGTCCATCACACACACACACACACACACACACACACACACACAAAGGTTAAGAACCTCTGGTCAAGAATTTCCACAGCATTCCATATGCTTCCAATTGTTGCTTTAGACCTTGTAAGTCCTCCTGAGGTCAAGTGAATAAGGATATTCAAATTGTCTCAGCTTATTCGTTTAAATCTCAGGTAGGGACCTGGAACTGAATGAGTATTCTCTAGTACTCAAAAGAGGAAAAACAAATGTTGTGCAGTACTCCATTCTAAGTATCCATACAGAAAGGCTTGAATTGGTTAGTATCTCTCTAATATCCAATTTAAAACATTCCTGGGCTGGCAGGTCACCAGCTACCACATATAACTTTCCCATTTATAGACAGAAGAGATTGCTATATCGAGAACTAGAGAGAAATGAAAAAGTGAAAGGTCTGTGTATCCATCCTGAATAGTTGTACCACTGCATGAATCAAGATCCAATTGTCAACATCCTAGATCACAGCTCTAAAGCAAAGGTCTACCTTCAATAAGCTCCCATATAGGCCAACTTACTCCTTCCATATCACATTCCAGATGTGGTCTTTATGATTTGGGGCTGCACTGTCTCTTATTAGACATAGCCAAGGCCAGATGGGATCAGGAGGTACCTAAACTGCTGTTATCAGAAAGCTGTCCCTTTGATATTCATATGGCCCTCTTGTGCCTTTTTCAAACACCAGTTTCCTTGTCAGAGACAGCTACTGATGGAAACTTTATTAAGCATTTATAATACAAACTGAAATTATGGGGTCATAATATACCTGACTCACAATCTTCAAAACACACTTCTGATAAATTCTAGTGAAAAATTCAGGATTTATGGAATAAGAATGATGACTGAAGAAAAGAAATTACATTATTATTTACAGAACTATAGAACTGGAGGGATAGAAATTACCCCTAAAAAGCATCCAAGACCTACTCTGCTATTACATAAATCATAATGAAAAATGGATATCCATCTTTTAGCAAAAATCACTAGGATAGCTATTTAATAGTTTCTTTTAAGGTTTCCTCCTCCTCCTCTACTTCTTCTTCTCCTTCTCCCTTTATCTATTTCCTTACTAGAATTTTATCTAAAAAGATATTCACCACCACTCTTGTGAACACTAACAGAATTTTAAGTTATTCCATGGTTATGTATATAGATTAATAATGTCTACTCCAGTTGAGTTAAAAATAAATAATTTCAAAAGATGATCATCTTTAGACATTTCCTTCAAACAACTAAAATAAGAACATTAAAATCAAATATACAAAAGCATTTCTAAGTACCAACATCATTATGCTCAGAAAATCTTATTTCTTCAGGCTTTATGTTCCCTCTTAAAAAATTTAAACACAGTATTTTGAATTTTCATTTGTTTCTCTTGGCATATTCAGAAATCTTTCATATGTGTTTTATAAAGGATGTTAGGAATAAATGATATTTTTTATTGAAAAGAAAGTAAGACAGAAACTGTTTAGGCCCAGTAAATTTAAGAGGAAGCTTCGTATGCTGTGGTGAGGTGAACTTGCAAAGTCAGGCAAAGGATGAAATTACAGGCATTTCAGGCAAGCCAGGGTCAGCAAGGTTCAAGAAGGTAGAAGAATGACAGGAAACATGTATGATTAAAAAAAAACCTAGGTGATCAACATTTTGAGGAAATAATTGAAGTATTTGCAATAACTAAGCCAGCCTTGCTGTTGTGGTCAGAGAACAATCTAAAGGTTAAGAATGCATAGAATTTTTTTTTTTTTTTAGAACTCTATGCTTGAACTTTTCACTGTAAAGTGGCCACTGGACATCTGAAGCCTTTATTGGTGCTTAAAGTTCCTCTCCAAGTTCATAATGAGGTTTGACCCTCTGGGGGAATAGTTATAATTGACACAAGATATTTTGATATCATTGTGTGATTTAGAACTCATAATGATTTTCAGTATCTCCAGAGACCTTTCCTGGGCTGGCTTTCTGAAAATAAAGGATCAAGTCTACAACAGAGGCATCTTTTTCATCAACATTTTTGTCTTCAGACCTATCCTGAAGATCTGACAGAAATAAAATTTGCTCCTAAAAAGCTACAAACCCCCCAAAACAAATGTAAATTATTGTGAATTATTCTAAATGTATGTATACTTTTTCTTGAATATTTTATTTTAGGTGATTTAGTGGTTAGAGCACTACAATGAGGAAGACCTAAGTTCAAGTCCAGCCTCAGATTCCTCATCTGTAGATGAGGATAACAATATCAGAGAACTCACAAGATTGTTAGGAAGAACAAAAGAGGTAATATTTGTAATACATACATAAAATATATTTGTGTGTATTTATGTGTTTGTACTTGCCTATGCATGCTCTCCCACCTCACCTCAACCTGTTAGAATACCTGTTTTGCTTTCAGCTCAAATTTTAATTTCAGTAGGAGACTTTTCCCAGTCTCCACAGCTGATAGAGCTTTCCCCTTCTAAGGCTCACTTCCATCCACTTCCGTTGTATTTTATATGTCATTGGTTATTTGCATATTGCCTCCCCAGTAGAATGTAAGCTCCTCAAGGGCAGATATTTTAATTAATTATTGTATTGTATTGCCTTTCTTTGTATCTCCAGTACTTAACACTGTTCCTGAAACACAGTGAGGGCTTAATAAATGTTTGTTAAATAATTGACCAATTGATAGTATATATGTGTGGAGGAAGGGAGGGAACATTCTACATCAATAACAAAGTTTTACATTTCTATGCATTCTTCTAAGTTGTATTTAAAATTATTTGTGTGTTTTTTAAATTATCAAAAAGCATTTAACAAGGCACTCTTGCTAAACTTCCTGCACATACCATTTTTGTTATGGCTTGCTAAATGTGGCAAGTTGTTTGGTTTTCTTTTCTTTTTTTTTTTTCTTTTGCAGTTAACAGACTCATTTTTTTTCCTCAAAGGAAGTTCACTAAAACTCACACCTCATTGCTTGAAGGGTAGGTCCTCCCTAACCAAAACTGAATCGACTATGAGAAAACACAGAAATATATACACTTTATACCCAGAATGTGATTTTGTGATTGATGCTATTGTTGATCATGAGAACAAACCCAAAAATCTGAAATAGTTTTAGAAAGAAATTAATTAGGTCATTTAGTAGAAGAGAACAAGCTGGAAAGAAAGTGTGACTCTCTCTCATCTGGTCTCTGGAAGGTTTAGATTATATAGGATTCAGACAAAGGTACCTGTACTGGAACCACAAACACTTTTTAAGCAATTGAAAGCAAGGTGGAGTGAAATGTATATTGGTAAATATAAACATTCAATAAAATTTGGGTGAAGCCAAAAACAAAAAGAGAACCCAAAGTACAAGCTTGGTTGGACCCAAAGCAAGACCTAGTTGAGTGGATGGATCCAGGACCTAGGGGAACCCCAAATTCCTTATAGCCATCTCCAGCATTCCTGGAGATTTACTGATGTCAGGATTGCATTATGAGTTCAAGCAATTTCTAGTCAGATAAAGTTAGAAATGAGAGCTATCTAAAAGTTAAGTGGGCTGCCAAAGTGGAATGAGTCTGTATGTTGTAGAGGGGATTCCATCTCAAGTATGATTTGGTATAGGGAGTTCATGAACTTCTAATCTTCTGATTCTATGGTTTGGTAAAAATACAAGAATAGGATTCTTAATGTTTTAAAAATTGTTGAGGGAGGAAAATTAGTACCTCTTAGGTCAAGATGTTTTTATTTATCCTTCACTTCTGAATGATATTATGGGTGATGTCTTGACTTGTGTGTGAATTGGATTTAAGTGAGGCAGAATTGCACAAAGTAACCAGACTCACTCTCTTTTCCAGAGTCTTTGAAGTCTAGTGGCAGGACAAAAGTCAAGATGACTGGCAGTGGCCAAGGATGTAGTGAATGACCTTTACATCTACCATGTCTGACCAAGCTCTAAGTGCTCCACAGTGCCTGCTTCAACTGCCTTCATGGCCACTGGAACAAATTGTTCTCATCTGCCCATTCTGCCAGGGGATGTTTTCACATTCTTGAAGTAGACATCCCCCTAACTCACTGATGTGTCTGAGGCTCATTGTTTATCCTCAACTTGGTTTATTCCATCTGCTGAGATGGCTTACCAGGGTGTTGCAACTGTGCATACTACAGCTTCTTGGAGCCACAGGTGAGAGTTGAGTGAATCAGGTGGACAACAAAAGTGGATGAGCAACCCTGAAAAGGGCTTCGCAAGCCCTCACACCAGAGGCACTTGTCCTCCTAAACACCTTATATACCTCCCCCACCCCAGTCAAGATGGTCATCTCTTTTAATTTATTATGAGATCCCAGAATAATGATATAGGAACTAATGATTCATTTTGAATTTTGGGTTGGGAAATGAAGAGCAATGGAACTCAGCACATTGATGCCAAAAAGAAATTGGCAAGAACTACCATTGTGTTTCAGTGATAAATATGGCAGAAAGAGATAAGGAGAAACAAAGATGTGCTGTACCACAGTAAAGAATGGGAACAAATAGGAAAGAATGTGGAATAGCAGAAAGAGCATTGCACATGCAATCAAGAGAACATGGATTTAAGTCTTGATTCCGCCACTGAAGCTTACTATCTGAGTGATTCTTGGCATATTGTCTAATCTTTTAAAGCTTCAGTTTCTTCTTCAGCAAAATGTGCTGTGAGAAGTCTGTGACACTGGGGTTAGGTCCAGTCTAGAGTGCATGCAAACCTACCAGACTGGCTAAAATTATTACAGGGGAAAGAGAAAAATGTTGGAGGGGATGTGGAAAAACTAGTATTCTAATTTATTGTTGATGGAATTGGGAACTCTCCATTCTGGAGAGCAATCTGGAATTATGCCCAAAGAGTTAACAAACTACCTATACCCTTTGACCTAGTAATACCACTACCAGGTCTATTTCTGAAGATGATTAGGGAAAAAGGAAAATAACCCATTTATTCTAAATGTTTATAGTAGCTCTCTTTGTGGTGGCAAAGAACTAGAAATTGTTGGGATGCTCATCATTTTAATGGCTAAATAAATTGTGATATATGATTGTGATGGAATACTACTGTGTTATAAGAAATAATGAGCTCAATGAGCTTAGAAAACCATAGAAAGTCCTACATGAAATAATGAATCTACATTTGCGTCATCTCTAGGCCATGTGGCCATCTCTGGGGGAGGGGGGGAAGAAAAAAAGGAAAAAAAGAAACTTAACGACAATTTTGTTGTATATTTGAAAGGAATAGCAAGTTATACATAACAAAATTTTAGTTTCATGTACAATCATCTTTTTTTATTGTACTATGCTTTGGAGATGCTTATTTTATCCCACAAATTAAAAATAAAATAAAATAAATAAAAGCACCAGCAGTGAGCCTTGGAGGAGGCTGTGACAATGGCAGCAACATCTTCAGGAGCTTTCTTCCCTTACGTGGTAAAGGTGTTGGACAACTGGTCAGAAAGAAATTATGAGGGAGGCTGAGCTGGTATTGGGCATAAGACCCTGTTACATTGACTATACGTAGTTCAGAGGCAGAATTGGAAGAAGAGCATTAGTGCTTGTGGCTGCAGGAAAGTAAGAGAGCAGGGTCCCAGGTCCCAGTTCCCAAGCTGAAAGGAGTATTGGCACTTGTGGCTGTGGGGGACAATGGACCCTTACTGGGTAAAGACCAGACCACAGATCAGGAAGGCAGGGATGATGTCTCTCCACAAATCACACAGTATTAGAAGCACTGAAAAACATACAGATAAAGAACTATTTCTGAAAACACAGCATGAAAAATCCTGAAGCTTGCGAGAGTGCCCTACTACAACCCAGGAACAAAGTCCAACTTTAACATAAAGTTTAAAGTCGAGAAATATGTTGGAAAAGTGAGTAAACAACAAATAAAACATCTGACTATAAAAGATACAACTTTAGCAGGGAAGACAAAGACACAAACTCAGTAGAAGACAACAACATAAAACAGCTAGAAGCAAAGCCTCAAAGAAAAATTCAAATTGAACAGTAGCCACAAAATAATTCCTGGTAGAGCTAAAGAAAGAGATTAGAATGGTAGTGGGGGGTGAATGGGAAAAGAAATGAGAGTAATGCAAAAAAAATTATGAAAAGAGAATTATCAGCTTGGTAAAAGAGGCACAAAAATATTGATGAAAAGGATTCCTTTCAGAGCAGAATAGGACAAATAGAAAAGGAGGTACAAAAATTCACTGAAGAAAAGAACTCTTTAAAAGCATAATTGGACAAATTAAAAAAGAGGTATAAAAGTTTACTGAGAAAATTAATTCCTTAGAAAATAGAATTGGGCAAGTGAAAGTTAATGACTCCATTAGACATTGAGAAACAATAAAACAAAGTCAAAAGAATGAAGTAATCAAAGAAAATGTTAACTATCTCATTGAAAAAAACAACTGACATGGAAAATAGATCCAGGAGAGATAATTTAAGGATTATTGGAGCACCCAAAAGCCATAATTAAAAACAGCCTAGAAATCACATTTCAAGTAATTATCAAGGAAAACTGCCCTGACATACTAGAACCAGAGGGTAAAATAGAAATTGGAACAATCCACCAAGCATCTCCTGAAAGAGATCATAAAATGAAAATTCTGAGGAATATTAAAGCCAAATTCCAGAGCTTCCAAGTCAACAAAAAATGTTGCAAGCAGTCATAAAGAAATGATTCAAGTATTGTGGAGTCACACTCAAGATTACACAATATTTAGAAACTGGCACATTGAAGAAGTGGAGAACTTGTAATATATAATTTACTAGAAGGCAAAAGAGCTGGGATTAAAACCACAAATAAACTACCTAGCAACCCTGAGTATAAACCTTTAGGGAGAAAATTGATAGTGAAATAGAGACTTTTCAAGCATTCTGATTAAAAGACAAGAACTCAACAACAACAGGATGTTTAAACAGAAGACTCAAGAAAATATAAAAATGGTAAACATTAAAGAGTTATCATAAAGAACTTAATAAAGTTAAACTGTTTACATTTCTATATGGGAAGATGATACTTACAACTTTAAATAATGTTATCATTATCAGGGCAGTTAGAAGGAGTCTACATAGACTGGGGGTATGAATGTGAATCAATTATTTTGGGATGATCTCCAAAACAAATGTAAGGATGAGAAAAAAGGATGCTGTGGGAGAAGGGGAAAGGGAGAGACAAAATAGGGAAAATGTTCTCTCATAAAAGAGACTTGGAAAGAAGAGTTTTTGTAGTGGAGGGAAACATGGGAGCATGCTGGGCCATGGTTAAACCTCACTGTCATTGGAATTGGTTCAAAAAGTGCAGAATATATGCACACACTCAGAAATCTATTTTATCCAATAGGGAAATAGGAGGGTAAGGTGATAGGAGATATGGGGAGATGATAAAAGGGAGGGAGAATTAAGGGGCGTGTTAGCCAAAAACAAAATTGACTTTTGAGGAGGGACAGGATAAAAAGAGAGAGAGAGAAGGATAAACAGAAGAAAATGAGATGGAGGGAAATACACAGTAATCATAACTGCACATGTGAATGGGATGAGCTAAGCCATAAAACAGAAGCAGATATCAAAATGAATTAGACATCAGAATCCAGCAATATGTTGTGTATTTTATGCACACTTGAAACACAAAGACACACACAGAGTGAAGATAAAGGGGTGGAAAAGAATTTATTATGTTTTAGCTGAAGTAAAAAAAAAAAAGGGAGGGGTAGCAATCATGATCTCAGACGAAGAAAAAACAAAAAAAAGACCTAATTAAAGAGATCATCAGGAAGACTAATCTTTGCTAAAAGGTAGCATAGACAATGAAATAATATGAAAAAATGTATAGCAATTTTCCCTCACGAAGGCCTAGTTTCCCAAATATATAAGGAACTGAGTGAAATTTATAAAAATAAGTACCATTCCCCAATTGATAAATGGTCAAGGGATATTAATAAGCAATTTTCAGAAGAAGAAATCAAAGTATATATAATCATATGAAAAAATACTCCAGATCACTATTGATTAGAGAAAGGCAAATTAAAACCCCTTCACACTTATAAGACTGGCTAACAAAACAGAAAAGGAAAATGCTGGACGGGGTGCGAAAAAAAATTGGGACACTAATGCACTGTTGGTGGAGTTGTGAACTAGTTAAAAAAACTCTGGAGAACAATTTGGAACTATGTCTAAAGATCAATAAAACTGTGCATACTTTTTGATCCAATAATACCAGTACTAGGTTTGCATCCCAAAGAGATCAAAGAAAAAGGAAAAGGATCAATATATCAAAAAATATTCATTGCAGCTCTTTTTATGGTAGTAAACAACTGGAAATCAAGGGGATGCCCACAAATTGGGAAGTGGATGAACAAGCTATAGTATATGAGTGTGATGGAATAGTATGCTATAAGAAATGATGAGAGAGATGGTTTCAGAAAAATCTAAGGAGGTTTATCTGAATCGATGTAAAATTAAGTGAGCAGAACCAGGAGATCATTTTGCCCCAGTAATAGCAATACTTTAATGATGAACAACTGTGAAAGATTTAGCTTCTCTGATCAATACAACTACCCAAAACAGTTCCAAGGGACTCATGATGAAAAATACTATACACATACAGAGAGAGAACTGAGGAAGTCTGTGTGCAGATTGGAGTAGGGTTTTTTTTCACTTTTAATTTTTTTTGCTTGTCTTTTTGTAATATGGCAGATATGGAAATAGGTTTTGCATGATTTCGCAGGTGTGATTGATATTACATTTCCTGCCTTCTAAATAGGTAAAGGAGGGGTGTGTGTGTGTGTGTGTGTGTGTGTGTGTGTGTGTGTGTAGTGATGGTGCAGGGAGAACACTGGGGGAAATCTTCTTGCATAGTTTCTTACAGTTCTTCTTGGGCAGGGACACATTCTAATTACATTCTTTCCCTTGACTTATGACTCCCTCAGGAATACTGTCACTGGGGAACCAACTTCCTTCCCAATGACTCAAAACTCCTTCAATCACTGTTCATCCAAAGGCTTTGAATTCCTTCTGCCATATTTGGAACTGACAAGTGCTTACATCCCTCTTCTCAGGTGCCCCTCTGACTCATTCACTCTGACCATAAGGACATATGTTCCTTCAAAGTACATAAGACAGCTAGATGGTTCCAAGAATAGAGTTCTGGATCTGGAATCAGCACCTGTGAGTTCAAAATTAGCTCAGATATTTACTAGTTCTGTGATCCTGAAGAAGTCAGTTAACCTCTATCTGCCTCAGTTTCTTCAACTTTAAAATGGATATAATAATAGCACCTACACTCCCAGGGTTTTTGTGAAGATCAAATGAGGTTTATGTAAAGTGCTTAGCACAGTGTAGGGGTTCAATAAACGCTTAATTTCTTTCCATTTCTTCCTTCAACTCATCCTGGCTCTCAAGCAACATATAGCACCTCTGAAGCAACTTTCTGAGACCCTCAAAAAGGCTCAGCAGACAACAAGCTGCACACAGCAGCCTCAGTCATGTACCTGTGCTGTCTCTGTTAGCAAAATTAGTAAGAAAGTGAATCCAAGACCTAAAAATAGGCAACATTGAAAGGTTAAGAAGGCATCTTTCTTTGGAGGCTACCTTTTTCTTCAGTTTGAGAAATGTTTTATTTTTTCCTTTCTACAAATTCACTTTGTCCTTGTTCCTGTAGAGAAGGATATTGTGTCTCACCAAAACCCCAGGAACTTACTATATTACACTATAACTAAAACGTGAAGATGATATGGGCGTTATCACAGGGCAGGGAAGTATCCTGAATAGACAGTAGCAGCCTTCCAAGAATCTTTTTACTCTGAGTTTCAAGAAGGTGGTCCCATTAAACAAAGATTTCCCCAAATTTCTTGATGAAGAGAGTGATGGGAATAATATTCAAAGGCCAGAACATCTTTCAGTGATCCAAGAAACTCTATAAGCCTATATATTGCAAAGCAGATGCTAACCTGTATTGAGAGAGGAAGTTTCCTCCCTCCAAGTTTCCTAAACCAATCAAATCACATTTGGGATATGGAATACACAACATTCATTTAGCACAGGGGTGGGGAACCTGTGGCCTTGAGGCCACATGTAGCCTTCTAGTTCCTTGGGTATAGCCTTTTGATTGAGTCCAAGTTTTACAGAACAGATCCTTTTATTAAGGGGATTTGTTCCGTGAAGTTTGGATTCAGTCAAAAGACCACACTTGAGGACCTACAGGGATACATGTGGCCTTGAGGCTGCAGGTTCTGCACCCCTGATCTAGCACTTTCAGTCTCATAATATGCTTTCACACATTATTTCCTTTGGTTATAATATGGCAGCCCAAATAGGCAATCCCTCCCTCAAATGAGTCAGATTTCCATTATGAAATATAGTTATATTCCAACCAGATATTTACAGTAATAACTTTGAGGCTTATGTGCTGAAACATCCTTTAGATTCTCATCACTGTCACCTCCATGCATAAGCAAAATAAGCTCTAAGAATTTAATAAGCTCTGATAATTTATAATTATAAATATATTATTATAAATAAGCTCTAATAATATAATATAGTAAACACTACATTGTGTGTCAGTCTCTATGTATTCAGGTAGAAATCTCTGTTTGAAACTTTTTTAATGGACTTGTCTTCAATAAGATATAAACAAAATATATATAAATTATGGAAGGCACAGAGTTCATATATTTTTAAAAGCAATTTAGCACTTCATCATCCCAGTGTTGTGCAAAAATAGAAGACAACTACGAAGTGAATAAGCTTCTTCCATCACTGATTACATTATCTGTAAAATAACTCTACTTAGAATAAGGAGCAGAGACCATTTTATATTATGTTTCAACTGATGAGTTACAGCAAAGGATGTGATAAAATATAGAAGAATTAAAAATAAGAGTAGCCTCTAAACTAATAGTAGGCTCTAATGATTTTTAAAAAAAATCATTCCTGTAATTTGCCTTTTTGATATTAAAATGTACTTTAGAAGGAAAGGAAGCACTATAGCTACCTTTCCTTCATCTCAAAGCTCACTGTAAAGTCCACCATCATTTTGTGATAGAAAGAAGGCCCATGTGCACCTTAAAACTTGCATATCATTTATCACCTAAGTTGTTCAGTCATTTCAGTTGTGTCCAATTCTTTAGGACCCCATTCAAGTTTTCTTGGCAAAGACACTGGACTGGTTTGACATTTCCTTCTCCAGCTCATTTTACAGATGAGGAAATTGAGGAAAACAGGGTTAAGTGACTTGTCCAGTTGTCACCCAAGTAGCAAATGTCTGAGGATAGATTTGAATGTAGGTCTTCCTGACATCAGGTATAGTACTCTCTCCACTGCACCACCTAGCTGCCTTTATCATCTATACCAGTTGTTTAGTATAAGACATCTTGCATGGTTAGTTATAATTTCTTACTACAAGGAACTGTGGTATCCTTTCTTACCACCAAGATTACAAACTTCCAGAAATCAGGGGCTCTGCCTAATGCCTCTTTTTACTCCCACTACTTAGCTTATGTTCTACACAGAATATATACTCACTAATTGCTTTTGGCTGAGGAGTCAGTCAATAAAGAGTCAATAGGCATTTATTAAGTGACTGTTTAATGCCTAGCACTGTACTAAGAGCTGCAAATACTAAGAGAGGTAAAAGATAATCCCTGTCCTCAAGAAGCTCATAGTCCAATGGAAGATAAGAATTATACCAATTCCTCATGTAATGTTGAAGTCAGAATCTTACAATCTCTTACCAAATGCAAAAGAATGTTTATGAGTTTTTCTAGAAATTCCTGACAATATGGTATTAAGAAGTTTAAAGGAATTATAAAGGAATTTTCCTACAATAATACAACATGGTGTGAAGCAATTTATTTTTTTAATTTAGTATTTTATTTCCCCAATTACACATAAAAATAATTTTTAATACTCATTTTAAAAAATGAGTTTTAAATTCTCTCCCTCCCTCCCCATTCTCATCATTGAGAAGGCAAGCAATTTGATATATGTTATATATGTATAGTCATGCAAAATGTATTTCCACATTAGTTATGTTGTAAAAGAAAACACAGGCAAAAAATAAAAACCCAAGAAAAATAAAGAAAGTAAAAATATGCTGTAATCTGAATCTGTAATCAGGCTCCCTCAGTTCTTTCTCTGCCTACGGACAGGATTTTCCCTCATAAGTCCTTCAGAGTTGTCTTGGATCATTGTATTGCTGAGAATAGCTAAGTCATTCACAGTAGAGCATCTTTTGGTATTACTGTATCCACTGTTCTCCTGATTCTACTCATTTCACTTTTTATCAGTTCATGTACATCTTTCCAGGTTTTTCTGAGAGCATCTAGCCCATTATTTCTTATAGAATAATAGTATTACATCACAATCATATACTATAAATTGTCTAGCCATTTTCCCAATTGATGGAGAATTTCCAATTATTTGCTGCCAGAAAAGAGCTGCTATAAATATTTGGGCATATATCTCTCATATCATCTCTCATAGAGAGATGATAAGCACATTTTTTAAAAAAAATTCAACATTCAATTATATTAAAATCACTAGAAAGTATAGAAAATGGAGCTTATCTTAAAATGTTAAGTATTTCTATCTAAAATCAATAGCAAGCATTATATGTAATGGGAATAAACTAGAATTCTTTCCAATTAGATCAGGGATGCAGAAGGGATGTCAATTGTCATCATTATTATTCAGCATCATACTAGAAAAACTTGTTACAACAGTAAGACAAGGAAAAGAAATTGAATGAGGAAACAGACTATCATTTTTGTACTTTTGTTATGATGATATAAAGAATCACAGAGAGTCAACTTAAAAATTAGTCAAAATAATGTGGAACTTGAGGAAAATTGCAGGATAAAAAAAAGAAAACCACACAAATAATCAGCATTTTCATATATTATCCAAAAAATTCTAGATAAAAGAGACAGAAGGAAAAAATTCCTTTTAAAATAACTGTGGACAGTATAAATTTCTTGGGATTCTACTTGCTAAGACACACATAAAATTTATATAAACACAATTACAAAACACTTTACAGTAATACAGGCAGATTTAAAGAATTGAATCAATATTCATTATTCTTGGATAGGTTGAACCAGTATAAAAAATGAGAATACTTCCTAAATAATTTACTTACAGTGTACCATACCAATTAAACTACCAAAGCAATATTTTATAGAGCTAAAAAAATAAAATTTATCTGGTGGAAAAAAGTTCATGAATATCATAGGAATCAATGAAAACAAATATGAAGGAAGGGTGCCTACCAATATTAGATTTCAGATTATACTACAAAGTGGTAATCATCAAAACAATGTGGTACTGAATAAGAAATGATCAGTGGAACACATTAGGTACACAATATGCAGAAGCAAATGAACACAGTGACATAATGTTTGATAAACCCAAAGATCTCATCTATTGAGGAAAGAAATTATTATTTGACAAAAACTGCAGGTATAACTGAAAAGTAGTCTGGTGGAAATTAGGCATAGACCAATATTTCACATTGTATATACCAAGATAAGTTCAAAGTTGGCCTATGCTTTAGACAAAAGGTGACATCATAAGAAAATTAGGGGACCAAGGAAAAGTTACCTGTTAGATTTAAGGATAGGGGAAGTGTTTAGACTAAAAAATGAGATTGAAAGTATCACAGGAGGTAACGGAGATAAATTCAATTAAATAAAATTATACAGTTTTTGCAAAAATGAAACCTATGTAGCCAAAATTATAAAAAAGCAAGAATCTTGGAAAAAAATAATTTAAAGCATTTCTTAAGGTACTCATTTTTCAAAAAACATAGGGAACTGAACAAAATGTATCAAATAAAAGCCATTCTCCAATTGACAAATGGCAACATGATATAAACAGGCAATATTCAGAGGAAGAAATCAAAGCTATAAATACTTATAAAAATGCTCTAAATTGTAGAATAATCTAGAGAGGAGCAGCAATATTGCAATGACATTCATCTATGAAAATCTTAGCAACTCCAATTAGTAATATGATCCATGACAATTCCAAAAGAATTGAAAAATTCTGTCCACCTCCAGATGGACTCTGAGTCCAAATTGCAGCATACTTTTTTCCTCTTTATTTTTCTTGCTTCTTTATTTTACACATGGCTATTGAACTTAATAAAAATACAAACACCAATACAATGCAAAATAACAAAAAACAAAAAGAGGTATGGTATATGAAACTGTGAGCTTCTATAATGTATACTTACTTTTTTCACTATGTATAATTTGTTTCTATTTAGTAATTCAAATTTAACATGGTAGTTGTAGCACTATCCTACTTGTCTGTGTCTCCTTTGGAATTTCCTGCAGTTCTCTTCTGTTTATTTTTAATGATTCATTGAACTTTTTTTTTACTTTGTTTTAAAAAATCACTATCAGTACTTTTCACATACCCCTAATGATGCTTTTGTAAAAGAAAGAAAATCCCTCCCTTGTAAGAAATGTGTAGTTATGTAAAAGAAATCCAGGCATTTAAAAAGCATGGTTAAAAGATATAAGAAGAAAACCATATTTTGCTTGAGGTCATCTTAAATAATGAAATAATATCAGTACCAAATATGAAACAAATAGCAAATTGTCTAAAGGAAAAATTAATGGAAATATAGAGATACTGACCACAATGTAATAAAGATTATAGTCAATAAAGAGCACTTGATGGGATAATTCACAATTAGGAGGATGCAGGACTCAAACTATATAACTCAACTATATAATATAATCCTAAATAATACAAAATAGAAGAACAAAATATAGATACAATATACAATTTCATCCAAATAATGACAACAGTCTGACAACATACCAAACTTTTTGAGATTCCTTAAGGGAAAATGTTATTCTTTAAACACTTTCATCAACAAAAGAAAGATGTAACAAATCAGTACATAAAACTTTAAAATAAAACTCTACAAAAGAAAAAAATAATAAAAGCCTAATTAAACATAAAAATAGCAAATCAGAAAATCAAAGAAGAGATAATCAAAATTTAAATAAAATTTGAATTCATCAATAATGAAGGGACATTTCTTCAGGAAAAGTAGGAAAATAGAAAAGCAGTTATTTTATCTCCCCCCCATTGTGAAATTAAAGTACCATACTAAAAAAGGAAAAAGAATACAATAAATGAAAATGAAATAAGTGAAGTTATTTTATTCTATTTTGCTTCATTATGTGCCAAGAAAGATTAGACTTGGTCTGATCCACTCAGAGACCAAAAGTCAGAGAACTAGATAGAAGTATAGAGACAAATTTAGGCTTTATATAACGATAAAAAATTTGGTCTAATACCAGAACCCCCAAATTAATGGGCCACCTTCTGATATAGAATATTTTTCCTCATTGGAGGTCTGGATGACTCCTGGTTGGATATATTATAATAATAAATTTTGGAAATTTTTTTTTCTATAAGCTCTATAAGATGTCTGCTGAGATCACTTTCATCTCTAGAATTCTATGATTTTGTGATTCTGCAGAGGCAGAATCTATACCTATTTAATAAGCTTTATGCTATACCCAGCTTAGAGGCATACTGAGAAGTCCTTGATAAATGGCTTCAATAATGATGAAGAAAGTAAAGTATGGTGCTCTAAAAATGGTACATGATTGTGATAGCAATGCTCCAAAAAGGTCTTTTATCTATTATTTCCCACCCTTAGTCAGTGTCAAGGTCCTATGTTCCTATTCACTTAACACATCACTTGAATACAATTTGAAGTTGAGGACAATGCATGTTGGGCAAGACTAAGGATGTAAAAACGGTGGGATGATTCTAATTAGATAAAATTTAATAGAATATGACATAAAATCTCATGCTTGTCCTTTATTGGCTATGGGGATAGGTATTTAGGGGTCAAGTATGATAAACAATTCAGGGATGGTGAGGAGGGAAATCTGAAGCTTTTAAAGGACTGTATGTGTAGTTGAGGATGTGATATGGCAGGCGAAATAGCTAACATTGTCTTAGACTGCACACATGGAGTCCCAAATGAAGGAGGTAGTGGTTCAGTAGTGTGCTGCCATAGCTAGGTCATAACAGTGAGAGAGACGAGAGAGAGAGAGAAAGAGACACACACACACACACACACACACACACACACACACAGAGACAGACAGACAGACAGAGAGACTGAGAGACAGACAGAGAGAGACACAGAGAGAGACAGACAGAACAGTGATGATCAATGGTTATTAAAGTTTCAGTGTGAGCAATTCAGTTGGAAATTGGCAAATACTACAAATCAGAGGTTAATTTATTGTTTTATTTAAACTTTTAAAAGTGATGGAGAAAATATTAATAATGGAGATTAAACTATACATTTTTTTCTTCAGAGAGCTAGTTGTTAAACATTTATCAGCACACCCTTGTAATAGCATCCTTATAGACTGTCTTTTTCATAATACATATGAAGTACTATATATAGCCTAAGGCCAAGCATATATTCCTGGGGTATTCCTCTAGAGACCACTCCTTACCCCCAGTTGGCAACAGACTATATTAAGAGGGCCACTCTTGGTGTAGTCATTTAACCAATTACAAAGCTTATTATTTCATTCATATCTTTCCAACCTGTTCACAAGGACAGCAAAAAAGATTGACAAACCGTTTGCTGAAATTGTAACTCTATATCTCTAGAACCTTTCAGATTATCAATTACAAAAAGTTAAATGTAATTGTTTTAGAATGACTTGTCTTGACGAAAGCATCTTACCTTTTGACTAGATAACCTTTGAGATCCCCTCCCTTCTAAGCATCTGTGACATGTAACATCTCTTACTTTTTTCTTTTTCAAGTCATTGAAAGTTTCAGTCCAATGAAGCACATAGACTGACTTTCCCTTCTAAACATGTAAGATGGAAAGTTCACAAAAGAAATTGATTTTTGAATTTTTCTCTGTGTCTCTGAGCACGAGTATGTGTTTACATACTCTGAAAAATTGAACAGGATAGGGTCTAAGTGTTATTTCTTATCACTCTCCAACTTCCCCATGAATACTGAGTTAGGGGAAGATGTTACTGCATTTCCTGTCTTAGTTTAAGAGACAAATATTAATACCCTTTTCTCAAAGCGTTAGCTTGCAAGCTTTAAGATTGCTTTTGAACCACAGATAGAAAGATGACAAACTTCATAGGGTCAGTGGTATGCTCACAGGGGGATTGAAATGCTTTTGTGTGTTGTGAGGGCTGTTCTCCACATATAGCATGGAGGTGTTGTGTGGCTTGAAGGGAGACAGAATAGACGGTTTTAATATCTTCTCCCACCACTTTTCTTTTAGGCAAACTTTAATTCTTGCAAGGAGGGAAAAGAGAAGGATGGGCCCAGATGCTTGGCCATTCTGCTTTTCTCAGTGAGAGGGGGTACTGGGCTAGAATTTTATCTATCTGGTCCCTTAAAAGTTATTAGTCTAACATATGTGATTTTCAAGTTCTATTTAAATTCTAATGACTGTTTCATTATTTGGAGGATGCAGGACTCAAACTATATATTCAATCTTGATTCCCTTCTCATCAAATACCAGTTTCCAATGAACACACGTAGGAATTATCTAAGAAACCCATTTCTCCAAATTGGTAGTAAAACAGAAATCAGGAAAAATATATATAAGAGAATATATATTAGACAATGCAGAGTTAAGGATTAAAGTTACTCAGCTTATCTAAGAGAATGTTCTAGATCTCACCCTTGAGGAAGTTCCCTTAAGTCTCATAGCAAGCTGTGGACAGGGATACGACAGAAACTGCCAGATACTATCATGTCGGCTTCTTCCCAGAGTCTTTTCATTCAACAACCTGAAGTAGAATTGGCATTGTCCATCTTATCTCTCAAAGCTAAAAGCCAGAAGTGCCCATAGTGACTACAGATCCCAATGAAACTAGAGACTTGAAGAAAACTAAGAGAAGATTAAAAAGACTGAAGTTCTGTCTCTCAAAATGCTGCCTTGCTGTTCACACAGGTGTGGGGCATTGATCTCCACCAATGAGGAGAAAGTACCATACCACTGGGCTTTGTGACTGGGATTACACTCTAAAATGTATTGGATATAACAGGAATTAAAATGTAATCAGCAAAATGTATGTAAGGCCGAAAAGATGTATTGAGGTATGATAGGTGGATACCCAGAGTGCTTCATGGTTATTCCAGAAATGTCAGGAGAAATTAAGAAAGGCCATCAGCAGAGTGGGTAGACTCTTATGGCAAACTTGTGGGAAGATAAGAACAAGAGTAAGACATCATCGGAAGGTATAGCTGGATAGACATGCCTTTAGATACACTTTTTCCCCAGAGTCTATGTGGTCCCCATATTATAGTTTTCCATGTTTCAAAGACAAAGTAACTACTTTTAGGTTGCTAGGTGTACTGGTCTATGTTATTAATAAATTAAACTCTTTGGATGAAAAAATATCTTCTTTGGTATCTGGAAAAAATATTGTGAAACGGTTAGGGCATCTCAAAAAAGGTGTGATATATGATTTTAATGGAATGTGGTTGTGCTGATAGAAAGAAATGAAAATGAAATATTTAGAGAAAAAGGTAAAATGCTGGCAGCATAAAAAGATCAAAATTTTATTTTTTAAAATTTATGTAGCGCTGTGTAGTAAAGACGTAGATCAAAAAATAATATACACTTTGATTAGAAAGAATGTGAATAATAATGACTGAAACAAAGGCAATAAAACTCTGGTCTAATACAATAGACACTGTTGGTACAAAACCGTTATGGTTAGAATACATATCTGTCATTGAAAAAATAATTAGTAACTGTAAAAATTGGAAATTGCAAACACTTTTTCTTACAATCATTTTCTATTAGACTTTTATTTTACTGTTTTTCAGGGAATATATTTTTATTGGTGGGGGTGTAGTGTTTGAGTATTTCTTGACAAGTGTATTTCCAAAAATTATGGATTCCCTTTTGAAAAGAATGATATCTTCATTTGATGTGTTGGGTTTACTATCCTCTTGCTTCCTCATAATGGACAGAGAAGAATGAATGGATACAATGGAACAAATTAACTCTTTGTCCAGTGAAGAATTCAACTTGACATTCATTTGATAAAATTAGAGGATATAAGGGTCAGGTAACAGAAAAAATTACATGATAAGGTTTTTGCTTTTTTTCAAACTTTCAGTACCTGAATCCATGTTCTAAGAGGTGTGAGAACTTAAGTGGTTCATATTCTATGCGCACCATTCCAAGATTGTAAAGGGCAAAAAGCTGGAAGTGGCCTCTTTCCGTCTCTATCTCTGTCTTTGTCATTCTCTATCTGTCTCTCTCAGTCTCTCTGTATCTGTCTCTTTCTGTCTCTGTCTCTCTGTCTCTGTCTCTGTCTGTTTTTCTCTCTCTCTCTGTCTCTCTCTCTGTCTCTGTCTTTCTGTCTCTCTCTCTCCACCCCACTGATCAGCAAGAAATAGAGAACAGACTCAGTAACTCCAGTTTCAGGTTGAGTTGAGTAGTAGAGAGGAATAAGTCCAGTGATTCCTGTAGAGTAACCTACCCAGTAAATCGTCTGTGCCCTGGAGGAACATAATGAGGATAATATGTAAAGAGAAAAGATATCAGGGACCTGAAATGTCAGAAGGATGCTCCTCTTGTGTATGCTTCTTTATTAATCCATTCTATATGTGTTTCTATTATCCCAAATGACTTTGCATATATTTGGGGGATATTGTACTCTAGAAAGATAAGGGAGACTTTTCATACCTACTATTTCATATCTACCGTGCCATCTCTCTATATGTCTTCCCTTTTTCCTGGTTTTATTTTATGGATGACTATTAAAGATAAATGCATCAGCAGGGGCTCCTGAGGAATGATTTTAGAAATATGGACCCATAGAGCACTTCAAAACTTGAGGGGCAGTCCAAGAGTGACAACTGGGGAGGACAGTAGCTTAAAAAATGCTTTATGATACAATTCAGTTTGCCAAGTTTTCAAGGGCTTCTGTTTATGTGGTCTTTGTAGATCTATGTTTGCAGTGACTTTGACATATGATTAATGTTCTAGGCTATGTCTGCCTCATTTCAGTCCCCTGGTAGTTATGTTCCCTATTATAATGAAATGATATACTCATGGGTCATTAAATAGTTAACAAAAGGAAATTTATTTCACTATGGCAGGGGAAGGATATTGCAGAAGGACATACGGTAAGGATACCAGAGGTGATTCAGGTAAATGAAGCTCATTTATCCAGTATGGTTCATGAGACAAGTATCAAAGAGAACATGTGGCTCCTTGTGGTTATTTTGTGCTCAAGTGACCCCAAAGTCATATAAACAGACTGCACCAACCAAGTCTCTGGACAGTTATAATACCTTGGGAAAAATTAGCCTAACTTATATGGGGGCAAGGGTTAAGCTATTGTTTCCACTACAATTACTAAGAGTATTTGTGCATGTAATTGAATGACAATGTGCATGATACCTATCTGGCAGTTCTAGGGATATGGTCATTTGTATCTGGAAAGTTTAAAATGATCTCAACTCTTTTTAAATTTAAATTTAAAATGAAATTTAAAATGAGCTCAGCTAAAGCCTTAGGTAAAATTGCCCATGCAATCTGAGGCTTTTGGCATTTGGCCTTGCAAGTATGGAAAAGAAAGCTTTTGTTAAGTGAATGAAAGCACTTTTTAAAAAAATAATTAAGGAATTCAGAATCCCTTATAAAAGATTTGTAGGTGAAGACATACTCAAGTTGTTATAATGTAACATTATTTGGATTAAAATTGTACACAGTACTTCTGTTTAATCTGACATTATACTGCTGAATTATGGGAGAATATCAATTCAATGGTTAAAAATTCCAAGAGGAAAAGGGAAGGAAAAGCTGCACACCAGATTCACCTCTCAGGAAATAATCTTCTCATTCCTCTTCTGCTTCCACCTAAAAGAGGCACTTGATCTAACAAACTAACTGAGTTAAACTCAGACTGCAAATGGTGATGTGCTTATTCTACTTTGCATCTCAAAGAAAATCAGTGACATTTGTAAAACTATTTAATATAATTTGTATTTGTAAATGTCCTCCCTTTAGGGAATATTTCTAGCAGAGGCATACCTATGGCATTGGTAGTGGGAGTAGGGAAGATTCAAGCTTCTTCTGTGTGGGTTCTCAGCTCAGGAGAGGGGAGAGGAAAGATAATACAGAATTCTTATAAGTCATTCATGGGATAAGGAGCAGGTGGAAATAAAGTAGGCTAGAAAAAATGTTGATCCTCCTGTCCAAATGGGGTCCCAATCCGAGGAGCTCCTGAGTATTCCATGGACAAGCAGGGAACTATAAGGGGGAGTTATTCAGGTATATCATATTTCAGTGAGGAGTTGTCCTTTTCCAAGCCTCATTCTTACTGGGATGTGTGATGGATGAAATCTGAAATACCTGAGGAAACAAAACTTCAAGCACTGAGCATATCAATTTATTAAGCAATGCATGCCAATTCATAACAAATCAGGACCAATCATCTTTTTTTAAATGTATTTATTTATTTTTAGTTTTCAACATTCACTTCCACAAGATTTTGAGTTCCAAATTTTCTCCCCATCTCTCCCCTCCCCCCACTGGAGACAGCATGCATTCTGAAAATCCGTTCCCCCAATCTTCCCTTTCTTCTATCACCCCCCACACTTCTCTTATCCCCTTCTCCTTCTATTTTCCTGTAGGGCAGGATAGATTTCTACACCCCATTGCCTGTATATCTTATTTCCCAGTTGCATGTAAAAACAATTTTTAACATTTGTTTTTAAAACTTTGAGTTGACAGACCTTTCCCACTGACCTTCAAAGTTGTTTTTGGCATTTGTGGGTTGAGAAGTCTGGAAACCACCAAGTTACCCATGATTCAATCCCTTGAATCCTGCTCTGGGTTTGCTGTGGCCCTGTCTTTGCCTGCCTAGCCCATGCTGAACTGCGCTGCTCTCCCAGCCTGGTGCAACAGACCTTTCCCATCCACTATCCAGGTTGTCTTGGGCTGGAAATTTACTTTGCTCTGTCTTTGTATGGGTTCTGCTGCTCTAGAATTTGTTTAGAGTCATTTTCACAGGTATTTGGAGGGGTTTCAGGG
Source organism: Vombatus ursinus (assembly GCF_900497805.2). Classification (NCBI taxonomy): domain Eukaryota; kingdom Metazoa; phylum Chordata; class Mammalia; order Diprotodontia; family Vombatidae; genus Vombatus; species Vombatus ursinus. The sequence goes on from NW_020949351.1 coordinate 23,168,807, forward strand.
AGAGCTCAAGCAAGTCACTGTTTTTACTCCACCATCTTGGCTCCACCAGGACCAAGTCTCCTTAGCTTGGCACTGGACCCTGAATACAATGGGAACCAGTTTTTTCTGCATTAAAAGAAAGACAATTAACAGAATATAAATCATGATGCAATTTAAGGTAACAATGAGATGTCCAGCTTAAGATGCCCAATAGGCAATTAGAGATATGCGACTAGAGGTTGAGGGGGAGGTCAGGGCTAGATATAAATAGATCAGAGCATCATCTGCATCGAAAAGATAATTTAATCAATGGGAACTGATGGGGCCTCCAAATTAATTAGTACAGAGGACATTCGCTTGAAGAGGGCCCAGGCCACAGCCTTGAGGGAAATCCTAGAGTTAGGGAGTATGACGTTGAGGAACATACATCAAAGGAGACTGAGAAGGAACAATTAGGTGTTTTTAACCTTTGCAGCCCCTCATAAATATGCTCCCTTCTTTCTTTTGATACTGGTGCAGTTCCATGTCACTTCAAACCTGGACTAGTGTAACAGTAGGTCTGCTTGATGGTAGTTTCTCCCCACTACAGCTTATCCTCCATTCAGAGGCTCAAGTTATTTTTCCCTTAAGCACAGGTGTGACCCTGTCACCTTTTGCTGAGCCTTTTCAGGACTGCTCATCCACTGACACCCCCTAACTCTCTGATGGATTTGAGGCCTGTTGTCTACCCAGCAAGCATATCTGCAGAGACAAGTTTTATTCAGGTATGGCCACTGTGCCCTGTTGCTTGACATTTTTTTAGGTATTCATGGTTCCAATTTCATAGTATCATTTATTTAGAGCTGAAAGGTCCATACAAATACACATTTTAAATATGAGGAATATGAAGCATGGAGAAATTAAGTGATTTCATCAGGGTCATATAGCTAATAAGTGACTTTGGTAGAAATTCATCTCATGTCTTCTGACTCCAATTTCATTTGCTTTTCCCTGTAAACATGCATGTAGCGTATCCCATAACACAAATCATAATAGCCTCAAATTTTCCATGGCTAAAAATTCATCCCTCAGTGGCCAGCCTTCTATTGACAAACCTCCCCACATTTGACCTCAGATAAGAAAACAGTCTGTCACCAAGTTCATGCTTGAACTTTTCTAGTTTGAATAGGATCTTCTATAACTTATGCCCAGTAAGCCAATTTTTGGGAAACCAGATTTACCTCAATGACACAAAGAATCTCAGAGTAAGATTTAAGTGAAGGAAGAATAGCTTATGTTCTTACAAATGAGTTATTTTCAATATTCTTCCAATAGTCTTTCCTTGATGGTTTTATTAATAAAATGAAATGAAAAAGAATCACCAATCCTTTCAGAGTTATGAAGATCACATGATGTAATTTATATAAAGTATTTAGCACAATGCCTGGTGCATAGTGGTGCTTATTTTCTTCCTTCTTTTCTTCCTTCTATCCTTTCTGTAACATGAGGATGTTACAATACTTATAAGGATATTAGATTCCAATGTGCACACACATTATATATATATATATACACACATATATATGTGTGTGTGTGCGCTCTATAAACCTTAATATATTATAATGGTATGTCTGTTTGTTTGTTTCCAGGGGTGGGAAACCTGTGGCCTTGAGGCCACATGTGGCCTTCTAGGTTCTTGGGTGTGGTCTTTTGACTGAATCCACGTTTTGCAGAACAAACCCTTTTATTAAGGGAATTTGTTCTGTGAAGTTTGGATTCAGTCAAAGAGCCTCACTTGAGGACCTAGAGGGTCACATGTAGCCTGAAGGCCACAGGTTTACCACCCTTGGTTTAGGTCTTTTAGTCATGTCTAGCTCTTCATGATTCCATTTGGGTTTTCTTGGCAATGATACTGGAGTGGTTTCCCATTTGCTTCTCCAGCAGATGCAGAACTGAGGCAAATAAGTGACTTGCCCAGGGTCACATGGCTAGAAAGCATCTGAGGTCAGATTTGAGCTTACAAAGATGAATCTTCCTGACTCCAGGCCTGGCGCTCTATCCACTGCACCACCTAGTTGCTCCTATGTCAATATTACTTGCCATCATTATCTGCTATTATTGTTGTTTTGTGGAAAGGGAAGCACATAAAATAAATCACAAGGAATGAAATTTGTCAGTTATAAAATGAATAGGAGTTATAAGGCCTTCTAAATAGCAAATCAAATAGGGCTTGGGACAGAGAACTGTCCATTATAATCAGGAAAATTCATTAAAAACAAGAAGAGGAATAACAACAGAAAATGACTTTAATTGTTGGTTTGATATAACTGATTGGCTGTTCTGTGTTTCAAAAAGCTTGGTCCCTAAAGGCTAACTTCTCCTATTGGAAAGTCAAAGTCAATTATAGCTAAGACTCTAAGAAATTATAAACTCTTCAGTTGAGGAAACATATCTAAGAATTTTTTGCTTAATCTGATATTGGGGATAGTCCAAAAGCTTAAGCCTCTGATATCCCTGAATTCCTCTTACACACACACACACACACACACACACACACACACACACACACATCCCTGATGGAGACCACATTACATGGAGGAAAAGCAGGGGATTATTCCATTGGGATTCCAGTACTCCGATAGTATCACTCCATCATCAGAAGATATCAGTGGTCCTGAAGTATTAGAGATATGTTTTGGTCCTCCTTTTGTGTGCCTTGACCACACACATTTCCTAAATGTATGTCTATTCACAAGTATCTCCTATGTGTTTCTATTCTTTCCATTCTGCATATTTGTTGGAAAATATGACCCTTGGGTTATGGGTAAAGTGTTCTATTGTTTCTTTTTGGTACTCTGCCATGGCATTAAATGTCTTTGCTTTGAAGAAGCTATGTTCTCTATTAAAGTCAATTAAGCAGTTGGGGCTCATGACCTATGGTTTGTTTATTTGGATTATTTTTGGGAGGGAGACTAGATGGATATGGACCCACAGAACATTTGGACCCAGGCTTAGCTTGTCTGGTGGTAGAGTGTCTCACATCTGAGAAAGGAAGTTTCCCAGGAGATATACTTCCAAATGTACATATATATAGTCCTAGCCTCTCTCCAGTCCTGCATTTCCCCTGTCTTACCAGCCAGATGTGACATCCACTTCCTATGAACTTTCATTGTACATGGTTTGTACCTCTCTAATTCACTTATAATATCCTATTCAATTTTATAATTATTTTATAAATGTCTTGTCTCCTCTATTAGGCTCTTAAAGGTAGGAATTCATTTATTCCTACTGCCTTCAGCATACAGAAGAAGATAGAAATAATTTGAGAGGTGAATGATGAGTTGAAATAGAAGGAAAGGAAACCTCCACCACATATGGAAAGAAGTAGTAATTCTTCGTTGGACATTAAAAAGAGGCAAGACTGGTAGAGGTCTATTACAATATGGAGGTGGGGGGTTGAAGAAGATTATCTGAAGAGCCAGAAGAGAATTCTCACCTGTCTCAGAATACTGAAAGGTTGTTACAATGGTCCTGAGAGCAGAAAAGGAAGAAGAACAACCACTGAATATTTGAAGCTAAGTAATAGACGTGAAGCTCTTCAGAAAGAGGAGGCAGCTGTATCCTCCAAATGGAGAACTTCTTGTCCTCCAAGGAATAACTTTATGGATCCACAGGGATTGTCGATTAAGAGATCATTCAGTAAGGATTAGAGGTAGAAGAGCTGAGTAACAGTGGTTGGTTACTCCCTACTGAGGGACACTGAACCAGCAATTTGTTGAACTGATTACAAATAAAGGAAAGTCCAAAGTTTTTCCAGTGTTTCTCAGGATATAATAAAGAATGTCTGAAGATCTGTCAAACTAGATAGCTACTATTCTCTCCTGGTGACACACATGGTCACAATAAACCTGCCAGACATAATCTAGAAAGTGTTGTAAAAGATGGATCAAAAATTGTGGACAAGAAATTGAAAACTATGAGGCAGAGCTCATGCTTGTTTTAATGATTACTGCTGATCAAAGGCAAGGGCTTCAGAAGAGACAGAGTTAGGAAATAAACAGCTATTTAAAAAGATGATGTCTGAAAACATGGATTTTATAAAAATTATATTCTATTTCTAGACCCTGGCTTAAAATATAAAAATGACAGGCTCTTGGTTATGGATAAACTGCATCTAATAAAAATGGCAAAAATGTCATGAAAATCTAATTTTGATTCTCACAATTGCTAGAGTCTTCCCTCCTAAAACTACCTTGCATTATTCATTCTGTATAAACATATATACTTGTGATCTCCTTGATAGAATGTTAAGCTCTTTGAGGCAAAGGATTGTTCCATTTTTGTCTTTAAAGTCTCCAAAGATTGAAGATTTATTGTTATATAGATGGAACTATATTATTAAATGTTTGTTTTCAGTATTTAACAATTTACTGGGGAAAAGAAAAGCAGTCTGGCAGAAAGTAGGTATGAGCCAGAATCTGACATCTTATACTAAGATGGACTCCAAAAATGGATACAAGACAGATTTAAAAGGTAACACATTAAGCAAATTAATGGAAGGAGGAAGAAATTACCTTTCAGTTCTATGAATAGAGAAAGAGTTAATGACTAAACAATAGGTAGAGGGAATCACAGAAGATAAAATGAATAATTTTGATTAGATAAAATTAAAAGGAGTTTTGGATAAAAACTAATGTGCTAAAATTAGAAGGGAAATGTTTAACTGGGGACAAAGTTTTTGTAGCAAACATCTCCCATAAAGGTCTCATCTCAAAGTTATATAAGGAACTAGTTCAAATTTATAATAAGAACCATTTCCCATTAGCTAAATGAGCAATGAAAAGACAAGGTATCTGAAGCAATATAAAAAGTGCTCCAAATCAGTGATAATTAGGTCAATGCAACTTAAAGCAACTTTCATGTTCCAACTCAAATATATCAGATTGACAAAGGAAAATAACAAATATTGGAGAGGGTATGGGAAAATAAAACCTATTAATGGACTTCTAATGAATCTGAATTGGTTCATCCATTCTGGGAAGTAATTTACAACTCTGACCCTAAAATTTCTTCAGTGTGAATATCCTTTGCCCCAATAATATCACTACTAGGACTATATCCCTCAAACATTAAAGGATAAGGGAGAGAAGATTTGTATGTGCAACAATAATCATAGTTAATCTTTTTGTAGTAGGAAAAAACTGGAAGCTAAGGGGGTACATAACTCTTGGGAAATCACTAACAAAATTATAGTATAAAAATGCAGTCAAATATTTTCATATCATAAGAAATAATGAAATGGATAGTTTCAAAGGAAATGGGAAAGACATCTATGAAATGATGTGAAGTTAATAGAATAGAATAATGCTTTGTTTTACAATGAAAACAACATTATAAAGACAGATAACTCTGAAAGATTTTACAAGTCTGATCTATGAAATGTCAAATTATGATTCTCTATAACTGTGGATGGATCATGCTACCTACCTCCAGAAAGAGAAGCGATGGGCTTAAAACGAATAATGAGATATGTGTTTTTGGATATGGCCGAAGAGGAAATTTGGTTAGATTGAGTAAGTGTGTTTGTTATGAGGGTTTTTTCTTTGATGGTTTTATGTTAATTTAGGGGGGAAATAAGAAGAAAAGAAAATAACTGTCTATTAATTGGGAAAATATTTAAATTTTGAAAATCAATTATCTTTGATTAATTTAAACTAAAAATGTGGGATTTTTTATATCTACCATTTTGAGTATCAGATAGAGTAAATTGCAAGAATAGCAACAGAGATGACCAGAGAAACTCCCAGAAGACAAAATCCAGAAGTCAGCCACTAAAACCTTGATATCAGATGCATGAAGTATACTAAGAAGCATGATGAATTAATACAAGAAGAACAATTTGACCTCATACTTATTTCTGAGATTTTCTGTTATGAGATAATGCATCTCTGCCAATCTGATTGCATCTGAGTCCGAACCTCAGAGATGCTATAAGTTGATTGCCCCAAATTTCATTGATTTGATAGCCTACACTGTGGCCCAGGAGAGGCATACTTATAAGAATTAAAATGATACAAAATATGAAAGACACAAATAGAATTTTGTATTACAAATATGATCCTATGAAGAAATAAGAGAATTAAAGAGACAAAGCATGGGCAAGAGAATTTGTCTAAAAGTCAATGTAGACAACACCAAGACCAAAATTCTATTAGATTGTAATGCAACCAGGAAGGGGATGGCTGATGAGTAGATCAGAGAAGAAATTACAAACTTCTCATGGAGATATGATATAGAAATGATAGAAGAAACCATTTATCCATATAGTAACTATTGTCTCTCATCTAAAAGCAGAGCAGCTGGTAAATTCTTGACTTGCCTTCAATCAATCGACCAATAAATCAATAAACATTTATTAAATACCTATGATGCACCAGTCATCATGCTAAGTTCTGGGGATACAAAAGGAGTAAAAGAAAATCCTTGCCATCAAAAAGCTCACAATTTAATGAAGGAGGCAAAAAAGAATTATATTGAAAAACTATATATAGGATAAATAGTAAATGATTAAGAAAAGAAAGGCACTAGAAGTAAGATGCTGGTGGAAAAGGCTTTCTGGAGAAGTTGGGATTTTAGTTGGGATTTTAAGGAAGCCATGGAATACCATAGGCAAAGATGAGGAGGGAGAGAATTCCAGGTAGTAGGCACAGCCAGAGAAATTACCCAGAGCTGAGATATGGAGAGTCTGGTTCATGGATCAATAAGGATATCAGTGTCATTGGCTCAATGAGTACAAGGAAGGAAGGAAGTTTTAAGAAGATTGGAAAGTTAGGAAAGTGCTAGGTAACGAAGGTCTTTGAACACCAAGCAGAATATTTTGCATTTGATCCTGGAGCCAACAAGGGGCCACCGGAGTTTAATAAGTAGGGGGAGGGTGTGATATGGTCAGACTGGTACCTTAGGAATATCACTTTAGTGGCTGAATGTTATTTTTAAAATAATTTTACTATCCAAGAAGAAGAAAACAAATGAAGGAATAGAAATAATGGCATAAAGCTGGAATAAATTGATAGTCACCTAAGATTTGAGATAAGTAGATTTCAAAGAATTCAGAAAAAGAATAGAGAGAATTGCATGATATAAAATTCTATAGAAGTCAAACCAAGAGAGATGGCAATATCTCCAAGGTAAAAGGTTTATGATAAAATGATAAACAATATGGATGACAAGGAAAAAGCAGGACTCAAAGAAGTAATTGATGTGTACATATAAAAAGCTCATTCTTCAACTATTTTTTTAAAGTCCAAAGTGGAAACAAACCTTGGCAATGGGGCAGATTCTACATTTTACTTCTTGGGAGATGGGGAGGAGAGGAAAGAATTATGGAAGAAGCAAAAGAAGAAGAGAGAAAGCCCTGATCTAAATAAGAAGGAAGAGATTATTTAGATGATGGAAAAGTTCAGACTAATGAAACACATGCAAAGTTGAATTTGGGGAAGATAAATTTGGCAAAATTTGGAAGAAATTGCATTAAATTTGAAGGCAAGCATTGGCCATTCTCAGGTACTGACTAAATTTCTAGCATAAGACTGAAAAAAGCAGTATGAAGGAAAATTAAGAATGACAATAAAGGATTAAGGAGGATTAATGAGGATAAAGACAGATTAAGGAAGAGGTGAACTCAAGAAAAAGAAGGTGGTTATAACTGGAATTATCTCAGGGTTAAGCCAATTGATAGAGTAGATTGGTGGATATGAAAATTGTTAAATACCAATGAAAAAGTGAATGGGTATGTCTGTGTAGCTGTGATAAATAGTGTGGACAAAGGAAAGGAATTTCAGTGGGATTTTAAATAATTAAGAAGTGTTTGTAAAAGTTTTAACCAGATGTTTATGATTAAGATATGTTTCCACAAGTTTTTCAAAGAAACAAGGCTAAAAATCTCCCCATTATTTTGGGGAATAGGAATAATTTTGAAGGTGATTTCCTTTGACAGTGCAATATTTGTGTTTCTATTATAGTAGATAGACTGTTATCTGTGTTCCAAGTGTCTCTCCCAGAAGAGAAAACGAAGGGACCCTGTGAATACTCTCTATGCTCTAAGGAATGTTCTTAAATTTTCTTGTATCAATTTGTCAGTCAGATGAAGCCTATGTACTCTTCAGATAATGTTTTTAAATGCATAATCAAAAACATAGAATTACAAAGAAAAACAATTTCATATAAATAGTTCTATATAGTACAGTTCAGAGAAAGAAGAGAAGAGCCAATGCTTGATGATTCTTCTTTCAAAGGTAGTGAAGGGGCAGCTAGATAGATGGTGCTGTGGATAGAACACCAGCCCTGCATGCAGGAAGATCTGAGTTCAAATCTGGCCTCAGACATTTGACACTTACTAGCTTTGTGACCCTGGGCAAGTCACTTTACCCCATTGCCTCACCAAAAAAACAAACAAAGGTACTAAGGCAATTGTCTGTCAACTAGATAGTGACCATAGAAAGATCTACTCTCTTTCTGAGGCATGTAGACATGACATAACAGAAACCTTCCAAAATCAGAGACAGCTACCAAATTTTGATGTTATGGGCACAAATTACACTTTCAGGAATAACCAAAAAACCATTGCCAATAATTATGAAGTCTTGACCAACAGACTGAAGATCATAGAGGTATAAGTTGTTTGTATTTTTCTCCTCAGTGTTGCCCTTAAAGAAAGCCACACATAAGAGTGAAAAAAAAGAGAATGTAATAATCCACTGAGGAGACAGTATCTGAGAAAAGAATTTGGGTTTTGGAAATATATATTCACATATGTGTGCATATACACACATATACATATATGTATAGACTGCATAAATATATACATACATACACATATGTTGTTTATCCTTCATTTTCAGAGAGGATCAAAGACAGCATGAAGTAAAGCCTTGACTTGCACATGAATTGGATTTAAGAGAGGCAGAGTTGCACAAAGTTGTCAGCGTCATTCACTGTTACTGAGTCATCAGTGTCCAGTGACAAGACAAAAATCAGAGCAATTGGCAATGGCTCAGGAAGCAGTGAATGAACTCGGTGTCTCTGATACCTTTCCAAGCTCTAAGCATTCCACAGCACTTGCTTTAGCTGCCTTCATGGTCATTGGAACAAATTGTCCTCATCTTCCCATTCAACCAGGGGAAGTATCCATATGCTTGGGGTAACCATTCCCCTAATTTGCTGACAGGTTTCAGGCCTGTGACCTATCCTCAACCTGGTTTAGTCTATTTGCCAAAATGGTTTACTGGTGTGGTTGCTGCTCATGCTATAGCTTCTTGGAGTCACAGATTGGGTGAATCAGATGGATACCAAAGGTAGATGAGCAGCCCTGAAAAGGGCTAAGTAAGCACTCCCACCAGAGGTGCTAGTCTTCTTAAACACTGTATACAGCACACAGCTCTATTCTATCTGTCTGTCTATCTATCTATCTATCTATTTACCATATATACATATATAATATATATAGATCTTATTTTTTAAGTATAAACCAAATACTTTAGCTAAAGGAGATGGAAATGAAGAATGACTGACTCTTTATATCATCTAAATCAGATACCATGGAGAGTAGTCACAAAGAAGGAAGAAGAGGAATAGCTGAGACACTTAGAAATTCACAGGAGATAAAATCAAAGGAAGATGTTAGAATCCATGGCCTCAAAAATCTACAGAATAATGCTGAAAGTTTAGGCAACAAACAAAAAAGAATTAGATATCCTAATGCAAGAAGGGAAATTTGACTTACAGATATCACTGAAAATTGGTGGTATGAAAGCTATGACAGGGCTATAGCTCTGAATAGGTATAGCTTAATTGAAAGAAACAGGATAGATAAAGAGGTATGGGGTAGTATTATATATAAGAAGTTCTACTCTCATGAAGAAACCTGGAAACAGGGAGAGGGATTATTGAAGGCATTTTGGTGAAGTTGATAGGAGAAAGAAATAGAAGTGCTTTTATAGTTGGAGAATACTACAGAGCTTCTGGACAGAAAGAGAAGATAGATGCAGAGTTTGGGAAACAGAACACAAGCCTGACAAAGAGGCATTGTGAAGAACCACATTGAACACATTATCCAGACCTTTGACTTTTCCTGATACTTGTTCCTTATTTCTTGGCTTATCATCACCTCTACTAATGGAGGAAACATATGAAAAAAAGAGCACTCTGGACCAGCCCATTTTGTTCCTTGTTAGAAGATCTTTGTAAAGTTTGGTTCATACAAGGTAAATCTAGTGATTTAATTGAAATGCTTGGGTTTGATACAGATTTGATTTTTCTCCACTGTACCTGGCCCAGATTGTTGTGAGTAATTGAGGTTACTGGGCTCAGTTTACCTGATTTGATTGTTAGTGAAGAAACTGTCACAGTAATATGCCACATAAAATGAACTAAATCATAATACATGAGTTTGAAGAACTGGAAGATATGAGTTATGAGCTAATTCCCTAAGGATATGTTCATTTACTCAGGGGATAAGCTCTGAGTCATCCTGGCTCACCAAACATAGAGAATATAATTCATTCAGCTCAACTGGTGCTGCTAAACTATATCACTGTGGATATCCTGTGAACACAGTCAGGTCCTAGCTTTACATTATTCATCTGCTTCTATTGCTTTGGGTATTTCTTCTCCTTGCTTCTAAAGAGACTACTTTATTTTTGATTATTCTTGGAATATTTCCACTCATTCAAGTAATTATGTTTGAAGTGGAATTGATTCAACTTGAAGCATATCCTCCATGTGACTTGATAGCATCCTCTTCTCATTTGAATTCTTTCCCTAAACATCCAACAGCTGGGTAGATTTTTTTAATTACCCCCCGATCCTGAATACTTCTGAGATCACTAGGCTCTGTGTTTATCTGACCTCTTACGAACACTTGAATATAAAGGCACTAGGGAAGGTTAAGCAAACTCTTTTCAGGACATTCAGTTAAAATCCATTCAAAAAACACTATGATTGCCATGTGCAGGACACTATGCTAGGTTCTAGGGATAGAAAGACAAAGACTAAACATGCTCATCCCTCAGGAAGTTTACATTCTATTTACACTCTATACATAGATGCATATAGCATACATACAAGCAAGTGGAAACAAAGTAATTTCAAGATAGAGTACAAATAACTGAAATCAACAAAGGCCTAATATGGATGATGACATCTAAGATATCCTTTGAAGCAAGTTAAGATTCTAAGAGGAAGAAGAGGAGGAGACATTTCAGATATACAAGACTACTCATACAAAAGTAAGAGTTGAACTGTCCTGCACAAGCAATGAAGAGCACATGAGGGAATATTCTGAAGTAAGACTGGAAAGGTGGGTGAAAATACAATGCGAAGGATGATTCTGGAAGCACAGGAACTCTTGCTGTTGCCCAATGACACCATTGAATAAAGAACTAATAGCACTCTCTGATGTCTTCCCTAATGTTCTGAAAGTTCTCTATGGATCCTTAAATCTCTGTCAAATATAGTAATAAATTGTTTTTCTCAATTATATTTATATTATAAAGGATGTCCCAAAAATCTTAGTGCTGAAGTTTCAATAAATAATGATTTTACTGAGTCTTTCAAAAGTCTTGTGAATTAAGTAGAAATCAAGTAGTATTACAGGTAGTGGCCAATTTACAAGGAGATGAGCCTATGGGAACCAAGGTTTAGTGCCCTTTGGGGCTCTTGGTCATCTTGGGGTGGTTGCTGAAACAGTTCCTCTTTTTCCCCTTCAACCTCCTTAGAAGTTTCTCCAACTATGATCTGTTATATCTGACAAGGATTTATCTAATTCCCAGACCCAGGACATTCCTTAAGGACATGTAAACAGATTGCCTTGCAGAGGTGAGTCCCAGTTAAGATTTTGTAACATTAATTTTATAGTGGACCCAGGCATCGCAATTTAGTGATTTTCTTGATCTTTGTTCAGTAGCGTGCACATAGGAACAAAGGCAGAAATGGTAGTGTGAAACAAGGCTGAGGCTAGTCAGAGTATGATTGGTAATATTATTATGGGGCAAGACATTCAAGAGATGAGGAAAATGGAAATTTGAACTTTTCAAAAAGGGGGGCAAGATGGAATGAAGAGGAAAGTATAGCTAGGGCAGGTGTAATACTCTTGGAAAATACTAAAGGGTAAAGGAATTGGAGTCACATGTGGACAAAGAACAAGGTTTACAAAGGCATAAAGGTGGAATGTTAATAGATTGTGATCAGATGAGTGAATTTCAGACTTCATACATATGGGAATGGTGCATATGTGGGCCTCTTACTGATGTGGAAATTGAGACCAAGACAGAATAATTGACTAGTCAGAGCAAAAATCAAAATTAAAACAAAATAGAAAAACAAAAATGAGTAATACACACATATTCAATAGTTCAGTAGTGTCTGACTCTTCATGACCACATGGATCATACTGTCCATGAGGTTTTTTGGCAAAGATACTAGAGTGGTTTGCCATTTCCTTCTCCTGGATTACGGCAAACAGAGGTTAAGTGACTTTTGTAGGGCCCAACAGTCTATCCACTGAGCCACCTAGCTGCCATGTGTAAATTATACACATACACACACACACATATATACATATGTATGTATGTATATAATGTGTATGTATATGTGTAAATTATATATTTATATATGTATACACAGAGCAAAAGAGAGAGAGACAGAAAGAGAGAGAGAGAGAGAGAGAGGAATATATGGTGTGCCATTAAATCAATTCCAAACTGACTTATTTAGACAAATTAATTAGATAAAAAGAATGACATACAATTTAAGAAATCATATAGCCACTCATTACAATAATTTCATAATTGTCAGGATGAAGAAACCAAAAGAATCTTAAAAGCACCTTATTCACTAAACAATTGACTAATGAGCTGGATGGAAAAAGGTGGCAACCAAAGGCAATTTCATTTCATAATATAAATAACTCTAAAATCTTACAGCTAAGGATGGGGGAATGATTATAAGTAATGTCACTTTTTAAAACAGCAGTAAATAGTAAAACAAACTTTTGTTTGTTTGGTGATTACCTGTAAATATACTCAGAGTTATCTTTAAAATTAATGCCTTTCATTTATCAAAATACATTCATTTCTAAATGCATCTTTTTCATTTCTAGTACCCAGTGAACCATTCCTAGTAACAAAGATTTTTAAAATGAAATAGAAAAAAAATTCACCAAAAGTAAACAGCATATCAACCATGTCTGAATTTACAAGTGATATTCCATAACCATACTCTTACCAGGAAAAAGTGGAAATAAAATAAAAAAAGATTTATAACAAAATATCTTTCACCATCAAGGAAAGTGGAGATGCTATACTTGGATTCTAACATTACAATCCTAGAATAGCAAAGATGAAAATAAAGATGGGGAAAGCAGCTGGTTTACAGTAAGTATACATAGAGAACCATACTGGAGGTGACACATTTTGAGGTGTTAATTAACACAGTATCTGAGGAAAGGAAATATATGGAAAAGATAAAAAAAAAAACTATTGAACATTATCAAAGGATGTGACTGAGAGAGCATGAACAACTAGTAATCAATGTGCCTACTATCCTATCTATATGAAATTTTGATGAAACTTACATATACAGTCACCAAGGATATATTTGAGGAGGACATTAGTAAAAAGGCATTTCATAGTAGACTTCATCTTTACCATCGTAACATTGACTAAATGGTATGGATTAGAAGACAGCCTTTGTGATTATTGTTTGTAGAGTATTTAAAAAAAGAAAACTTTCTTATTTAGGATACCAAAATGCTACCTAACTCTTCCAACAAAGTGTTTCCTCTTGTCAGAGTCTTTAAAGTATTTTGAGGCTTAATGCAGCCAGTACAATCTTAGGTATATCCAGTGGACCTCACCATCTATAAAGAATTTTTAAATGATTTCCTGACTGACACTGGTAAAGATCTTTGATAAGCACAAATCTCCCTGTTTTATGACTTGATAGATATTAATGATTACAAAGTCATAAATTATGATTATCTTCATTATATTTTCCAATGAGTAATCTAATTTTGATGTATAGATGAGAAACTCCTTGTTGGAAGAATATCTAAACATTTACCAGGAAAAGAAAATTAATATTTATGTAGTAAACGATAGTAATCCCAGTAGGATCCTACATTCTCTACATATTTCAGTCAGTTGAGTGAGGATGTACTCTATTGTGGAATGTCATCTGTGAAAGTCTCCCTGATCTTTACTAAAAGAATCCTTAAGGGTGCTATAAATGCATAAATGTATGTGCATGTTTTTCTCAAAAAGATATAGTCTTTGACCTCATAATAATAGCTAACATTGATATACCACTTTAAGGTTTGCTGTGAGGTAGATGCTATTACTACCTTCATTTTACAGATGAGGAAACTGGGCAGACAGAGTTTAAGTGACTTTTTCAGGATCATACTGACAGTAGGTATCTGAGGTAGAATTTAAACTCAGGTCGTCTTGACTCCAAGTCCCACACCTTATAAACTGAGCCACCTAAGAACCCTACAACATTGCTTACAGCACAGTGGGGAGTTAAAATATAAATGAAGTTAAATACAATGTATGGCATTAAATGATAAGTAAATTAGTTAAGTGCAAAGCACAGTTGTATGAGGGAAAGAGATTGCTTTCAAGTGAGATACTTTACCAAAGAATTACCATACAGCATTTAAACCATAATTCAGATTACAAAATCCCACATATACGTAGTTTTTCAAGAACACATTCATTTATATGCCACACATGAGGCAGGCATACAAATTTGTCAATATATTCTTGGCATGATAATTATCTGTTATATAGTACTGTAAATGGTTTTCATCATGAGTTTTTTAATTGAGCATCCTTTTCTGACCATTTTCTTTATAACAAATTGGGAAAGGCAGCAACCCATCAAAAGGAAGAACTACTGATTCATTTTCTCATTATTTATAATGTGCGTATTATGTTTATGGCAAAATGATGAGTACTAATCAGACTGCAAGAGAATTAAAAAGCAATTTCTTATTAGAATGAGAGTGGTCATTTAATTTTGATGTGCCATAGTTTTATAATTGGAAAAGTAAAATCCTGTTGTGAGAGTCAGAATAAAGCAAGAAGCAAATAAATGTTGGATTGCATTTCAATTCAGTGGACAAGAGAGAATATTTTATTCCTAGTATTCTTGAATTTCTGCATAAATTTATAAGCATCCCTTTGGGCTACCTAATTCAAATTTCAAATGCATCAAAAGAACTATTAGCCTATCCTAGGGCAAGCTACCTCATTGAGTTAATGAGTTTTTTGAAGATTCCTGTAGAGGTGCATCAGGCTATTTATACTTTAAGTCCTCTCAAAAGCTTAGCCTAGCTACAAAAAACAAAAAGAGATAGGCACCTTTGACTTCACTCAAGCTCCATTTCTGCTTACAATCTTGTTAAGCATATGAATAAGAACTGCTAACTTTTGTACTATTATATATTTGTTTCACTTATTAGCTTATATATTCAAAATATGCCTGCAGCCTCCTTTAAGTTAGTTAGAATTGTGTCCATTGCTGTGGATAATGCTTAACACATAGATACTTGCATGCTTTTGTTGATATTTTCTTTATTTCACAAGTGGAGCCCATATTAATTTTCACTTGTTATGGTTCAATAGAAATTGTTAACATAAAGGATATAGTCTGTGCTGTGGTGTCTTTTAGTAATTGAAGAATCCCCACACTATCCCACCCTGGTTCCCCTCTATCTCTGTCTCTCTTTCTTAGTCTCTGTCTCAGTCTCTCTCTCTCTCTGTCTCTCTCTCTCTCTCTCTGTCTCTCTCTCTCTGATATATGGACACAGACACACAAAAAACAAATAAAGCAAAACCTACAACAAAGATTAACAGTCCTCCAAATATATGTTAAAGGGATTCTGGGCAAAGGAATAGTCATACTGTCATCATTTGGTAAGATAAAGATAGAAAGAGTATAGATTGAGAAGTAGGTTACCTTCAGTGTATTATGTATTATCTAAGCAGTTTGGAGTTGAGAAATGAAAGTGAGAAGTTGAGGCTTGCAAAGCTCAGGTGTCTCTCACAAATACTCCAAGGATCTGTCATTTTGCCTACACTGTGAAATCTTGGTGTGAGAACAAACATTATGATTCAGTCAGTAAGCCTTAGGAGTGAATAGATAGATTAAAGAATAGCATCAAACTCTGAATGTTAGGAGAATTTTATTCTAGCTTTCTCCAAACTCCATGTTCAGAACTCTGCCACAGTGCAATATTTGCCTTACAGCAGAATAAAGCCAATTATACTTGGGGTTTAGGAAACATAGGCAAGAAAAGCTAGACACATAATCACAGTCTCAGAGTTGCAAGGTCCCTCCTTAACCATCTAGCCCAACATGTATGTACTTGACCAAAAATACTCTCTTGAACATGTTGTCAAGTTCTGAAATTAATCGAAAGTCATGAGTTGAGGAATAAAGCATCTCTAAGTGAGGTAACAGGGTAGCAAACTTGCCACCCTGGGGGATTTCCAGTGAATTTCCCAACTCTATGACCTATGCAAAAACTTCTTTTACCTTTAAAAGGAGATGGGGAAAGGGCCTAAGAGTTAGCAAGGCCTGGTCATGAGACCCCAGGGGCCCTTGGCAATCTGGGCAAGGAAAACCATGCCATTCTGGCTGTTTTGTCCTTCATGCCACGAATCCTAGTGGAAGGGGGCAAGGAACCTAGTAGCTGAGATCCAGCTTGAGCTGGGCTACCCCACAAGGCAAAATCCCTGGATGGGAGGCTTTAGGGTGTGGTTCAGCTCAACCTAATGGACGGTAAATATCTCAAGAGTGGGAATGTAAGGGCATTACTGAAATTCTGACATTACAATGATCATCTAAGGTAGTGGCAAGTAATATTACTTTGGTATTATTTGGTATTAATAATTTCTATCCTTATGTTAATAATTATATTAACAATTTTCTGTCAATACCTAATAGGTTGTTATGCAATAGTTGCTTGAAAACCTCGGGAGCTTTTCCTCCTGAGAAAGAATTAGCTCCTGAGAGAGCTCATTTCTTTGGGATCCTTCTAATTCTTAGGTAGTTTCTCCTTATGTTAAGCTGAGATGTGTTTCTCTGCAACTTGTTCTGTCTTCTGGGACCAAGCTTAGATTAGATTAGATAAAGCATTTATTAAATCCCTACTATATATTAGGCACTTGGCTAAATGTTGGAAATATATACAAATAAAAAGACAGTCCCTGCTCTCAGGGAGCTTACAGTTTAGAAAAGCAAGACAACACCATATAAAAGGGAGCTGGAAAAGGATAGGAGAAATGCACCTTAATGAGGACAAGGTGGAAATGTCCAGAAAGTCAGGTCCAAGTTAGAAGTGCACGTGGATGCCTTGGATCCTTCCTCACATGGAGGTTCAGGGAAGGACTGATTTATCAATTGGAAGCAAAGGTCACTGGGTGGAGGTGTTTGCAGTTTGAGAAGGCATCTGGGGCTAGCAGTAGAAAATAATCACATGGAGAGTGTGATTGTTACTCTTCAACATGATAGCTATCATAGGGTGGGAACATCCCATATTGGATAGGTTTTTTTAAGTGTTTGAAACTGCCCCCAAGATTTAACTACCTCAAAGGAATAAGACAACATACTGATGCAGCTTTCTGGTTGTCTGGATACAAAAAATCATCAGTAGCTTTAGCTGGAACTTGATGTATGACTTGAAGGCCACCATGATTACCTCAAAGGCATGGGAACTGCCTCTGAGCTCAACTGAATTAACAAAACAGTTTCCCTCTGAATATCATTGTTGAATATCCTTCTATTATATCTTGGCAAATCTCTTTTTGTTAACTGCCATGTGTTTTATAAGTATTTTCTCATTTCAATGTTGAACCTAAGATATCAAATCAGCTTGGTGAACCCTAGCTTGATACATATGTTGTGATCTCCATTCCAATATGGTATGGCCACTCCAATCATGGTGCTGTGTATTTTAACTTTGCAAGTTAGGAAAACCCAGGTAATGGGAAATTTGTGAAGCAGCCATATTCCCTCCTGTAATTATCTGAAAACACTATGACTCTGAGAAAAGTACACAATAACTCATTCACCAGTTGCCTGACTACCCCATCAAGCAATTGCCTGGAGTGCTTGGGAGGGAAGGTAGTATCTGAGCCTACAATTATGAGACTGAGCCATCTAAGGAGCAAGTGACAACTAGGACAGCACTAGCCTAAAAGTATATCATCTTGTGATCACTTGTCGAGTGAGTCAAACCAGTAGAAGTGCAGTTTTTCAAAGTTGGAATGAGGGTGTTTAATCCAACCCATATTTGAAAAAAATATTTCTTCTATAACATGCCTGATAAGTCATCTTAAAACTTGCTTAAGGACCATAAGTAAAGGGGTCTCCATTAGGGTTCAAAGTAGCCCATTTCAATTAGGAATCTAATGGTTAGTAAGATCTTACTTTCATCATGTCTACATCTGTGCTTCTACAGCTTCAAACCATTGAGCTTATTTTTGCCTTCTGGACTCTAAAACAGTAGTTCTTCCCTGTCCTTCTTTTGCTTTTCTGAGATTCCTATTGCTTTGGATCTACTGTTTCTGGGTTCAGAACATCTTTTCCTACCTTACCCAAAGAGTTGTTTTTTTGGTAGCCACTCTATTTTGGTCAGATGTACTAGATTTGTTCTTCCACCAGTAGGAAGTATATTCTACCTAAATCCAGGGTTTCCTGAATATTTTTTTTTGTTTCTTTTTAAATTCAGCACCATTTACTGGTTACTCTCTTGGATCTGTGGAGTAGAGAAATGTTTTTTAAATGAAGTTGCTCTGATCCCAGACTGACTCACTTCCTGCCTGATAATTACCTGATTATATCATAGAGTAGAAGTCCTTAAATTAGGTCTGTGAACTTTTTTTTAAAAGGTTAATTGTATTCAGTTATAGTTGGTTTACTCTGTAATACTATGTAATTTTTCTGATGTGTTTAAAACATTATTCTGAGAATGGGTCCGTAAGTCTCACCAGACTGCCAAAGTGGTCCCTGGCTCCCAAAATTTGAAGATCCCCTGCAGTAAAAATTTTGTTCTTGTTCTTCAAGTCACTGTCATAGCCCTTGCTACTGGTAATTGGTTTAAAATAGGATCAGTTATCTTTTACCTCCAACCTACCTCTCTTCAGAACCTTCCTCTTTCTATTGATGGTAACACTATTCTTCCCTTCTGTCAAGTTTACAAACTTGCTATCATCCTTAGCTCCACAATTTCACTCACTCCAAAAATCCAAGCCATTGTCAAATCTTGTCCATGCTGCTACCTTCACATATCTCACATTTATTCATTTCGTGATTTACTCAACCACCACCCTAATTCAGGTCTTCATTACTTTTTCCCCCATGTCTATGTTCCTCCTTTTAGTGTTACCTTGTATACACTTTATTAATACATACGCACATACATATTATCTTTCCTATTAGAATATAATGCTTTGTAAATATCTGAATATGCTTCTTAAATATAAGCTCCTTGAAGGCAGAGACTTTTTCAATTTTGTCCTTGTATTCATAAACCAGGACCATGACAGGTATATAGTTGATGCTTCAATGTGCTTGTTGATTGACTTCTTTTTCCCACAGTAGTCCTTGAAATTCTTAGAAATTCTATTAAGGATTACAGCTATCCCTGCAAATATTTTTAAATTAATGCTTTAAAAAAGAACTTATCTGTGCCAAAGATAGAAGCCGAGATAGAGACAGAGTGAGTCTTTTTCTTAATTGTTTATGCCCAATGAATTATCAGGAAAACCAGAAAATTAAGTAGTAATTACATGAAGACTGAGGAGATAGCAGGGAATTCTATTTCTAGGAACATCTTTGTTATCTCTCTACTCCCTAAATCTAGAAGAAAAAAATTCCTTCCCTATCCATCAACCCCAAGCCTTTCACTTTCAATATTAAGACTAGCTTATAAACCTCCTATAAAACAGCCTGTAATTCTTTTCACAAATAACCTCACAATTCCAGATTTAGTTCTTGTAAGACCTCCTGTCAAATCATTTGGCAATGGAAGACCACTGGATTGAGGCTTTTTTTTCAACTGCCATTGATTCATTATATAACCTTAGGAAAGTTAGTTTACCTATCCAACATCATTTCTTTTTTCATTTATAGATTGTTGAAGTTGAACTAAATGAATTCTAAGATCTCTTCTTTCTTTGATCTTGAGTCATTGTGCCACTGATTATAGTTTGATCTCAGAGCTAATCTATTCCATCTTCTAAAGAAATGAGTAACATTTTTTGCTTCTTAAAAAGTTATCCCTAGCTGTACCTTCCAAGACAAATTCTATTGTTGTGCTAAGAGATTTTCATCTTTCCATGTAAGAATGGAATGGGAACTGGGTGGTCTGCTTCCCTTTCAGGCAATCATCTTCATTGCCACTCATATTTTTAACATGGAATTTTTAAAAAATCATGTACATAGTATTATCCCACTTCTCATCTTTCACAGAGAGGCATCCCTATAACACTTAGTATTTTTAAAGGAAAAAGAAAGAAAGAGAGAAGAAAAAACCCAGCAAAACCCCATAAATATATGGAAAAAGCCCATGCCCTGGATCACCCACCTCTGCAGTGGGATGGTGGAAGGTTTATTCTCATATCTTTTTTGGGGCAATATTTGGTCTTTGTAATTCTGAAATGATGATTTTAAGCTGTTTTGTGGTTGTTGTTGTTGTTGTTTTACATCATTGCAGTCATATATTTTGATTCCTTGGTATTACTTTACTTTGCATGAGTTCATGTAAGTCATGCTTATTATTAATTAACATTGTAAATTAACATATTATTATTAATTATGTTATATTTAACATGTTTATATTTTATGTCATGATATTATTCTATTATATTCTTGTAATCAAAATTATGTATTTTATCTTTTGTAACTGCTTCTATCCCTTGTTTGATGAAGAATGCATATCTTATTCATAGTTATTAAAAGGATAGGAACTGATTATCTTTTAACTTTTTGTTGTATGATCTTTAAAATTAAAGTCATGTATTTGCTTTTAATTTATTATATAATATGACATAAAGTGATGTTCTAAACTTTATTTCTTCCTGACTGCTTTCAAGTTTTTCCAGCAATTCTTATGAAGTAGAAAATCCTTTCCTAAGTAATTTATATTTTCAGCTTTATTGAACACTGCATTGTATTTCACTGTTTTTAATTCCCTTTTGTCTATTCTGTTGCAGTGATCTACTTCTCTATCTTTCAATGAATACAAAATAGTTTTGATGAGTGCTACTTTTTTTTACTTAATAGTATTTTATTTTTTTCCAATTATATGTAAAGATAGTTTTCAAAATTCATTTTTATAAGATTTTGAGTTCCAAATTTTTCTCCCTTCTTCCCTCCCTTTCCTCCAACTTCCCCCTTCCCCAAGATAAGCAAGCAATTTGATATAGGTTATACATGTAGAATCATGTTAAACATACTTCCACATTAGGATGACTATTACTTTTTAATATCGGTTGAGGTCTGGAAGGGTTATTCCCTCTTTATTTTACCTAGTTTTCATTATTTCCATTTTTATTCTAGATCTTTTATTTCACTAAGTGAATTTTGTTATTATTTAGTCAAGTTCTATAAAAATCTCTTTAATAGTTTTATTGGCATATAATTTAAAATGTAAATTAACCTTGGCCATATTGTAATTTTTATTATGTTGACATGGTCCAGCCATAAGCTTCAAATATTTCTCCTGCTAATTGTGTTGCTCTTTATTTGATTGAATATAAGTTTGTGATTAAATTTATACAATATTTTTGCATGTTTTGACAGATTTATCCTCAAATACTTAATGCATTTTAATTAAGTGAAATGTGATTTCCCTTTCTGTTATTATTATCTCTTAGATTTAATTATTATTATATACAAATGCTTTTGATTTTTGCTTATTTTGCAGTCTGAAATTTTGTTGAAGCAATCAGTTGTGTCATCTAGTATCTCGGCTGATTCCCTGAGATTCTGTAAATACACTGTCATGTGTTCAGTAAATAGGTACTGTTGTATCTTTAACAGTCATTGTTCTTTAATTACTTATTCTTGTTTTATTGTTCTTACTTTAAAACTATATCAAATAATAGCAGAGAAAATGGAAATTCTTGCCATACTGTTGTATTAATTGGTACAGCTTCTAGTACATCTCTGTTGTATTCATTGTTTACTTTCAGTTACACACACAAGTTCATATCTATCTATCCATCTTCTCTACCTATCTATCTCTCTATCTATCTATTTATATTTCATCTCTATTCATATATCTGTATAGAACTGAAAGTAAGTATTATATGCAACATGTATGTATTCTGCAAACTACAGCACTCATTTATATTAAAATCTTTATGAAGTATAGGCATAGAATATAGACATATCATAAAATCTCTACATATGCACACTTAAACATATTTATTATGATATGTCTGTGCTCTACTCTTGTTATACTTCTATACACACACATCTGTGTGTGTTTATTTATGCTATTTATGATATACCTATACTCTATGCTTTATTTGAAATTTTTTTAAGCCTAAATGAATGCTGTATTTTGCCAAAGGCTTTTTTTTTCATTTATTAAGGTAACAATATGGTTTTGGATATTTGGGATTGTAATATGATTAATTATTTTCATTGCTTTCCACACACTGAACCATCTTTATATCCCTGGCATAATTCTATTTTGGTCATTATGAAGGATTTCTTGGATGAATTGCTGTAGTCTGTCAAGATTTAATTTAAAAATTTTGATTCTATATTAACTAATACATTAGACCCTCCACTTTCTGTGCTTTATCCTTCCCTGGTTTAGGCATCAGAATATTATTTGTTTAACAAATGGAGTTTTGTCAAATGATTTGTCTTTTTTTTTTAAGAAAATGTGTTTAGCATTAGTACTAATTGTTCTTTAAAAAAAGTTTGAGAGAATTCTCCTGTGAACCCATCAGGGCCAGGAATTCTCTCTATTATCTTTTCTTAGTTCCTTTACAGATAACTATATTTCCTTTTTTGGATTATTAATATCTTTATTTGGTCTTCTGTTTTCTTAGATATTTCCTATTTTTGAAGGTATTCTTCTAATTCTTTGCTGTACTGAGTTTTGTAAGCATATAACTTCATAGTGCATACTAATAATTCCTTTTTTTAAAAGTTCTGGGTTTGTTGTGATTTTGCCTTTTGCTATTTTGTTAATTTGATTTTTTGTGTCTTCTTTTTATCAAGTTATTTAAAGGCAGTCCATCAGAGAGAGAATTTGAAGTCTCCAAATATTATAAAAACTATTCATGTCTTCCTATAATTAAGTTTTTTCCTTTATGAATTTAAGTCCTTAGCTTTTGGTAACATAAGTTTAATATCAATATTGATTTCTTGTATATGACTTCTTTCAAGGATAATTAAATTTCCTTGCATAACTCTATTTATATTGGGAATTTTTTGTGTTTACTTTGATAGTTTCTAATTTTTCATCTTTGCTTTTTAATTGTATTTCTATTAAGCAATGCATTGTGAGATTTTGTTTTCTTATATAATCTCTTAATCTCATTTGATAGGAGTGTTTAATTCATTTATATTTAAAATTATAATTAGTTTATATTTTCCTCTAATATTACTTTATCTGACTTAGTATATATGTTTTAATCCTCTTTTTTAAAGAAAGAGTACATTTTCTTTTCAATTATTTTTGTTTATTATATTTAAGGCAATACTATTCTCATGGACATTTTTCCCCTCCACTTCAACCTACTCCACTTTTTATACCTTTTCCTAGTTTTAGAGTTTCATTTAACTTAATAATTCCCTTTTCTTCCTTACTTTTAACTAATTATCTAATTCTTTTCCTATTTTTTTCCCAGCTAAGTAGTTAATTAAAATCTTCCTTCCTAACCTCCCCTTCACCATATTTTATATATTAGGCGTTGTGAATTTTCTCTAACTTTTTCTAAAAAAGAATTTCTTTCCCTCACTCTCAAGGACAAGGGGAATAAGCATTTTTATGGATCCTGCTTTGTGCCATGCACTGTGCTAAGTACAATTATTATCTCATTTCATCCTCACAAAAAATCCTGAGAAGTATCATTACTATTCCCTCTTTATAGTTGAGGAAACTGAGGCAAACAGAAGTAAAGTGACTTGCTCAAGGGTCACACAGTTAGTAAGTATCTGAGGCCATATGTCAAGTTGAGTTTTCCTGACTCCAGGTCTAGCACTCTATCCACTGTGCCACCAGAGAACAGCAAGAGGGAGCATGGTTAGCTACGTACCACTTTGTCTGAAAAGGACCTGATTATTTTTATTGGATTGCAAGCACAGTATTAGCCAACAGTCTGCTGTGGCAATCAAGAAAGCCAATGCTACCTAAAGGCTACAGTATTTTATAGCATTAATTTGACAATTTAGCAATTATGATATAAAAAGATATGAGCTCAATCTAGTATGACTTGCTCTTGATGAAGATGTAATAGATCTGTTAACAAAAGAAATCACTTTAAATCCAGTAACATGAGTCCTTGGAGCCCATGTTTTATGGTTGGAATCAGTTGATGCAGGGTAAAATTATTATACAGTGCTCCATATTCTAAACCATTAAATTAATTATATTTCAAATATACCTAAGTAGACAGGCTTCAAAAGGTCTGTGGTAGTGTCCTGGTTTAAATTACACATACCTCAAGGTATCAAAGTTATTATTTTCATCAAAAAATAGTTTTAAATTAATTTTTAGCAATCTGGTTTTTACTTCCTCATTCTTTCCTTACTCCATTGAAGATTTTAAGTTTCACTGTTTCCTAACTTTTAGTCATCTTATCAGAAATCTAACAAGAAAGAACAGTCAAGAGTCATTCAGAGTAAGAGGTATAATTCAAGTAATACTGGGCAGGGAAATTCAGTTTCTCCTTGTGTTGGAGCAAAATTGAGCCCGGGGGGAACAATTTGACACAGGGTTGTTCAGAATCACTTTTGTTCCTGCAGAATGGCAAGACCTTCTTCCCAATCTTGCTGACTGATTTGTCCCAATAGCTTCCTCGTCTGGTGCAGCTGCCGCATTTAAATATATTACTACCAGAAAAGTTAACTCAAAAACTTCTAGACCTCAATTCTGCAATTGGTAAAGTCCACAGTTAAAAACTCTTTCAAACTTGTCTCTCTGAATAGTTTTTCATTTTATCTTTTATTAGAAGAGATTACTTGATAATTGACTTAAAATATCCTTTAAGACAAATGTGGAGAGTAAATTAATGAATTAAGTATTATAAACTATTTCAATGACCTAAATATGTTTCTGTTAATGTTTTTATTCTGACCATCTACTGTAACTTATTGACCATCCAAACCCAAGTTTCAGTCTACCTGAGATATTTTTTGGGGAAAATTACCTAATTATCTAGTGCATATAAACTAGTAGCTCATTAAAGCTTAACCATTGGCTTAGTGCCTTTTTTATTATGTAACTGACTGCTGTCATATGTCACTCTAGATTTCCCAAACTACTCATTAATTATAATTGAACCCAGATACAATGAATGACATAATTAGATTCATCCACTCATATACGGATTTTTGATAATGTGACTCACATGAAAAATGGAGATATCTCTTTTTTATATTAACTTTCTTTTCCTATGTTGCTTGTTCCATCTTCTCTCTAAAACCAATTCAGAATTTATGAGCCATGTAATACTTAGCCGAACAATTTATGTTTCATTTTTTTAGTACCTCTATGATTTTGTGAACTAATCATATACCATTCATGCCTCAGATGCTGTTTGACTCTTGTCCTTACAATACAATTGATCCTTTAGGGAGGATTTAACAAACTTGATGAAATTCCTTTTTTTTTGTAAAAACATTCCATGGATACCACTATAGTATATTTGCTTCCTATCTGTTATCCCTCTTTCTCATGGCATATCTGGACCTCTTCATTTTATGATCACACTTTTCCTCATGATATTTTTACAAATGAGTTATTATTAGAAATATCTTACTGGCTATTTGGCTGAAAATATTCCTTTTTTTCTATTCCAGTCACTTGTGAGCCTGATCCCAAGAAATAAAAGCAATAAATTATGTTTTAATTTGCATAATTACATGAAAATGCCATTTGAAATAGTAGATAGATAGCCTCACAGCCAAGAAGAAAGGATGCAAGACCATTTACTCAGTGTGTGACTCTAGGCAAGTCACTTTGCCTCTTAGTGATTGCTATACATAACTCTCCAAGAGCAAAATTTGCAGATAAGTTGCCCACCTGCATTAGTCAAGAGAATTTCCTTATCTAGGAGATTTCTATAATGATGAAGTAACAGGTCTAGACCCTGCACTCTTATTACAAAGAGAATAATAATGTGCTCAAGTAAAGGCCCTTATTGCCTCATGCTCACATTCTTGCAATAGCCTACTGGTGGATCCGCCTCAAGTCTATCCCAGGCAAACACCAACACCTGGACCTCTGAGTGCCTCAGTAAGGGCAGACAAACTGGTGGAAACCAGCTCAGAAAACCACCAGGTGCCTTGCCATTCTACAGCCACCGGGTCTCCCAGTGCCTCATCAAAAATAAGGGAAGCAGCACTACAAGGGGTCCCAGGTGGATAAACACCCTACAAAATCCATCTGAAAGGAGCTGAAGAAAGCAAGAGGAAGGAAAGGCCTGGGTGAGCAGGAAATCTCTAGTAGCCACACTGCCCAATCCTACTTCTAGAATTCCAGTGTTGCTGGTTCCAGCCCAACACCAGGTAAGCTGCCAGAATCCTACAGCCTCCAACTGCCAACATTGGAGGCCCCAGCACAAAAAGCTCCCAACACAAGAAGCTTGGGTCAGTGCCTTCTGCTCCTCAGCAGGAGAGTCCAATCTCTTTAAAGGTCAGGAAATAAGCAAACACCATGAGCAAAAAGAAATGTACTATAGATTCTTATTATGGGAAGAGTGAAGATCAAGGATGAAATTCTGAAGAGGACAGCATTGTCAACAAATCCATATCTGGAACCTCAAAAGGGAATAGGAACTGATCTGAAGCCCAAAAAGCCTTCTTAGAAGAGCTCAAGAAGGATTTTAAAAGTCAAATGAGAGAGGTCGAAGAAAAAATGGGAAAAGAAATGAGAGGTATAAGAGAGAGTCAATAGCTCAGAAAAGGAAGGACAAAAATTAACTGTAGAAAACAAGTCCTTAAAAAATACAATTGGCCAACTGGAAAAAAAGTACACTGAAGAAAACAAGTCCCTAAAAAATGCAATTGGCCAAATGGGGAAGGAGGTACAAAATCTAATAGAAGAAAACAATGTGTTAAAATTTAGAATTGAGCAAGTGGAAGCTAATGACTCTATGAGAGAGCAAGAATCAGTCAAACAAAAACAAAAGAATGAAAAAAATAGAAGAAAATGTAAAATATCTCATTGGTAAAACAACTGACCTGAAAAATAGATCCAGGAGAGACAATTTAAAAATTATCGGTCTACTTGTTTACATTAAAAATAAGCCCAGACAATGTAATTGCATCTTACTTTTTGTTGTTTCAAAATCACATTAAAAAGACAAGATTGTTGCAATGAAAGCAAAATGGTATTTTTTATGCAAATACTCATTGTCTTAAATCATGAAATTGCAAAAGTGGAGAGGAGAGGTGAAGATGAGAAGAAAAACCAAAATTACAATAGCAATAGAAATTCCTCAGACCCATAGCTTAGTTGTGAGCTCAAATTCCATTTCCTGAAGGACTGGCTTCTGGTACAGCAAACTGGTAATGAAGCCTGAAAGTTTTGTCATTTTTGTCAAATCAAATAATATACATATATATGTATAGATAGATAGATAGATAGATATCACTATACTCTCAGAAAAAAAAAGCTCTATTGTCAATTTATCTTTTAAATTAAATAAAAACAGGGTGGAGCCAAGATGGTGGAGTAAAAGCAGGGACTTGTTTGAGCTCTCCCCCAAACCCCTACAAATACTGTAAAAAATGGCTGTAAACAAATTCTAAAGCAGTAGAACCCACAAAAAGACAGAGTGAAACAAATTTCCAGCCAAAGACAGACTGAATGGTTGATCAGAAAGGTCTATCGCCCCAGGCTGGGAGAGGAAAGCAGTTTGGCATGGGCACTCAGGCAACACAGGCCTCAGTGAACCTGGAGCAGGCCTCAGAGGACTGAATCACAGGCAGCTGTTGAAAGTTTCCAGAGTTCTCAACCCATTAACGCCAAAGACAACTTAGAAGGTCAGTGGGAAAAGTCTGTTTCTCCGGTAGTGAGAGAAAAGCAATGTGTGGTTCCAGTCCCCTTCCCCAAGTGTGGCCCTGGGGCAGTGGCTGCCTCTAGAACTTTTGGCCCACTGACTGAGGGGGAATCAAGTAGCTGAATTAGAGGGAGATTGCAGGGATCTCTCTGCTGGTGCAGGATTCTCTTGCTTTGCCCATGCTTGGATCTAGGTCACAGTTCTGAGTGGCAGTCCTGGGGCAAGGAGGAGCACTGGTGTGGTGGAGCTTGCAGTGGCAGTGGTGAGGAAATCCTGCTCACAGTTCCAAGACAGAAAAAAGTGCTTGTGGCCACTCATAGACCAGAACACAGGCCAGGAAAGGAGTAAACACCTCTCCCTTGATCATAGCATCTTGGAAGAACTGAAAATTTACAGGTCCCTAGAAGTATCTCTGAAAACAGCTGCACAAAACCCCTGAAACTTGGGGCAGTACATTCTCCACACTGGAAGCAGACCCCTACCATAACAAAGAGTTTATAACTCAAGTAATTGGCTGGGATCATGAGCAAGTAGTGTAAAAAGAGTCAGACCATAGAATCTTACTTTGGTGACAAAGAAGATCAAAATATAGAACCAGAAGAAGACAACAAAGTCAAAGCTCCTACATCCAAAGCCTCCAAGAAAAATATGAATTGGTCCCAGGCCATGGAAGAGCTCCAAAAGGATTTTGAGAAGCAAGAAAGAGAAGTAGAGGAAAAACTGAGAGTGATGCAAGAAAATCATGAAAAACAAGTCAACAGCTTGCTAAAGGAGACCCAAAAAAACCCTGAAGAAAATAGAACCTTAAAAAATAGCCTAACCCAAATGGCAAAAGAGGTCCAAAAATCCAATGAGGAGAAGAATGCCTTAAAAAGCAAAACTGGCCAAATGGAAAAGGAAGTCCAAAAGCTCACTGAAGAAAATACTTCCTTAAAAATTAGAATGGAGCAATTGGAAGCTAGTGACTTTATGAGAAATCAAGATACTGTAAAACAAATTCAAAAGAATGATGAAATAGAAAATAATGTGAAATATCTCATTGGAAAAATAACTGACCTGGGAAATAGATCCTGGAGAGAGAATTTAAAAATTATTGGACTATCTGACAGCCATGATGAAAAAAAGAGCCTACACATCATCTTTCAAGAAATGATCAAGGAAAACCACCCTGATATTTTAGAACCACAGGGCAAAATAGAAATTTAAAGAATCCATTGATCATCTCCTGAAAGAGATCCACAAAGGAAAACTCCTAGAAATGTTGTAGCCAAATTCTAGAGTTCCCAGGTCAAGGAAAAAATATTGCAAGCAGCCAGAAAGAAACAATTCAAGTATTGTGGAAACACAATCAGGATAACACAAGATTTAGCAGCTTCTATATTAAGGGACTGCAGGGCTTGGAATATAATATTCTAGAGGGCAAAGGAGATAAGATTACAACCAAGAACCACTTACCCAGCAAAACTGAGCATAATCCTTCTGGGGGAAATGGTCATTCAGTGAAATAGAGGACTTTCAAGCATTCTTGATGAAAAGACCAGAGCTGAATTGAAAATTTGACTTTCAGATACAAGACTCAAGAGAAACATGAGGTAAACAAGAAAGAGAAATCATAAGAGACTTATTAAGGTTGAAATGTTTACATTCCTGCATGGAACAATGATATTTGTAACTCATGAATCCTTTGTCAGTATTAGAGTAGTTGGAGGGGAAAAATATATGTATGTATGTATATAGATAGATAGATAGACAGATGGATAGAAAAATAAATAGAGGGCCAGGGTGAGTTGAAGATGAAGGGGTGATATCTGGAGAATAAAATTAAGTGGTGAGAGAAGATTATACTGGGAGAAGGAGACAGGGAGAGGTAGAATGGGGTAAATTATCTCACATAAAACAGACAAGAAAAGGCTTTTACAGTGGAGGGGAAATCGGGGAAGGTGAGAGGGAATGAGTGAATCTTATTCTCATTGAATTTGGCTTAAGGAGAGAATAACATACAAACTCAGTTGGGTATGGAAATATGTTGGGAGAATTTTCCCGTGGGAGTTCTAGCTTCTCTTGGCAGAAGCTGAGGGTCACAACCTGTTGCGTGGCAAAAACAAGGAAGTCTCACAAGACCTCTCCTTTGCTGACACACAGCTCCCACGGGTGGCTCGGCTCTCCTCTCATTAGGAGAAAAATCCTACTCATACCCCTGACACAAAGGCTGCAGGTGTCCAGCAGACTTGGTGATTAGCTATCATGTGGAGATCATGCTTTGATCAGGTGTTACTAAGGATATAAAAGAAAGCTACTAGCACTTAATAAGTGGAGCTTCTGCACTCTTGCTGTCTCCCACCTCATCAATGCGCCTCTGGGTTAAGTTGGTCTCATGCTCACCATTGCAGCGGCCGTGTCAGAAATATATCTTACCCCACAGAAAAATAGGGGGAGAAGGGGACAAGAGAGCAGGAGGATGATAGAGGGGAGGGCAGATTGGGGGAGGGGTAATCAGAAGCAAACACTTCTAAGGAGGAACAGAGTCAAAAGAGAGAATAGAATAAATAGGGAATAAGATAGGATTAAGGGAAATATACATAGTTTTTCACAACATGACTACTATGGAAGTGTTTTGCATGACTACACATGTATAATCAGTATCGAGTTACTTGCCTTTTCAATGAGGGTTGGGGGGGAGGGAGGAAGGGAGAAAATTTGGAACCC
>NW_020949351.1:23199883-23365828 GCF_900497805.2 Vombatus ursinus
GATTAGGAGAAGGGGTATTCAGAATGCATACCATCTTGGGGTGGGGGTAGGGATGAGAAGGGGAGAAAATTTGGAAATCAAAATCTTGTGAAGTGAATGTTGTAAACTAAAAATAAATAAATTATTTTTTTAAAAATAAATTAAATAAAAGCTATATATTTTTGAATGGAACAAGGAGACAGAGGAAGAGAGAGAGAGAGAGAGAGAGAGAGAGAGAGAGAGAGAGAGAGAGAGAGAGAGAGAGAGAGAGAGAGAGACAGAAAGACAGAGAGCCAGAGAGACAGAGACAGAGAGAGAGAATGAATTTGTTAGTCTTGCTAACTGGCTAGTTTTAAACTTAGAGAATCATTTAACCTCAGTTCTTTTCTGTAATGCAAATAAGAATAATGGATGTTATTTCTCTTGCAGTAATATTGTCAGACAATTGGATAAGAGTGAAATGTTTCAAAGATTTTAAAAGAGAAATGTTATAGAACCATATATCTTAATAATCACTAACATATATGAATCATTTTAAGTTTCACAAAGGGCTTTATAAATATTATCTTCAGGCTCAAATTCTCTCCAGAGCTCCAAGCCTTCATTTTTAAGATTCTACATATTATTTTCACATAAGCATTACAGAATTACTTTAAACTTCACATGTCCAAAACTGAATCTGTTATCCCTTCGCAACTTCCCTCTCCCTTCCAGAAGCAACCCACCAACCAAACAAACCCTGTTTTCCTATTTCTTTTACTGGTGCTTCCATTTCCCTAAGTTC
Source organism: Vombatus ursinus (assembly GCF_900497805.2). NCBI lineage: Eukaryota > Metazoa > Chordata > Mammalia > Diprotodontia > Vombatidae > Vombatus > Vombatus ursinus. Next base: position 23,200,647 of record NW_020949351.1, read on the forward strand.
TAATGCTTGTACTCTTGTAGTTATACATGGTCTGTTCTATCCTCTCCTCCATTCTTCTCCTTCAACGTGGTGTTAGTTGATCAAAATTGGTTGTTTGTTCTCTTCTTAATAGCAAATCCCCACCTGTTCTGCTACTCAGAGTCTCTTGAATACCTACAATCTCTTGACTGTTGAGGCCCACTATACCTAATCAGTTGCGCCCATACTCCACATTCCACCCTAGCCATATTCTTGTCCTCTGCTCTGCCTACCACAATACCCACCATACTTACCATACACCCTGCAAGAGCACCCTCTGGACCTGAGAGCATATCCTAGGGGACTTAACTTTCTTAGTTCTAGATCTCCCCTCTTGGGATCCATATCATTCTGATTGATGAATTTATCACACGACTCTTTTCATCTAGCCAACCTCAGCAATGATTTGTAGTTCTCCTTGCCATCATCAAATCAATGCTATCATTGCTACTGGAAAGGGGCTATCACCTGCCCTATACCTCCATTCACCATTGCTATAGTTTCCCAAAGCAAAACATCCTCCCTAGCAAACATTTCTCCATATGTGTAGTTTCTTCCTGTTAGAATATAAGCTCCTGGAGGGCAGAAACTGTTTTATTTTATTAATTGTATGCCTAGTACTTAACACAGCCCTTGAAAGATATTAATTTCTTAATAAATCTTTTTTTTTATTTTACATAGTAAATCAGGTCCAAGTTCTGAATCAATTTAGAATGATAAAATACTAGAATTTAGAGCTCACTCCAAATCTCATGTTTTACAGATGATCATGGAAGAAGCAGAGAGGTTATGTGACATCTATTCATATAGAATGTTAGTGGAAGAGTCAGTTTTTGACAGCTCTTCAGATATTCACAGAAATCATACTAAGTAATATGAATTTGGCAGTTGCTTGTAGACAAGTATGTAGAATACAATAGTATTAAATAACTCTAGTAGAGCTTTATTTTCTTAGTCAAATTGTATTCCTTAATGATCTCAGAGGAGAAAACTCAATATGGGACAGCTGTAGCATTTTTTTCTGTGGAAAACATTTCTAATAAATCCCATATGGTTTTTATTTTGTTGTTTTTTCTTTCATTTGTTCTTTAAAAGGTGCTAGTTAATACTACATCCACCCCTAATGCAAAGTATTTCAATTGATGAGCAATATGGATGTGTTTTTACAAACTGATTTACCAAAAGGATACACTGGAACCATTTTCATGAGGAAGAGCTGTAGCTTTATCTCAGCAAAATGATAAGCTCCATTAACATCCTCTGTCCCACCAAGCATCTCTGAAAACTCCCCGGTTCACCAGTCATTCAAAGGTAGTCATGACAGCTAAAAGATCAAAATTTCAGCCCTTTGTCTAGAACTCTTCAAGATTTCTACCCCAACCTGTCCCCTTCTGTCTAAGAAATGATATCTGAACTTCCTTTTCTCTCCCCAATTCTCCCTCCCCAGGTCCCTGTAAATATTTTCTGCCTTTTACTTGGTTATACTTGAGATTGCAAGGGTAAACACAACCAGACCCACAGGCAGAAAAAGAAATCAATTGACTTAAAAGTCTCCAAGAGATTTAATTTTAAAGGTTATTAGTAACATCCCCCTCCTAATCATAAATAAAATAAAAATAAATCCTATAGTTTTAGGTTAAGAAAAGTAATTCATCAGTATATTAGAGTTGTAATAAAAAACAGATATAACCATTGATTTTGGAAGAAATTTTCTAAGAATGGACATTTTGCTTAAAGTAACAAAATGTCCTTTTGAAAGATTTAAAAGATTAGTTATTTTCCTGTAACATGCAAAAAAAAAATGGTGGCTAATACTTTATGCTTTGATTTGACTGATCTTTATCTTCTTCTTCTTTTGAAATTGTACTTTTTTCACTAAAATAATAACTAAAGCTGAACTTTATATCTTAAGGAATTCTAAATAATTGCCATCCATTCTTACAGCCACAGTATACTTGCTCAAGGCCATGGGAAAAAGAGATTTTTGTAAGCCAAAATCAAAGACCTTTTAAAATTCCCCATCTTTCTTTATCTAGTTTGACCCAATATTTGGTCTTGCTATTCTTTCTAGATAGGTCTTCATCTTCACACCCTCAATAAATGAATGAATGAAAATGAATTTACTAAAGCCTTACTATGGGGCAAACTCTGTGGTAAGCACTGGGAAAATATCTATCTATCTATCTATCTATCTATCTATCTATCTATCTATCTATCTATCTATCTATACACACAAAACTAGACAATCCTTGATTTTAGGGAGTTCACATTCTAGTTGAGAGAGAAAATAGATAAGGAAAAATGTATTTTTAAGGTGAATAGATAAGCCTGGACATCCTAAGAGTGAAGTGATAGATCAGAAGGAAAGGCCCAAAGGTCCTTAGTCATGTGATATCACCAGGGGTATAAAGGGCATAGAGGAGACATACAAGGCTTAGGGTACCTTTGAAATTAGTCTCAAGAAAAATTATAAAATTTAATGGTCTTCATCAGTCCTCATCAGATGATGATCGATTACCTTTTCCAAGCTGTGTGAGCAGTCAAGTAGCCCAGGTAAAGAGCCCCATAGGAGGGAGGGCTTGAAAGGGGAATAGAAGAAAGGGACATGCCCCAGTTGTGGTGGGTCCTCTTGCCATCCTGCCATCCCTAAATGATTCTAGGGCAGTATGAAGCCAGGAAAAAGGGTAGAGGGGTAGAAGGTAAAGGAGTAAAAATGGAAAAGGCACCTACTGTCTCCTTATTCCAAGACATTCTTCGTGCCACTATGAAATTAATCTGTTTTAAGAATGCATATTTTCTGGTTTTTCCTCTGCTTAAATCAAACAAATATAATCAGTGTTAACTAGTAGATAAAGTTCAAGCTACTTTGATTAGGATTCAGGTCCCTCTAAAATCTCTCCTCTTTATACTGCAAAGGATTCTTTATGCAGTGGGAACTTCATAACTTTTTTTGTAGTTGACCTAACTTTATTGTATACTGTGAAAGGTGCACTTACTTAAGATACTTCTCAGTGAAGATGCCTTGTAAAGTACGAACACTAGAAGGTTTCCTCATGAGGTAGAAGTACCAGAAAGGCATATTCCCTCACTGTAAAATGAAAAAAAAAAACTAGCTACAAATTAGAGGTGTCTAAAAGTTAAAATGGTTAAATTGGGTGATGGTGAATTTCCCATCAATGGAGGTCTGAACGGAGAATGGCAGGGATGTGATTCATATTCAGGTATAGATTGAACCCGAGGACCTCTGAGATCTCTTTGCATTCAGATTCCAAAATTCTGTGTGCTTTCCATTCTTATGAGGCCCATCCCATCTTTATCCTATAACCATACTATACTCATCTCCATATATTTGCTTGTGTTTTTCCTATCAGGAATTACTTGCCTACAGAATTATACTGATATGACTCACCATTGGTATGAATACTCTTTTAATAGGTATGGGTAGAAATCTCTTTGTACTTTCTCACCCTGTGCAATCCTCATTCATATGTTTATGTAAATCTTTCACTGATCATTCAATGGGCTAGAGGCTTTCTTGCACTTATAATATTTTGGAGGTGCTAATGTAGTCTGAGTGCAACTATCCAGATGATTTACCATGAATTATGGATGCTTACATGACTTATTATACAACAGTTTGCTTTTGTTTGACAGTTTTGAATTTGGGGAGCATTTATTTTTTTGGTAGAACTTAAAACTATCAATTTTCTTCTTTTTTTAATAGTATTCTTCCCAATTACATGTCAAGACAATTTTTAGTATTATTTTTGAGTTCCAAATTTTTCTTCTTTCCTGCCTCCCTCCCCTCCCCTCTTCTGAGAATGGCAAGCAATTTGATATAGGTTATACACATGCTATCGTGTAAAACATATTTCCATATTAGTCATAGTTGTGAAAGAAGAAACAGATCAAAAAGGGGAAAATCATGAAAAAGAATAAAATAAATTAAACAAGTATGATTCAATCTGCATTCAGAGACCATTAGTTCTTTATCTGGATGTGGATAGCATTTTCCTTTGTGAGTCCTTTATATTTGTCTTAGATCATTGGGTTGCCAAGAAGAGCTGAGTCATTCATAGTTGATTATCATGCAACGTTACTGATACTGTGTACAATCTTTTCTTGGTTCTGCTCATTTCACTTAGCATCAGTTTGTACAAGGCTTTCCAGGTTTTTTTTTTTCTGAAATCAGCTTGTTCACCATATATTATTGCACAATAATACTCCATTACATTCATATACCACAACTTGTTCAGCCATTCCCCAACTTATGGGCATCCCTTCAATTTCCAATATTTTGTCACCATGAAAAGGACTGTTAAAAATATTTTTGCTCATGAAAATCCTTTTCCTTTTTTATGATCTCTTTGGGATACAGACCTAGTAGTGGTATTGCTGGATCAAAGGATATGCACAATTTGATTGCCCTTTGGGTATATTTCTTAATTGCTTTCCAGAATTGTTGGATCAGTTCAGAACTACATCAACAGTAAATTGGTGTTCCAATTTTCCCACACCCTCTCCAACATCTATCATTTTTCTTTTTTTTTTGTCATATTAGCCAATCTGATAGACATAAGGTGGTGCCTCAAAGTTGTTTTAATTTGCATTTCTCTAATCAAAAATGATTTAGAACACTTTTTTGGGGGGTGAGGCAATTGGGGTTAAGTGACTTACCCAGGGTCACACAACTAGTGTCATGTGTCTGAGACTGGATTTGAACTCAGGTCCTTCTGACTCCAAGGCCAGAGCTCTATCCACTGCACCACCTTGCTGCCCCAGAACACTTTTTCATATGCCTGTAGATAGCTTTTATTTCTTCTGAAAACTGCCTGTTTATGTTCTTTGAGCTATTGGGGAATCTCTATCCTATCCTATTGGGGATACAATGGCTTGTATTCTTATTAATTTGACTCAGTTCTCCATATGTTTGAGAAATGAGGCCTTTTTCAGAATTACTTGCTTCAAAGATTGTTTTCCAGATTTCTGATTTCCTTCTAATCTTGGTTGCATTGGTTTGTTTGTATAAAAGCTTTTAAATTTAATGTAATCAAAATTATTTATTTTACATTTCATAATGCTCTCTATCTCTTGTTTGGTCAAGAACCTATAACTTATTTCACTTCTTTAAGAATTTGTATACTATACCACTTGGTGCATATGTTTAGTATTGTATTACTTCATTTCCCTTTCAGTTTCCTTCCTTTTCTCTTTTAATTAGGTCTGTTTTTGCTTTTGCTTTGTCTGAGATCAGGATTGCTACTCCTTTTTTTTTTTTGCTGATATAAAGCTACAGCTCTTCCTCATGAAAATGGTTCCAGTGTATCCTTTTGGTAAATCAATTTGTAAAAACACATCCATATTGTTCATCAATTGAAATACTTTGCATTAGGGGTGGATGTAGTATTAACTAGTACCTTTTAAAGAACACATGAAGGAAAAATAACAAAATAAAACCTATATGGAATTTACTAGAAATGTTTTCCACAGAAAAAGATGCTACAAGTGTCCCATATTGAGTTTTCTCCTCTGAGATTGTTAAGGAATACAATTTGACTAAGAAAATAAAGCTATACTAGGGTTATTTAATACTTTTGTATTCTACATACTTGTCTACAAGTAACTGCCAAATCGATATTACTTAGTATGATTTCTGTGAATATCTGAAGAGTTCTCAAAAACTTACTCCAGCTGAAGCATAATAAATAAATTTTGCTCCAGCCCCTTACCTTTATTCTGTGTGTTTCTCTCTGTTTCAAGTGTGTTTCTTGTAAACAACATGTTGTAGAATTCTGGTTTTTTATTTACTCTGCTATCCGATTCTGTTTTATAGGAGAGCTCATTCACATTTACAGTTATGATTACTAACTGTATTTTCCTCCATCCTATTTTTCCTCTCTCTCCTTTCCTTTCTCTCCTCACCACCTCCCTGGGTCTGCCATCTCTTCTGTCAGTCACCTCCCTTGCCCTTTTTACTTAATCTCCTCCCCTCCTACTTTCCTGTAGGGCAAGATAGATCTCTATATTCAACTGATTGTGCATATTATTCCTTCTGTGCGCCAATACTTATGAGAGTAAGGTTCAAGTGATGCCCATTGCCCACCTTCCCATCTTTCCCTCCAATGTAATAGGCTTTTTGCACCTCTTCATGTGAAATAATTTATAACATTCTATATCTCTCTTTTTTCTGCACCCAGTGTAGTCCTCTTTTTCAATCATTAATTATTTCATGTCATTCCCTCAAATTCACCTTGTACATGCTGTCTATATATATTCCTTCTAGTTGTACTAGTAGTGGTACAATTTTTAAGAATTACAAGTATCATCTTCCCATGTAGCCCTTTAGGCTGAGACACCTGAACGGTGGGTGAGGAGTTATTGCCATTTGCCTGCTCCACTGCACTGGGCCTCAGGATCTCCTGCTGGTTTGATGAGGTGCAGCTTGCTGCTGTCTTGCTGAGATGCTTCTTGTCCTGGACTGTGTTTGTCTTTTACCCATATGAAACAAACCTTTCTTGCCAATCTCCCAAGTTTCTTGAACTAAAATATTGTTTCACCCTGTCTTTTTGCTTGTTCTGCCATTCTAGGACTCCTTTAAGGGTGCTATTTTATGGTTGTTTGAAGGTGAATATGGGAGAGTTATGACAATTTACTGCTTACTCCACCATCTTGACTTCTGGAAGTGAAGAGAACATTTACTCTATCTTACCTTGAATGTCACATACTTATAAGCCTAAGATGTCATAATACTTGATTCCCCTGTTATAAATGGTTGAACCCTAACATTGACCTAAACCATAGCCTTGAGATCTTTTGCTTCATACATGATCCTTTGAATTGATCTATATGCCCTTACTGTGGCATGCTACCCATTGTGTATAGGATTCAAACCCTTGTGTGAACTAAGTCAAGGGCTATTAGGCTCAAATTGCAATGAAACATCTCCTGCTTGATGAAAATTCTGGCCACATCCATGTCATGGCATATTACATAATTTGGAAATCCTAGGCTCTAGAGGTGAATGTCTGGCAAAAAGACCGCAAGCCTTTTCCTTTAAGTCAATCAACAACTAGTCTGACTCAATAACATGTGGGTGTATAAATACATTTCTTGGATCAATTCCAATATCTGAGCAGTCATATTATCAAAAATATAATGGAGGAAGGCAAATTGTGCTGTACTGTTTCCTGTGTAAAATATTTATTAAATTTATTTATCTATGCATCAAATTTTCATTTTGATGAAAACTTTAGAAATAAACAGGAAAGCCTTTGTAGGTATTTTCTGTAGCAGACAAGATTTTTAGTCATACATGTACCTGATAGGTATAGATGCTTCTGTGTATAACATGTGTGTGTGTGTGTGTGTGTATAGTAGAATAAAATGTAGCTTTAAAAAATTGAAGATGGTATGTCCTACATACATACTAAAATTATATTACATTCTCAACTTTCATAAAGATGGAGATAACTCTACATTAACCAACCTCCATCAGCCAACGTTGCTATCAAGTGAGACATAGAGCAGGAATATATGTTCATATCCATGAATTCTGTAGGTGTTATGGAAGGCATCCCATCAAAATGTCTCCAAAATGCTCTTATTAGCATGTAACATATAATAGTGGCACACGTGCTCCTCAGTGCCCACAACACTTTGATTTAAGAATAGCTTGTTTGTGTTTGTATAGTATGCTAAGGTTTATAAAAGCTTTATATGCATTATTCTATTTGATCCTTCTAACAAGCCTGTGATGTATGGGGGATTATTATCACCATTTTAGAGAGGAGGAAACTTAGGCAAATAAAAGTTAAGTGGTTTGCCCATAGCAGCAGAACCAATAAATATCTAAGGCAAGATTTGAACCCAGGGCCAAGCCCATCACTCTATGAACTATAAAACAAAACAAAACAAAACACTTCTTCTAAACAATATGGCCATTGGGAAAAACAATTTTGATGGAAAATGGTTACTTCTCATAATTTTGGATGAGCAATTTTTGAGTTAGTTCCATAAACATGAAAGTCTTTAGGGCCTTGAATTGGGCTGGATCATATTTCAGAAACAATTCAATGTTTTCCATGATCTGAAGTTGTTCATTTGTCATCTCTTTTAAAAGAAGTCTTCTTTTGATTATACTTGCTAAATGGGTACAAGTAGAGGAACACAAAGATCTTGGAAGAATCAAAATTCATTAAAAGTAACCCACAGTATTATGATAAAAAAGTATGCTAAGTATAAGTAGACTTTATCATAATACTAATGATTAAGCTATACAGAGAAATAGTATGAAAATACCAGTAAGGACATAAATGACCAGAAAAAGATTGTTTGGTTATGTTGGAATAAAGATGATGATGATTACTATGACTACAACAATGGCAATAATGATAATCATTATAGTAATTCAAGGTTTGCAAAGCATTTTATTCATTTTATTTGGTCCTCACAAAAATTTTGTGAGGAAGATGCTATAATTATCCCCATTTTGAAGATGAGGAAATTGAAACTGAGGTAAGTTAAGTCACTTTTCTAGGATCTCAAAAGTAATAAGTTTTGAACTCATGTCTTCCTGGTTCCAAATCCAGCACTCTATCCACAATACTACCATGCTGAAAGAATGATATATACTATATGAACATCCTGATTTATATATTGGAATTTCCAAAGTTTAAAGAACCAGGGAAAAATCTCCCCAGTGCAATGAGATGTAATGGACAAGAAATGATTTGCACAAACTTAAAAGTATCATTAACTCCTCTTCTTCTTTTTCTTATGTTTACCTTCTTTCTTCTTCCTTCAACATAAGGATTTATAGAAAGGCCTGAAGAAAGATCACACAGGATAAAAAAAGTACAGATGAGTTGTAATCTATATCACTCAAGGGCATACCCCCATTGACAGAGATCAATCAAAACATGAAAGAGATCTCATTGAAAGACTAGCAAACTCTAATCTACTAAAGCATTTAACTTTCCTTATGGGCCCAGGATTATAAGATCAAAAGATTTGTAGTTGAAAGAGAACTTAATAATTATTTAGGTCAATATCTATATTTTTCAATGTAGAAAACCAATCTTCAAAGAGGTTGTGTCTTGCTGCAGGTCACATAGACATTTATTGTCAGAACTGGGGTTTAAGCCAAGGTCCTCTGCCTGCACATCAAGAGCTATCCATATTTTTCAACCCAAGGTTTAACTCTGAAGTTATGTTCATGGAATTTTCTTGAACTCTAAAACTAATCTATACAAAGAAGAATTATATTTTCAAGTATTTGTGAAGCATGCCCATTGCATTTTGTTTATACTCTTAACAATCTGGTTACCTTTTGTAATGTTTCTGAAACTAAAGGCACAGATCTCTCTGTGCTGGTATAGGAGGTGCTACATGTGTATGCGCGGCAACTACGTGGCACAGTGGAGAGAGTGCTGGTCATAACTTCCTCTCCCACCTTGTACTGAAGCCTGAAAGGCCTGCAATTTGGGCTAGCAGAAGAAGAATTCACATAGTTAAAATCACAGATGATTTAGTTTAAAAGGAAAAGAGTAGTAAAGGTAAGTACCCTGGGAGAAAATTCAAAAGAGTTTATTGAAGAAGTTTGGAGAATGCTAAGGAACAGCAAAAAACAAATAAATAAACAAACCAACTAATCTTTTCAGAAAGACTATGCGTCTATAACTTTGTGCAACAATACTGCCTTCCCTCCTATTTGTATTATCTTCGTGAAAAATGAGTGAGCAAGTTAAAATGTCACTCAAAAATAAATCTTCCCATATTCCCACTACCCAGGCTACCAAAAAATTTTTTCAAACTGCAATTCAGCCTTTGATTTACAACATATTGTTAACATCACAACATTTTCTAGTCGAGTCCTCTTGTTTGAGGTAAAAAAAATAGCATAAAACAAGTAAACAAGCTTTTGTGAAGTTAGATGAACATCACACTAATGTTCAGAAGTTTCAGCAAAATCAAACCAAAACAAGAGAGATGTGCCATGCAACCCTTAATGGCCCAACTTAGCATTATGGTTCTAGTAAAGTGATTAATGATCTTCAGTACCACCCTTGCATAGTCATAAGAATTAAGCACCCTGCTCTCATAAGATAAATTTGAACAAGTTGAGACAATGGTCATTTTAAATTAGTAAAAGTTTATATTATAGACTGTTTTATAAAGGAAATGCAGTTTTATTCATGTTAAATATATGTGTTGTGTGTGTGTGTGTGTGTTTATTAACTTGAAGGGATAGCGAACACACCCATAATTTCATTGATATAGGGAACTCCCAGGGGAAGACACACCCTCTGTCAATGCAGTTTGGTATCTTATACTCTTAAGAGGTTATGCGACCACCACAGGGTCACACAGTCAGTAGGAGGCAGAGGTGGGATTTGTATTCCTGGTTTTGAGATGTGCTCTTTATCCAAGTCTACCTCATGGTGCCCCTTAGCAGCTTGAAATAGAAGTTAAGAAAGTGTTTCTAGATAGAGGCCCTGCTGAGACTAAGTTGATGCCTAGGTAGGACTTACTATATGGTATTACCAGCATAGAAATACTTAATGCTCAAAAATCCTTTAAAAGTTTTGTGCATTTTTTTCTTTTTAAAAGGAGCTTCTGCCTTGTTTATATTTAGTAGTATCTTTAGTGTAAGTATTCCAATGCATTATTCTTAAGCATTGCAACAAAAAGTAAGATCTTCAAGAGCAAAGACTATTCACTTATCCTCAGTACCTAACTCAGTCAGATTTAATTATACTCCTTTGTAATTTTTCTTTTCTTAGAAATTTGTTCAGCAAACCTTCCCTTCATATATAGTAAAAAACAAAATTACAACTCAGTCCTCCCTGAATTATGGAACATTCTGTAGTAGTGGTGTCTGAATCAAAGTGGTTTTGAATTGCAATGCATGGTGTCTAAAATCATCTTATTCTCAGCAAGTACAGTTATATTTTCCAAGGAATGAAAGGGTATTTGTGCTTGAAGTTAAATAATTTGAATTGAACAAAAAATAAAAAACAGTGGCATTATCAGTTGTGTTTTATCCCACCCATCCTTGTTACATATAATTTTTCAATTTATCAAATACAAAGTCGATAATATATTATTACATGGTCTTGTCAAATTTGCAGTGCCTTCTGTAGACATTTATTCGAGGTTGTTCCTTTTATGTTCTGAGTCATCCCTTGCTATCCTATGATCACACTACTGTAATAAGAAATAACTTCTCAGCTAAAAAAAAAAATTGCATTTAACATAGAGTTTTGCAAATAATTAGGTTTAATGGTAAGCTTTTTTTTTCCTGCATCTGTCCTTTACTTTATCAGCTTTTATCTTATTATTCCTTTTGTTGCTTAACTGGTTTTTGTATCTATGTATCGTATGAGACTTTAATTTATAGTAGAAAAAAGGAAAATCCATCAAACTGCAATGGAAGTTGGAACACAAAGATTGTTACGGTTCAATTCAACATGCATTTATTATGTACCTAAGGTGCGCAACACACTGAGGTAGGTACTGAGGATAAGTAAATAGTCTTTGCTCTTGAAGATCTTACTTTTTGCTGCCATGCTTAGGAATAATGCATTGGAATATTTACAGTAAAAATACTGCTAAATATAAACAAACAACTTATTCTATTTAAATACAACATTTTGTGTGTGAGAGGTAGAGAAATCAGGTCATCATGGTATAGAGATTCTTGAAGACTATGCCATATGGAAGTGTCTGTTGCTCCCAAACCAGAAGGACTTTGAGTCCCAGCCTGGCCACAGGTTCTGTTTCTGTTACCCAAGACCCACTCTGGCTTAGATTGGATAGGTTCATCACCAGAAAGTTGGTCCTTGATGTGGTTTTAAAACCACATCAAGACATAAAGCTGCCTTCTAATGAATGGATTATTTGAGATCTGCTTTGGGCAAGGAATGAATGAATACATCTTTTGAAGTATCTATATATCTATAAAGAAATATTTTAATGTAAAAACATTGATAAAGATAAAATATCATTTAAGAGCTTGGTTTTAATAAACAGGTTTTAAAGTAGCAGGCAGCATTTTAACTCCTATCACATAAAAATGAATTCTATATAGAACAAGGCATAAAATTCAGATATTGGAGCATGGGTGGCTTGGTCAGTAGCATTCACATTTCCTGGATTTGGGGGAGATGAATTATACTGGTATTTCTGACCTCGTTGCTAGTTTGGCCTATATATAAATCTATATAAATGTGTTCTTTTTACTTTTCTGAATAGCCTGAAATCCCTAAGAAAGCATTGGCAGAGAAAAGCCAAAATGTGTATTATCTGACATTTTTGTTGGTCTTTGAGATTTACAGAGCATATTACATGCATTATCACAGTTAATCCTCCTAATACTTCCATGATATAAGTATTACAGGTATTTTATACCCATATTAAAGATGAAAGTGAATTTCACTTAGGTTAAAGATCTCATTCCCTTACACAATTGGTGTCAGGGGATATTCAAATTGCAGTTTCTCCTGACTCTGATTTCAGTACTCTTTCCACTCTACTTTATTGCCTCAGTACATTGTGCAGTGGATTAGACTTTGCACTAAATGTGGAGACAGAAGATATAGGTTCAAGCCCTGTCTCTGCTACTTTTGTGTCCTTGAATCCTCCCTGGCCTGCAGTTTCTTCACTGTTGAAGAAGGTTGGGGTAGAAAAACCCTTAAGTCTTTTTCTACTCTCAATCCTATGATCCTACACTCCATCTCTTGGCTCTGGGTATTTTCTCTGGTTGTCCCCCATACCTCTCTCTCCTTCACTTTGACTACTAATCCCTTGACTTGCTTTAAATTCCAACTAAAATACCACCTTCTACAAGAAGCCTTCTTCAACTTTTCTTAATCTAGTGACTTCCCTTCGTTATGTATTTCCTATGTATAGCTTACTTTTTCTGTATTTGTTTGCATGTTTTCTTCTCTATTAGATTGTAAGCTTCTTGAGGACAGGGACTATCTTTTGATTTTTTATTTCCTCAGTGCTTCTCACAATGCTGGGTAAATAATAGGTATTTAATAAATATTCATTGATTTAAATTGATCAATAACTATAAAGCAGAAAATTCTCGACGGCATCATAGTTCTTTGCTTGTCCAAGAAAAACAAAGTAGTACTCACTGACCCAGAAATAACATAATATTCACAATGATTTGTTTAAGATAATGACTTGCACAAATGCACCCTAGTTCCAGGCCTAGGTTCACTAGTGCCTTTTATATTTATCCCCCGTTCAGATGCATAACCAAACAAAGAGGTTCCTCTTCACCACATGGTGGTGAACCAGAACTAGTTACAGAGTGTCTCCAAAGTCTACATGAAAGAGGGACAGAGCCAAGATGGTGGAGTAAAAGCAATGATTTGCTTGAGCTCTCCCCAGAACTCCTCCAAATACCTGTAAAAAATGACTCTAAACAAATTCTAAAGCAGCAGAACCCACAAAAAGACAGAGTGAAACAAATTTCCAGCCCAAAACAACCTGGATGGTTGATCAGAAAGGGATATCGCACCAGGTGGAGAGAAGAGTGTAGTTTGGCATGGGCGCACAGACAAAAAGGTCAGTAGGAAAAGTCTGTGTCTGCAGTGAGAGAGAGAAATATGGGGTCCCAGCCCCAGTCCCTAAGCATGGCCCCAGGGTGGCGGCTGCCTCCAGAGCTTCAGGCCCACAGACTGAGGGGGAATCCAGTGGCTGATCAGAGGGGGATTGCAGGGATCTCTCTGCTGGTTCAGGATTCTCTTGCTTTGCCCATGCTTGGATCTGGGTTACAGTTCTGTGTGGCAGTCCTAGGGAAAGGAGGAGCACTGGTGTGGTGGGGTGTGTAGTGGCAGTGGCGAGGAAATCCTCCCCCAGTTCCAAGACAAAAAAGAGTGCTTATGGTCATTCATAGACCAGAATACAGGCCAAGAAAGGAGTAAACACCTCTCCCTTGATCATAGCATCTTGGAAGAACTGAAAATTTACAGGTCCCTAGAAGTATCTCTGAAAACAGCTGCACAAAACCCCTGAAGCTTGGGACAGTACATTCTCCACACTGGAAACAGACCCCTACCATAACAAAGAGTTTATAACTCAAGTAATTGGCTGGGATCATGAGCAAGTAGTGCAAAAAGAGTCAGACTATAGAATATTACTTTGGTGACAAAGAAGATCAAAACATACAACCAGAAGAAGACAACAAAGTCAAAGCTCCTACATCCAAAGCCTCCAAGAAAAATATGAATTGGTCCCAGGCCATGGAAGAGCTCAAAAAGGATTTTGAGAAGCTAGTAGGAGAAGTAGAGCAAAGTCTTCATGAAAATTGCCTTATCTAAGCATAAGCTCATAAGTGTTGGGCATATTGGTCATTGGCTGTAGGTTACACTGTGGTTATAATGCTTTGACTTCACCAAAATTTGTGCCAAATAGATATTACAGCAAGTATTTTTCCTTTGGCTGGAATGAGAATTCTAAATTCTATTTTGTTTTATCCTTAGACTAATGAAATAACTCAATTCTTTTTGCATGAGTTTTTGTATTGTAAAAGAAGGAACCATATTAACATACTTTTTAAAGATAGAATTTAGCAAGAAGAATGAATTCATCTCTCTGATCCTTTTCTAGTAATAGCTCCTCATCATCCACCAAAGAGCTTTTGCAGAATTTTCCTGGAAAAAAAGAAGTAATATGGGAATTTATTCTCATGTCAAGCCATGAATAATGTTGTGGGGAGGGAGAGGTGAAAAAAAGTTTTCTATCACTTCATTGATTTGGCAAGAACTATCTAAGAAGGAATTAGGATAAAAATATCACTTCTAATTCTTATTTTCAACTGACAGAGCTAAAGGAAGTAGAGGAAGAGCAGGAGAGAAGGGGATAGCAATGATTTACTAAAGCTAAAACATGGACTAGGTCAATTGAATTCACTTTAACAAAATGTTATTATTTGCAAAGGACTGTGGTGGCTCAGGAGATAGAAAGACACAACAAACAGGCCCTTTCCTCACTGACCTTACATTCCCAGTAAATATTTCCTGGTGTTTAATGTGTCTCAGGAACTCTTTCAATACTCTCTAGGACAAGATGCAATCTTTACCTTCAAAATATTTACCACCTGGGCTGCCTTTGATTTTAACTAGCTGTAAATGGGGAAGCTAAGCTATTGTTTACAGGTTATCATGCAAAGGGCATATCAATGAACAAAATCAATTAGCATTTTAGTTAAGTACCTAGTACATGCCAGTCATTGTACTGAAATCTGAAAATATATGGACAAAAATGACAGTCTCTACTCTCAGAGAACTGACATTCTACTGGAAAGACAATATGTATAGAAATAAGGATGTAAAAGATATATACAAAATAACAAGAAAATAATTTTTGCATATAGCATTTTAGATCAATTAAAAAGAAAAAAAAACTCAAAAAATCAATTTCTGTCTATCTTTTGCTAAAAATCCCTGGTTATCTGACCATCTCCCATTTGCACTTTCCCTCCTCTTTTTTGTAACCATTTGACCTCGCTAGGCTCCAACTGAGTAAAATATGGAACCTTGTTATTTCTCTCCCTTGACCAGCCAGGTACTGCACTGAAAGGCAAACCCAATGCTGTTGATAGAACTTTTTACATATGCAACCTCCCTTGACTCCAGTTGTCATACAACACTCTCTTTCACCCCTTGACATTTCTCCTGTCAACTTCTTGGCAGCTAGAAACAACTTTTCAAATGTCAAAGGGAAAAAATAAAACACCCCGAAAAAATAAATAAATGAAATCTGTTAATGTCACTATTGACAGACTCAAGGTGTTCACTCTCTTTTTGTTTAGGTCAGACTTGCCAGAAACAGCCCACTCCTATGCTGTGACTGCCTTAGTCGCACTGCCTTTTCACCTGAAATCGATTTACTTTTGAAAACAAAAGTTACAAAAAATGGAGAATTTGACCAGTGGATTGACTAATTGCTAGCGAGAAGAAACTTAATTGCTTTCTTGTCTATTTCCTCTTAGGAGTCAATGAACCTTGAAAAATATCATGTTATCTATTTGATGGTTAAGAATGATAAGATAGGAAAGCAGCAGGAATTCAAAAAATTATTTTTCTGTAGGAAGAATATCAGGCACAGAAGGGCTGTGTGATTTTATCCCAATCAATCCATTTGTCCATGATGTTTTAGAGAAAAACTTGCCACAGTCACTCTCAGTCTGCTTTTCAGTGACTTGTGCTTTCACTCTATCATTAAAACATATTCACTGGAATTGAAAAAGGAGAAGATAAGGGAGGGACTTAAATGACTAGCTATTAGCCCAGTACTTCCTTAGAGGCAATGTGCTTTCCCAGCCCTGATTAACAGAGATAAAAGCAGCAAAAGAACCAGGCTTTTGTTCCAGCTTTCTTTGTGCTTTCATTTGTCTATCCATCCAGTGAGAAAACACCATAGGACACCACCTGTTGTATTTGATGTAGTGGAAAAGAACTGGACAATAACTCAAGCCTCTTTGGGGACCTCAGGGACAAAATGATTTATATCACTAGGTTTTCAGTAACATAGTATAGCTAACTAAACTTTGCCAGCAACTGTGGGGTAGAAAACTTGTTTCTAAAGACGTTTATTTTTGTTGTAATAAGAACAGATTCTTTTGTCAAAAATAATATTTTTGGTTTTTCTAGGTCTCAGAGATAAAAGTAACCTAGTGGGTATTTTTCAGCAATGGGAATGTTAGCAGGTTATTTGATAGCATCAATTAAAAAAATTCAAGTATTGATTGAAGTACACCAAGTGCTATGAGGAGCACTGATTATGTCACTTCCCTAACTGAAAAACCTTCAATGTCTCTTCATTGCCTAACCAAAAGAGCCTAAACTCCTTAGACTCACCTATTTTCCATCCATTATCTCAGAAAACAAAATATTATATATCCTCTGCAATGGTCAAACTGGACTATTCTCCTATCTCAACACCCCTGGCTTTTGTTCTATTCATTCTAACCAAAATGTTTTCCTGCTTCCAAATCCACAGATCTAAATGAAAGTAGTTTCTTCCTAGTTCCTCTTTTATTTTTTTTATAATGATGTATCCTCTTATATGTCATGGATCCATTCGGAGCTTATCATTGTATGTGGTATTGGTCAAAATCTTGTTTCTGAATGACTACTACCCACTTTTCCAAACAGATTTTTTTCAATAGTGATCCCTTACTCCACTAGCCAAGAGCTTTGTGTTTCTGGAACATTAGACTATTAGGTTAGTTTGTTTCTGTATGCTGGGTACCTAACCTATTAATTTGATCAATCTCTGATTTTTAACCAGAACCAAATTCTTTTCCTGATAACTGCTTTCTGGTATAGTTTGAAATCTAGTATTACTAGGTCCCCTTCTATCTATTATGATAGATTCCAAGTTTTTTTTTTTTATAAATACTGTAGTTATTATAAAGGAAATTTTACTTTTTATGTCTCCTTGTGAAATTTTATTGAAAATACCCAGAAATGTTAATGATTTTTGTGTATTTTACTTGTTTCAATTAATTTTTATTTTACTCTCTATTGTTCTCTAGGGGCAGCTAGGTGCTCAGTGGATAGAATGCTGGGCCAGGAAGACTCATGTTAATGAGTTCAAATCTGGTCTCAGACACTTACTAGCTGGGTGACCCTGGGCAAGTCACATAACTCTGTTTACCTCAGTTTCCTTATTTGTAAAATGATCTGGAGAAGGAAATGGTAAACCATTCTAGTATCTTTGCCAAAAAAAACCCCAAAGGGGTCATGAAAAGTCCCCATGAAGACACAACTGAAATGACTGAACAACAACAAAATTATTCTTTGTGAACACCATCATATCAATGGCACAAAGTGATCATGTTTTTTCTATCATTAAAGCAGGTGAAATGACACAGTGAATAGAATATGGGGTTTAAACCTGAGTTTAAATTCACCTCAGACACTTACTAGCTGTGTGACTGTGGGCAAGTCACTTAATCTTTCTCAACTTCAGTTGTCCTCTCTAAAAATCATGATAATAATATAAACCACCTCACAAAACTGTTTTGAGGATCAAAAACAAAAGCATATGTAAAGCACTTTGAAAAATTTAGAGCTATTTTTATTTGTCCATGCTTATTCCCTTAATTTCTTTTTCTTACATTGTCAAACAGAAATGGAGAAAGTGGATAGTCTTACTTGACCCTTATCTTACTCTAAAGGACTCTATCCCCATTACACCCTCTCTCTGTCTCTGTTTCTATATGTGTGTATCCGTGTGTATGTATGTATATATATATGCATACATATAATTAAAAACTCCTTAAAGAAGCAGAGGAAGGAACCATGTGGAACTAATATATTATTATAAATATACTATTATAATATATACTAGTATAATTATGTAGTATAATTATACTATTATATCATACTATAATTTTACTATTATATTATCCTAGGCTTCAAATTAGCTGATTATTATTGCAAGCATGTTACATAGAAAATGAGTGAGAGTCATACATAAATGAAGATCTTCAATATTTGGAGAAAAATTAAGGTAGCACTCAGTTTGATACTGTTGAAATGCCCATACATAAATAACATGTGGACAGAACAGAATACTGTTACAGTAAGTTGAGCAGGGAAAAAACATCCCATAAGAAAGTTTCCCTGATTTCACACAGTTGAGACAAAGACCAATGGAAAGAACCCTTTGCGGTATAATGGAATAAAGAATTTGCCGATGGTCACTTTTGCCCAAGAAGTGATGATGTTGTTTAGTTGTTCAGTCATGTCCAACTCTTCATAACTCCGTGGACCATACTGGCCATGGGATTTTCTTGGCAAAGATACTGGAGTGTTTTGCCATTTTCTTCTCCAGTGGATTAAGCAAATGGAGATTAAGTGACTTGCCTAGGGTCACACAGCTGGTAATTTTTGAGGCCAAATTTCAACTCACGTCTTCCTGACTCCATACCTAGCACTTTATCCACTGAGACACCTGCTGCCTCAATAAGCGATGCAAAAGATATTAGTAAGGAAATATATCACCAGACCAAGTTACTATTCATGTAATGAGAGTGAGGGATTACACATAAAGAACCTAAGTGATGTTTCCTCAAATAATTGAAAGAACAACCAGAGAAAGGCCTCCAGCTCTTATTACTAGATTTGTGGAAATCCACCACCACATTTTATGAAACAGCTTTCTCTCCTTCATATACATGGAACAACTCATGGTTTATTTAAACTTTGCTTTGCTGCATTTATATATCTCTTAAAGGTCAGATATCCCTAAGTGATTCATCTCAGTACATTTGTTTTTTCTTTACTTGTCAGTTGTCTCCAAAGATGACAATACAATATTTATGTATTTTAGGTATTTGCTTTGTATATTTCTGATATGTACTTTTTTCTAAGACTGGTTGAATTTAGAATATTCTGCTCTTCACCTGAACTTTTTTCCCCTAGTATTTAAATTTGTCAGTATGATTTAAAGGTGTTAAAGATGCTTTAGATATGCTTTGAATGTTGTTTTTTGTGGTTTATGATTCCGTAAAAGAGAAATCTTTAATATCCAGTTAGGCTACTATTAACAGATATTATTTCCCTCTTCTCTAACTTGACATTTAAATTATTTTATTGTAAGCACTTTGTCATCAAGATGATCTCTTCTTTTGCTTGACTTTATTTTAGTAAACAAAACAAATAATTAAAAGCTACTTTAATTAATAGGGATAAAATTGGACCTGTGATTTCACTGTACTGAACCGGTAATTTCATTGCTACTGTGAATTAATACAAGAGGAAACGTATTTGTAACTAATAGTCTTATTAATTGTTTTTGAGACAGGTGTCCAACTCTGTATTACCTCATTTGAGGTTTTCTTGGCAAAGATACTGGAATGATTTGCTATTTCCTTTTCCAGCTCATTTTACATATGAGAAAACTGAGGCAAATAAGGGTAAATCACTTGCTCAGGGTTACATCACTAGTAAGTGTTTGAGGCCAGATTTGAACTTGGGAAGATAATTTTTCCTGACTCCAGGTTTAGCACTCTTTCCACTTCACTATCTAGCTGCCCAAAATAGTCTTAGAAAGCTGCCTAAATTAGGGGAAGAATAAATGATTTGAATAGGTCAGACTGTCAATATATATCACAAATAGGGCTTGAAAGTCTTCCTGGGCCTTATTTCAACTTTTTATGTACTATATCATGCAGCTTATCATACTTTAATTAACAATAGTATTTAAATAAAGGCATATAGACATATGTTATACATATTACTGTAAAAGAAATAAAAGTAGATTAAAATTATAGAAAAGAATAGAAAAAAGAAAAAAATCAAACACTGTATATAAATACTCACATATATTTACTTCTAGGAGTTAGATAAGAATAAAGTGAAATAAATTCAATTGTGTAGATGGTTAAATTGAGGTACAATAGCATTAATTGAAATCAGTTGTACTGTATTGTGATTTCACTGCACTGAACCTGTAATTTCATTGTTATTGTTGTTTGTCCTTCACCCTGGAAGAGGACAGAAAAATGAATTGGATTTAAGTGAGGCAGAGCTGTGCAAAGTCATCAGCCTCACTCTTTCCTCCAGAGCCACTAAAGTCCAGTGGCAAGGCACAAGTCAAAACCACTTCTTTGTTATAGTGAATTCATGTAAGAGTTCATGTTAACATCTGTAACTAATAGTGTTATGATTCATTTTTGAGTCCTCTCTGACTGTTTGTGACCCCATTTGGGTTACAATTCAATCGCGTAACATAAAAATTTGTTGATAGTGAAAGATTCTGATTTGTCAATCAAGTCTCCAAATATCTTTTTTTCAATTTAATTATATTTTCATGTAGCAGATGAAAATTTTCTCTTTATCCTCAGTCCTCTTAATCAAGATAATTGTGAAAATTTATTTCAGGCAGGGCAGGTAGAAAATCAATGCAACCATAAAATATACATGACTTTAGAGCTGAAAGAGCAGTTAGAATTACACAATGCAGCCACTTGTAGAAAAATCAGAAAACTGACATATTCTTCATTGATGATAACACATAGCAATTCTACAATTGATTTATTTATGCATTATAATATGATCAAGATTCAGACACTAGGATATGACATATTTAATGATCGTTTGAAATGTTCTCTAGATTGCCGAGAATAAACTTAGGGACTGTGTTGGAAATGCCATTTGCATCACTACCTCGTTGTTGGCCTGCTAAAAAAAGAGCCACAGGAAGCTGGCAGGATGAATATATATATATATATATATATAGGCATGGTCTATCAGCATGAAGGACTCATTGCCCTTTAATGGAGATTACATAACTTTATAATGCTTCAGTCTTCTAGATTCTTGGAAGACTGGGCAGCCAAGCATATGGCCTCCCAATAATACCTCCCCTGGGATGAAAAGGTGTCTTTTAGAAGAGTTTATCTGGTACTTGGGTAAATTTCTCTCTGGCAGAAGTTATTTCATTCTTTCTAAAGCTTTAGATTTCCCAGAATTTTTCTTTGCTTGCACTACACACTTTGCATCATTTGTAGTTTTATTCTTGACACCTATTCCTTTGCTAAGAATTCCCATAGAGCTAACCCCAACTCTCTCTCTCTCTCTCTCTCTCTCTCTCCAAATGCCCTATATCTCCTATAGAAAACAGAGGCTACTTACCATAACTTTCTAGAAAGAATCATCTATCACTGTTTCCAACACCTTGAAATTTCAGCAACTGGCAATCTGAATTTTGACCTCAGCACTCTACCAAAACACCTTTCTCAAAGGTTACAAATGATGTAATTTTGAGATCCTAGGATCCTATATCTTTTCTTTAATCTTCCTGATACTTGAGCTCTTTGTAGCTTTTTATTCCACTAACAATCCCTTCTTCCTTAAAATTCTCTTCTTCATTGTCTTTTGTGATGCTTTTCTCTCCTAGTTCCCCTTTTTCCTGTCTCACTAATCCTCGGTATCCCCTGCTGAATCGACGCTCATCGTCCACACATTAGGTAAAAGTGATTTTCAAGTCTCTATTCTTGTCCCTCTTCTCAGCACAAACTTTTGAAGGGCTTCATTAGTTTACTATAATTCAAATATTTTGTCTGAGAAAGTGAATCCAAAATCTCTATATCTAGTCATAATTTTTATCATGAACTCTAACAATTTTCTGATGGACCTTGCCCACAAATCTTCCTCCCTAAAGAACAGAGTTTGCAAGAGAGTGAGGAAAGATATTGTGCTTACGGGAGAAAGGCAAGGTCCTTGCTGTGCTCTGAAAGGGCATCTAGAGTGTCATAATGTGGTTAAATTACAGGCTCATCCAGAATGCATGGTGTCAGGTTAGGCAGGAGTGTAACAAAACAAATACACTGTTGGCTGCATTAGATCAGCTCTGGGTCTCAACAAGGAGAGAACAAGGGGTGAGATAAAAGTGATGAGTACTCACTAATTATAACTGTTCTCTCCAAGATCAGCCATACTCTTTTCCCCCAATTTTTAAAAACATGTTTATTTAACATTTTAAGTTCTAAATTCTATCCTTCTATCCCCTCCCCACTACCTGACACAGTAAGCAATCAGATATGGTTTTACATGTGCAATTATGTAAAACATTTCCACATTTGTCATTTTGCACAAGAAGATTTAAATAAAAGAAAAAAAATGAAAGAAGGAAAGTGAAAAATAACATGCTTCAGTCTGTATTTAATCAGTAACAGTTCTTTCTTGGGAGATGGACAGTATATACACTTCATCTTTCATACTTTGTGATTGTCTTGGATCACTGTATTGCTGAGAATAGCTAAGTCATTTGCAATTCTTCATTAAAAACATTGCTATTACTATATACAACATTCTTCCCATTCTGTTCACTTTACTATGCATCAGTTCATATACTTTACAGTTTTTTTCTGAAATCATCTTGCTTGTCATTTCTTATTGCACAATAATATTCCATTAAATCATGTAACAAAACTTGTTTAGCCATTGACCAATTGAAGGACATCCCTTTGATTTCCAATTCTTAGCCACTACAAGAAAGGTGCTATAAATATTTTTGTACAAATAGGTCCTTTATCCTTTTTTGGATGTCTTTGGAATATAGCCCTAAAAGTGCTATTGCTGGATGAAAAGGTATGCACAGATTTATAGAACTTTCGGTACAGTTCCAAATTGCTTTCGCAACTCCATCAAGAGTGCATTAGTGTCCCAGTTTTCCCATATCCTCTCCAACATCCCACATTTTCTTTTTTATCATATTAGCCAATCTGATAGGTGTGAGGTGGTACCTCACAATTGATTTAATTTGCATTTCTCTAATCAATAGTAATTTAGAGTATTTTTATATGAATATAGATAGCTTTGATTTCTTTGTCTGAAAACTGCCTGTTTATATCTTTTGACCATTTATCAATTGGGGAATGACTTGCATTTTTATAAATATTACTAACTTCTCTATATATTTGAGAAATGAGGCCTTTATCAGAGATACTTGTGAAATTGTTTTCCCAGTTTTGTTTTTTCCTTATAATTTTGATTGCATTGGTTTTATTTATGCAAAACCTTTTTTAATTTTATATACTCAAAATTATGTTTTGCATTTTATAATGCTCTCTACATCTTCTTTGGTCCTACATCTCTCCCTTATCCATAAATCTGACAAATAAACTATTCTATGCTCTCTTAATTGCTTATGGTATCACCCTTTATGTATAAATCCTATACCCATTTTGACTTTATCTTGGTATATGGCATGAGATGGTCTATATCTGGTTGCTGCTATGCTGTTTTCCAGTTTTCCCAGCAGTTTTTTGTCAACTAATGAATTTTTTCCCCCAAAAGCTTGCATCTTTGGGTTTATCATGTGCTAGATAATTATGGTCATTTACTACAATGTAATTTGTACCTAATCTATTCCACTGATCCCCCACACTATTTCTTATCCAGTACCAAATTGTTTTTTTTTTTTCAGTAAGGCAATCAGAGTTAAGTGACTTGCCCAAGGTCACACAGCTAGTACGCGTCAAGTGTTTGGTCTGAGGCCGGATTTGAACTCAGGTCCTCCTGACTTCAGGGCCGGTGCTCTATCCACTGCACCACCTAGCTGCCTCTCCAAATTGTTTTGATAATTACTACTTTATAATACAGTTGGAACTCTGGTATGGCTAGACCACCTTTCACATTTTTTTTTGTTGATTCCCTTGATATCCTTGAGCTCTTGTTCTTTCAGATAAATTTTATTATTTTTTTTCTAGTTCCATAAAACAATTTTGGTAGTTTGATTGGGATGGCACTGAATGAATGGATTAATTTAGGTAGAGTTATAATTTTTATTATACTGGCTTGGCCTAGCCATGAGCAATTAATATTTTCCCAATTGTTTAGATATGACTTTATTTGTGTGAAAAGTGTTTCATAGTTTTATTCATATAATTCCTGGACTTTTCTTGGCAGGTAAACCCCCAAGTATTTTATATTGTCTACAGTTATTTTAAATGAAATTTCTCTTTCTGTCTCTTGTTGCTGGACTTTCTTGGTAATCTATAGAAATGCTGATGATTTATGTGGGTTTATTTTGTATCCTGCCAATTTGCTAAAGTTGTTAATTATTTCAAATAGTTTTTAAGTTGGTTCTTTAGGATTTTCTAATTATAACATCATAGTATCTGCAAAGAGTGATAGTGTTGTTTCCTTATTGCTTATTCTAATACCTTTAATTTCTTTTTCTTTTGTTATTCTTATAGCTGACATATCTAGTGTAATATTAAATAATAGAGGTGATAATGAGCATCCTTGCTTCACCTATGATTGTACTGGGAAGGCTTCTAGCTTATCCCCATTACAGATAATGCTTGCTGATGGTTTTAGATGAATATTATTTATTTCAAGGTAAGCTCCATTTATTCCTATGCTCTCTAGTGTTTTTAATAGGAATTGGTGCTGTATTTTGTCAATGACTTTTTCTGCCTGTATTGAGATAATCATATGATTTCTGTTTTATGTTATTGATATGGTTAATTATGCTTATAGTTTTCTTAATACTGAAACAGCCCTATGTTCCTGGTATAAATCCTTGTACTGTCATCTCTTTGCTAGCGTTTTATTTAAAAATTTTAAATCGATATTCATTAGAGAAATTGGTCTACAATTTTTTTCTTAAAAATTAAAAAAATAATATATAAGTGTTTTTTCTTTTTTTTTAAGTCAGGTGGTGTTGTGTGCTCTGATCAACTTAATGACCATCCATTATTCTAGAAGACCCAGAAGGAAGCATTCTACCTACTGATCATTAGAGAGGTGGTGGATTTAGATTTACAGAATAGAATGACATGTGTATGTGTGCATATACATACACAAACACACACATTTGGACACAGCTGGTCAGAGAATTTGATTTATTTCACTCTGCATGTTTGTTACAAGGATTTTCATCTTCTTTTTTCAATGCATTGTGGGGTAAGGAGAAAGAAAGTAGAAAAATATATTTGTGTTAAATATATGCATAAATGTGCATGTATATTTATATATAAATTTTGGATATATATGTATATAATACAAACATACATATACACACACATATCCATTTAAAATGACTAGACTGGGATGGTAAGGGTATGCATAAAGAAATGGGGAATCACTGATGAATGTTTCAGTGCTTTCCAATGTCTCTTCTATTTTGATAAAGTTTAGTCATGATTCTGGCATGCTGATCTTTGCCTTTCACTGACACCCAAAATCACTTGATTTCTCTTATTTTTAAAGTTTATTGATGTGTTTTCTTTTTATATTATAAAATTATGGATTACCTCCACTTCATGAGAGCTTTCTTGGAACAAAATTATGCATGTGTGAATATCTATCTATATATCTATTATCTGTTTTTAAATCTACATCCTAATTCTGTCACATCTCTTTCTTTCTTTGATCTCTTTTGGGAATAAAACTTGCAATGGTACAGCTGGGTCATAAGAAATGTATTATTTAATAACTTTCTTCACATATAATTCCAAGTTGCTTTTTAGAATGATTATACCCATTTACAGGTATTATTTTCCATGAATACCCATGAACATGGAAAAAATGTAGCTATGATTTGTTTCAAGTAAGTCCTTATATTTGGTTCTTAAAATTTTGCCACGGATAGCAGCATGAATAGAATGAACATGGCTTAATTGCTATGACTAATAATATTGATCAATTTGCATCAAAATGAAGAAATCTGGTTGCCATATTGATTTTTATTTTCTTTCTCTATTTTTAAAACTATGCTATGAGATGAAGCATGCTATATAGATAGAGAGCTTGTTTCCAAGGCAGTAATGAAGGAATGAATGAATGGAAATAGCATAAATTAACAGCTTATTAAATATAAAGTAATGTGGTGAATGCTGTGGACCATAAATGGAAAAATTAAAACAGTTCTATTGTGAAGTAGTACACATTCAAAGAGGGGGAAACACATAGAGGAGATCTCAGGTGGTAGACTGAAAAAACATCACAGCCTACCATAGAGGCATCTAGATGATGCAATGGATAGCAGATTCCCTACCACTGGTCAAAGTGCTGAGCCTGGAGTCAGGAAGACCTGAATTCAAATCTGGCCTCAGATATTTGAAAACTGTGTGATGCTGTTTGCCTTAGTTTCCTTATTTAGAAAATGAGGATAATAATAGCACCTACCTCCCAGGGTTATTGTAAGAACAAAATGATATAATATTTGTAAGTATTTAGTGTGAGGGATTGTCTGATGTTGGCTACTGCCACGTGAGAGTTGTGGCGAGATGGGGCAGGGACAAGATATTAGGAAGTAACTGGAGCTCATGCTCCCAAGGCAGGGGGCTGTGCCATGTGGAGTTGTGGTGAACTGGGGTAGGAACAGGATATGGGGAAGTAGCCGGAGCATGTGCTCCTGAGGCAGGGGGCTGTGCCACGTGGGAGTGGGATGGCAGAGAACGAGCTCCCTTTGTCTAGTCCTCTCCCTAGGTGCAGCGCTAACCCCAGACGTCTCCTTCCGGTATCCAGGCCTAGCCTCCTGTGTCACGTACTCTCCCTTTGTGCAGTGCTAACCCCAGACATCCCCTTCCGGTATCTGATCCTACAATCATTCACTGGCAGGTGGGCTGAGGAGAAGGGGCTAGGAAGGTATATAGGGGTGGTAGGGGTTGGAGCTCTCTCTCTCTTGCTCTTGCTTTCCTGCTTGGCCTTGCTGTGATGGCCTCTGAATAAAGTTCGAGTGCTTGCACCTCCCGATCGGCTCGTCTCTATGTTTATCCGGGTGGGCTCCGAAGACTGGTAAGTATGACCTTGGCAGCCTGCTCCTGTTAGGAGGAGAGTGCACGGCGCAACCGGCACAATTTAGCACATAGCCTTTCATGTAGTTGCATTAATAAATACATATTTCCTTCTTTCCTTCCCCATGCTCCTCATAGCAAGGAGGATAGTAATACTTCTTGTGTAATGTTAGCTTTACTATTGTTCAGTTGTTTTCAGTTATGTCTGACTATTTGTGGCCCCATTTGAGGTTCTCTTGGCAAAGATAATTGAGTAGTTTGCCATTTCCTTCTCTTGCTCATACAGATGAGCAAGCTGAGGCAAGCAGGGTTAAGTGATTTGTCTGGAGTCACAGAGCTAGTAAGTGTCTGATGCCAGATTTGAATTCACAAAGATGTGTCTTCCTGACTCCAGGCCCAGCACTCTGTTCACTGCTCCACCTAGCTACCCATTGAATATTATTTTCATTGCTATACATACCATATAAGATACAGTTATAGATGGTATCTATAGTTCATATAGATGTATCTATATTATTTCTCTCTCTCTCTCTCTCTCTCTCTCTCTCTCTTTCTCTCAAATATGCCATGTCATTTTCTGTTGAACCACCTGACAGTGCCAAGAACTTTGGTAATGAAAACCTTCTTTTACATGTTTTCATCACCTTTTATTTGCTGAGGAGGTGAGGACAACATCACTTATAGAGGAATTTGCTAGGTTATGTGTATTCATTGGCATTGCTTCCTTAGACTATAAGCTGTAGAAGCCAGATGATCTATAGGTTACTACTGTCCACAGTGTGCTGTGTTGGTGGTAATATACATAATGGGCCACTTTTCACAAAGGTTGTTCTCCTTTATCATAGCTAAAAGAACCTAGATGGAAGTAGCAGTATAATGAAAATGGAATTCTCAATTCACTGCTAAATACATATGGTCATATAGAGTTCTCTGGAGGTCCTTGTGGTGCCTCAAGTTCCACTAGATCCTAGGATGAGAGCTGAGATACAACTAGCTGGTAATGCTTTAGTAAATCATTTTAGCAGTGATACCAGTCCATCTTCACAAACTATAACTGTATTCAGTTCACTGCTTAGGAAAGTGCATCAGAATAGGAAACAGCCCAACATGAACTAATTAAGTACTTTTAACATGCAAGGAAGCTGTGATTCAAAGGTGAAATCAAAATAGTTCCCATCTTCAAGGAGTTTAAATTCTTCAAGTGTTGGTTCAAGAGCAACAAAGAAGCTAAAATATGGCTTTGGGAAACTTTTTAAAATATTTCCAAGAAGGGAAGAAATATATTTGTACTAACTAAGATCTGTGAGTTACCCTTCTGCTACATGTGATCTCTAAGCTTGAGCCCACTTTCCTCTGTACTCTCTATGTATTGGTAGATGAACGTGCCAGTGTTTGAGGGAAGAAGGGAATGATTTATAGCAAGGTATTTATTAGAAAGACAACTCCCAAACCTACCATAAGATGCAAATACATAAATACTCTGTAGATACACACATACAAATACATATGCACACATACATATAGACAATAAAGTAGTTTAGGAAAGGCTTCTTATAAGAGGTCACACATGAGATGGACTTGCCTAGAGGGTAGCTAGAATTTCTAAGAGGCATAGAAGTAAGGAGGGTATGTATTTTAGACCTAATGACAATTAATGCAAAGTCAGGGACTGGAAATGGAAGGCTGAGTTTGAAGAACGACTAGTTGGCTAATGTGACTAGAATGTAGTGTGTATGAAGGAAAATTATATGTTATAAGCCTGGGGTTGGGTGATAGATCGGAACTTAATCTGAAGGGCTTTAAATGCCAAGCTGAAAAGAGTATTCACTTAGGATATTAATTTATCCCCTGAATTCATCAGAGTGACCTTCCATAAGCAAGGAAAGGAAAGGTTTGGATATCCAAAATATTACTTGCAAATCAGTGCTTTACCAAAGTGCTTTTCTAATATCCCATTTTAGTATTCCCAGGTCTTCCATTGATTCTTTTCTTTCCTTATTTCACAACATGCTAACTAGAAGTGGATTTTTCACTCATCTTCTGCAAAGACATTACCTATCGGTCTTGGGCAAAGAAAGAAGAAAACTTTTTTTCCATTTCTACATCTGAAGGTCCCTTGAATTAATTTATATAATGCAGTGTATTGAAAATACCTGAGGCAATCCTACTTCTAATCATATGAGCAAGGTGATTACACAGCAATAATTTCCTGTTTAATCTGTTTTTAATGACATTTCTCTCTAGGAAGAGAAAATGAATTGAATACTAGCATGACATAAATCAATTGGATATACCTCACAGTAATTCTTTGCTTGGATTTTGGATAAAAGTGCATTTTGATCACCACAGTTTTACTATTGCAATAAACAAATCAAAATGGTATTTTTTATACTTCATCATTCCTGAGAAATGTTTCGTGACATAATGATGAAAAAATCTTATCTCATCCTTATTTTTCCTTTATCTTGTTTCAAACCCAAACTATTTCATTTGATTCTTCTAGGATACTGGTATAAGTGAGGAAAGTATGCCCATAGCTAAGAATTTCTGGAACAACATCCTTTGTAAAAGTGAAAAAATTAAGCAAATTTCCAACTCCTTGACCCAGTATTTATGGGGTAGTACTGACAATTAGGAAAAGAAGAAAAAAAAGGAAAGATACTAGATCCCTTGCTCTGATTCAAATTGCTTTTCATTGACTTTTGCACTTTCCCCATTCAGATGGATCCCTATGCATTTTTTGCTAACCTATGTTCCAGTAATCCTCAACAAATTAAATGATGCATCCTCAACAAGTGGGAGAGGGAGAGAGGGAGAAGAAGAGAAATATATGTAACTTTAAATGAATTTGGTATTGCATGTAAATTCAATATTTTATGGAAATTTGAAAGCCTCTGATACTGTCATGGTATGTTCTTTTGAATAAAATATATGAAATCACTGCGGAATAATTAAAATTATGGCACAAATGCAAGTATTTTCATGAATTACTAAGACTTTCAGTAAGCTAAAAAGATCATATCCTGTCAATTTTAGTTTTGCAACATCTCTTGAATACACCACTAGGTGGAGAAGAGGAGGGAGAGAATTCCAGACATGTGAGATAGCCATGAAAATGCTCAGAGTTGAAGAACATTAAGAAGGCTAGTGTCATGAAGTTGCAGAGTATATGAGAATGAACAAGATGTAAGAAAACTAGAAAGGTAGGAGAAAGTAAAGGTATGAATGAATCTAAATGCCAATCAGAAGATTTCATATTTGGACCTTGAGGAGATAGAGAGCTCCTGGTATGTATGGTCTATGTAGATGATATAGTCAGATCTGCACTTTAGTTAGATCAATTTGATAGATGAGTTGAGGATGAACTGCATTAGTGAGAATACTGAGGCAGAGAGACCAACCAGCAGGTCACTACAGTACAAGTGTGATATGATCAAGTTCTACACGAGTGATAATGGCAGTATCAGACAAGAGAAGGAGTTGTGTGCAAGAGATGTTACAAGTATAAAATTGTCAGTAATTGTCAATCAGATATGGAAGGAGACATGAAAGTAAAGAGTCAAGAGTGACAAGCTATAAGGCAGAGGCACTGGGAGGAAAATGGTGCTGAATAGTAATAGGGAAGTTAGGAAGAAGGGAGTTTAGTTTTGGACATACTGAGTTTGAAATGTATAAGAGATATCTAGTTCATGATGTTGATTAGGCAGTAGGGGAGGAGAGACAGGAGATCAGTAGAAAAGTTGGAACAAGATACAGACATTTGAGAATTATCAGCATAAAGATAGTAATTTAATCCATAGGTGCTGATGAGATCAACAAATGAAGTAGTATAGAGGGAAAAGAGGGTCCAGGACAGAAATCTGGGAAACACCTATGGTTAGAGGGCATGATCTGGGTAAGAATCCAGTAAAGGAGACCGAGAAAGAGCAGTCAGATAGGTAAGAGGAGAAGCAGGAGAGAATGGTGTCCTGAATACCTGAGGAGAGGAGATAGTAACAAGGAGGAGAGGATTATCAACAGTGTCAAAGGGCTGCAGAGATGTCAAGTAGAATGAGGATTAAGAGAAGGCCATTGGATTGGGAAAAAAGCTTAGAAGATAGAATGTACCTGGTTATATAATCTGGGAGTAATCTGCATGGAAATAATAATTTAGACTAGTTCAGAACCATTAAAACATGTAGAAGAGAATTGGATTCTATTAAATAGTGATTGAGGAGAGAGCATTCTCACTTATGGGAAACAAAACAGTTGGCTTTGAACTTGGTCTCCTCCCTTCTGTACCCTTACTTGGGCAGAAAAAGGACTTTGTGAACTTTGGAGGACGTGAAAAATTTGGAGCTTCTAATCTCCAGATCAACATCCTGGTATCAGGCCCCAGGATAACAACAGTCAGCGGCAGTGTCTACCATAGGAACCAAATACAGATGAGATACAGATTTACTACTCCACAGAGAGCACCTGAGAAGCTAAAATATGACTCTGGGGAACTTTTTTAATATCTCCAAGAAGGGAAGAAATATATTTGTAATAACTAAGATCTGTGAGATACCCTTCTGCTAAATGTGATCTCTAAGCTTGAGCCCACTTTCCTCTGTACTCTCTATGTACCGGTAAATGAATGTGCCAGTCTTTGAGGGAAAAAAGGGGATGTTTTGTAGCAATTATTTTTACCGAACTATGTTAGTAAATATCCCTTTCTGAAAACTATTTAATTTTGACTGACTAAATGATAATAAACTCATAATCTTAGGAGGAAAATGCTAGTGGAGGTATTTATTAGAAAGACAACTTCCAAACCTATAGCTTTTCCTCCTAGGCTCATAAGGGGATGTAGTAGCTATGTGCTTGACTCTGATACATAAGAATTTCAGAGCATATGTAGCAGATATAAAAGGCCAAGAGATGCTTTCTGCAGGGACAAGGATCAAGAAATGAAGTTGATTAATATCAGCTGGAGAATGGCTAAAAATTGTGTAGCATCTGTACATAATGGAATTTTGTTGCACTGTAAGAAGCAATAAACATGAAGGATGAAGAGAAGTATATAAATTTTATAAGTGATGCAAAGCTAAAATGAATGAAGAAAATTATATATACAATGACAATAAATCAAAAGAACAAAAACAATTTAAGTGGAACACTATGTAATTCTAATATCCATCTTGTTGAACGAGGGATACGAAATGCAATAGAACACTAGTAGAAGGTCATGAAGCTTTATTATTATGAGATCTACACTATTTTTGTAATTCAACTTCATTGCAACCTAGCTTCCTATTACAGTTGATTCTCATCATTTGCAATGGTTATGTTCTATAAAGTTTATGTGAATATTGAATTAGAATATATTGAAGCATTGTTCCTAGGGAAAGTACAAGGTTAGGTTCCAGCAAGCCTCTGGTCACTTTTCTAAACAGCCTCATGTTCAGATTGGTAAATTTTCCCTTCCTTTTCCTGGGTGGACTGTTTTGTTAATTCACTAACAATGAACTCACAGCCAATAGCACTATAATTCATGCCTGAATGAAGCTTATATAACACATGTATTTTCCCCAACAGGCACATCATAACCTTCTTGTGCTTAGGAACACTAAACAGCACTTTAACACTACAATTAGAGACCATTTTAAATAGCAAAATCACTAACAAAAAGCACAAAAATGTGAAAAAGGGGCATTAATGGACTGCAAAAAGGATACTCTTTTACATTATGAGAGCTAAAATAAGAAGGCAAAGCATTGCATTGTTTGACCTCTTCTGGGAATGTGAACATCAGGCAACTGAAATTTTTCACTGTTCTGCATGTGTCTGTGAATGCAAAAGTGATGAGAATATTGATTTTGGGCATAACACATTTTAACAAGTAGGCAAATTTGCAAATATGGATTCTGTAAATAATAAGGATCAATCATAAAATAACCAGACAGGCTGATGCAAAAATCACAAATTTTCATCCACAGAGAACAATCACCCTAAAGGCCTTTCTGCATAAAAACTGCAGCTACTAAACATTTGTTAAAGTTTTTAAAAAATTCAGTAACAAGAGAACATGATTATACTTAGGCTCAATTATTAGACTCCTATGAGGGTATAATGAATGCAACTGAGGGAGTGTTGATTTTGAACAAATTGTTTTGCTACTGCTTATGAGTGCATGTCCTTTTCTGGGGGGGGTTCTATTATATAGGCAGCATGTCATCCTGAGACATTTCACATGGTCACATGGGACTTTTGGTGGTTCTGATTATGATGTGATGTCATCCAGTATGCTCAGTCATGAGAAATTACTTTAAACCAAGGGTTTGGTGAAATGGCGATAGCATTGCCTCAACCATTGCTGAATTTCCCAATTATGGCGGACAGTCACATTAGATTTGCATATGAACTACTTGTCCTAAGCATATGATTCCATTTTTTTATACTGACAGGTACTTTCACCAAGGTGGCTTATTTTCTCCCCTGTTCTATACCTTCCTCCTATGGTTGAAGCCAACTATCTGTTTCTAAATGATAATTTCTTATTCCACAGATGTCCATCTCATATAATCTGTGAAGTTCCCAGTTTACTTTACTTTTCAAGACTTCAGTCTTCATTTGTCTACAAGTGGCATAGTGTAACCAGTTTGATAGACAAACATAACACATTAACCATGTTAGGTGTTATGTTTT
Organism: Vombatus ursinus; assembly: GCF_900497805.2. Taxonomy (NCBI): domain Eukaryota; kingdom Metazoa; phylum Chordata; class Mammalia; order Diprotodontia; family Vombatidae; genus Vombatus; species Vombatus ursinus. Next base: position 23,234,611 of record NW_020949351.1, read on the forward strand.
CTACCATAATATTAACTGAAATTCCCTAAATATCATGGAAAAAATAAATAAATCTCTTCGCTTTAAGAGTTCATTCCACCCCTAGAATTCTTACATTGGAAGAGCTAAGTCGATCATAGTTGATCATCACACAATGCTACTGTTACTATGCACAGCGTTCTCCTGGTTCTACTCACTTCACTCAGCATCAGTTCATATATGTCTTTCCAGGTTTTTCTGAAGTCTGTCTGTTCATCTTATTATAACACAATAGTATTCCATTACATTCATATACCACAACTTGTTCAGCCATTCCCCAATTGATGGGTATCCCCTCAATTTCTAATACTTTGTCACCACAGAAAGAGCTGCTATAAATATTTTTGTACATGTGGGTCCTTTTCTGATTTGTATGATCTCTTTGGGATACAGGCCTAGAAGTGATATTGCTGGGTCAAAGGAAAAGCACAATTTTATAGACTTTTGGGCATAGTTCCAAATTGTTCTCCAGAATGGCTGGATTAGTTTACAACTCCACCAACAATATGTTCGTGTTCCAATTTTCCCACATCTTGTCCAACATTTATCATTTTCCTGTTTTGTCATGTTAGTCAATCTGATAGGCACGATGTGGTCCCTCAGAGTCATTTTGGTTTGCATTTCTCTAATCAATAGTGATTTAGAACATTTTTTCATATGACTATAGACAGCTTTAATTTCTTCATCTGAAAACTGTCTGTTCATATCCTTCGACCATTTATCAACTGGGGAATGACTGTATTCTTATAAATTTGACTTAGTTCTCTGTATATTTTAAAATTGAGGCCCTTATCAGATATACTGGTTGTAAAAATTCTTTCACAGCTTTTTGCTTCCCTCCTAATCTTAGTTGCATTGGCTTTGTTTGTGCAAAAACTTTTCAATTTAATGTATTCAAAATTATCCATTTTGCATTTCATAATGTTCCCTATCTCTTTTTGGTCATAAATTCTTCTGTTCTCCATAAATCTGACAGGTAAACTATTCCTTGCTCTCCTTGTTTGCTTACAGTATCAGTCTTTATATCTAAATCGTGTATCCATTTTGACTTTATTTTGGTATATGGTGTAAGATTTTGGTCTATGCCTAGTTTCTGCCATACTCTTTTCCAGTTTTCCCAGCAGTTTTTTTCAAAGAGTGGGTTCTTATCCCAGAAGCTGGGGTCTTTGGGTTTATCAAATAATAGATTACTATAGTCATTGACTATTGTGTCTTGCATACCTGACCTATTCTATTGATCCGCCACTCTATTTCTTAGCTAGTACCAAGTAGTTGCTGCTTTATAACACAATTTAAGATCTGAAATTAGTCCCTTGATATTCTGGACCTTTTGTTCTTCCAAATGAATCTTACTATTTTTTCTAGCTCTGTAAAGTAATTTTTGGCAATTTGAATGGTATGTTACTGAATAAGTAAATTAACTTAAGGTATAATTGCCATTTTTATTATATTAGCTTGGCCTACCCATGAGCAACAGATGTTTTTCCAGTTATTTAGATCTGACTTTATTTGTGTGAAAAGTTTTTTGTAATTGTGTTCGTATAGCTCCTGGGTTTGTTTCATCAGGTAGACCCCTAAATGTTTTATAATGTCTATGGTAACATTATAACGTCTATGATAACTCTTGCTGTTGTGTTTCATTGGTAATATATAGAAATGCCAATGATTTATATCGGTTTATTTTATAACCTGCAACTTTGCTAAAGTTGTTTATTATTTCAAGTAATTTTAAACTTGATTCTCTAAGATTCTCTAACTATATAATTATATCATCTGCAAAGAGTGAGCTTTGTTTCTTCTTTGCCTACTCTAATACCTTCCATTTCTTTTTCTTCTCTTATTGCTAAAACTAATGTTTCTAGTACCATATTGAACAACAGTGAAGGGCTTGTTTTCTACAGTTAATTTTTGTCTTCTTTTTCCAACCTATTGACTCTCTCTTGCATACCCTTCATTTATTTTCCTAATTTTTCTTCTATCTCTCTTATTTGACTTTTAAAATCCTTCCTGATCTCTTTCAAGAAGGCTTTTTGGTCTGGAGACCACTTCATATTCCCCTTTAACATTTCAAATGTGGGCATATTGACAATGTTCTCTTCTTCTGAATTTGTGCCTTGATCTTCCCTGTCCCTATAATGAGAATCTATTGTCATTGTCCATTTCTGCTTTTTACTCATGCTGTTTGTGCTGGGAGCCCCAGACCTGGTCGCTGGCTTTGTGTTCTGGGGCCTCAGATGCTGGCATTTGGAGGCTATCGGGTTCTGGCAGCTTACCTGGTGCTGGGTTGGGGTCAGCAACACTGGAGCTCTCAGGGTGGGGAGTCTGGCCCCTGGGGTAGGCACTCCTTTCTTTGGCTCCTGTTAACCTGGGCCTTGCACAGCGATATTTTGCAACTGCAGGATGTCTGTCAGCCTCAAGCTTTGCTTCCTGGAGTTGTTCTTCCTGAAATGGTGCTTAGGCACCAGAATATTTGGCTCCTGGAGAAGGCTGTAGCAGGTAGTGATTTTCTGAGCTGGTGAATACTGGTTCCCCTGTGCGTACTGAGGTACTTGGGGTCCTGATGTTAGCGCTTGCCTGCTCCACTACCTTGTGGCTCAGGATCTCCCCCTGGTATGCTGTGAGGGGGCTTGCCACTGGCTTGCTGAGAAGCCTCTCATACTGTACTGCTTCTCCTTACCCAGAGCAAGAGGAGCCTTTCCATTAACCCCCCAAGCTTCCTGCACTACAAGACTGCTGCACCCCATCTTTCTGCTGACTCAGCTGTTCCAGGGTTTTTCATGGGGCAATATATTCTGGACTTTCATAGGTCAATAAAGGAGGGTGAGAGCAACTCCCTTGGCTCCCAGAAATGGAAGAGGTACTGACTTTTATAGGTGGAAAGTAGACAGAGATATACTTTTTCATTAATAGCATAGAAGTCCCTGTTTTGTTGAATCCTGTAATGTTCCTCTTGATGATCTTACAACAATTCTCAGTTACATCTTGCTCCCAATGAGGAGAGAAAAGTAGTTAGGTCAAATCACAAACCTGAGCCTTCATATGAGGAAGTCACATTTACAATGGAAAGTATTTTTTTTTGCTGTATGCTTTCAGCTGGAATAGAGGAATGAAGTAGCCTCAATGATCTAGTTCTTCAGGTACAGTAACCTATGTATATCTATTTGCCTATAAAAAATAAGTAGAAGGCATATGCAAGAATAATTTCTGCTTAGCCCCTAAACTATATGTTTTAGTGGAAATTGTGGTATTTAGGAATGGAAATCCTAACCCAGGGAGTGTAAATGTTACACCTAAAGTAAAATAATAAATGTCAGAGATAATATTTGAACCCATGTCTTTGGGATCTCTAGCCAATGCTCTTTCCAATGGACTATGTTGCCAATGCAAAGACCTATAATGTCATATCACACTGTTGCTAAATGTAGAATACAAATTCTGAAATGAGGTTTTATTCTTTTAAACAATTTCCAGAAAACAACCAGACTCTAAGTATATACATCATTTATGATTAAACATACCAAAGGAAAAGTATTAGCAAATGTCAGTTATTAGAACAACTAATCAAGTGGAAACTCATGAAGAATGAAGACAAATTAAATAAATACAAAGATTCTATTAGCCAGAACCACCAAATCTAAAATGTTTCCTCATTTTTAAGTAGATTTCCTGCGCTGCTCATTCAATAATAATTCTTGAATTTTGGCCAATCAATCAGTGTGACTGAGTGTTTTGGATTAATACTTTAAGCTGTCAGACATATCTTTACAAAAGTCACACTCAATTTATTTTATAGCATTATAATAAAATGAACATCATGATGAATTATTTTTATGAATTATTTTTTATGTACTATAGTAATTAAGATAGTCTAAACTGCATATTGAAGAAGAGTTTATGCTTACAAAGCAGTTTTATACAGCTCTCTGCTCTTCAATAGTGAGCATTAAATATTGTGTGCAGTAAATGCTGTTGGATTCACTAGGGGAGATAAGAGTAAACAATCCCAACTCTGTGTGTGTGTGTGTGTGTGTGTGTGTGTGTGTGTGTGTGTGTGTGTGTAGGGGGGATAATAAACCATGAGAGAGAACTAGAAGGCATATAATTATAGTATAATTGTAATAACTGAATTAGAAAATTATAAAACATAGTGCTCTGTAAAGCTTGAGAAAATCATTACTGAGGAGTGGGGCTTAGAGATATCAAGTTAGGCTTCCTAGAAGAATTGACATCTGAAAAGTGCTTTAAAGTGGGAATTGAATAGGCAAAGGTTGGGAGAGAGGGACTTTCAAAATGTAAGCAACAAGGGTAACAAAGGCAAGCAACTGTGTGGTCTGTTTGGGGGCCAGAGAGTAGTCCAATTTAGGTGTAATATAGGTTGTGTAAGAGATGTAACATGTAAAAGAGATGGAAGTTTAAATATTGGCTTGTGAACCAGCTTGAAAGACCAAAAATGTAATATTGACTTTTTATTATTTATGTGATAGTCCTTTATGCATATTGTGGTATTGAGCTGACCCTGGGTGCTCAAAGGCTATTCCATCAGACTACAGGCTCTGGCAATTTTGATCAGGTTAAGAAGGTTTTGAGTGAGTACCTAACCAGTATGAGCCTATTTTCTGAGAACAGTTAATCTAATTATGGAAAAGTATTAGGGATGAATTCTTTGAGCATGGCTACTTATGAAACACAGAAAAGTACAAAATGGTCCTCAGTCCTTCTGTGTGGTGACCTTTTACTTCCGTGATTATGGTAGAGGGGCAGAATAGGAGTAAAAGCATACTGAGTAAGATTCAGACAATTTTTATACTAGCTATAAAATTTAATTCAACTCTTAGAATTCTAAATGTGAAATCTTTTTTCAATGACCAGTTTGTACCTATGCTGCTGGGAAATCTTATAAATCTTGACATACATGTCATAAAGTAAACCAGAAAACAATACAAAACAAAACACTGTAGCTAAATAGAAGGATGGTTCTCAGGTTCTCCTTGTAGAAGTAAATGAAAGAGATGGGGAATTTTTTTTTTTTTCAAATACTGAAAGGCAAAAAGAAATATCATGTAATGTGATATTTGGTCATCTATTGTAGAATGACACATAATAATTATTTGCAAAAAAAGCATCATGAAAAAATAGCTGTTAATTCAGCCATATCTCTTGCAGGAAATGAAGAGATAGTAAAATTCTGAGAGGAACTCAATATGAGTTTCTCCTTAAAATTAATGCAACCTATAATTCTGTACTTGGTAATTTCAATGTAAAGGTAGGAATGGGTAATGGGTGAGAATAGAAAAATATTGCGAAAAGTTGAACCAAGAATAAAGAATAAGGGAGGCTAAAGATATGCAGATTGTGCATAATCCTCATGGGTCTATACATATATTATATACATACATATGTGTATATCATACATACAATATAGTATCCATTATATATAATGAATCATATATATTTAATTATATATGATATACAACAAAAACTATATAACCCATTATGTAACATATATACATATACACTATACACATATGTGTGTGTGTTGTGTGTATAGAAGTATTCTGTCTACCAAGTTCTAGCTAGATAGACAGGTACAATACTTCCTTATAGAGAATTTGTAGTGATAGGTATGAGGAGTGCTGACTAAGATCATCAAAATGAAACTGATTATACATTAATAGACAGGAAATGACTTGTTCCTGATGGGGTTATTATTCTTGAATCAATGACTTGTTAGAGTAAAGATCAAAACTGGTAGAAAGCTAAGATGGAATGAGAAAAAATACATGACATGCACTTGAAACCATTCAATCTTGACATTTTCAAACAAATAATTGATGATGAAAATGGGATATGGATAAAAATAGAGCAAAAATATAAAGTATTAATTCTCTTTAGAAATTTAAACTATATGAATCAAGCATCATAAAAAGAAACCCCAAAGAGTCAAAAGTACTTTAATTCAGCAAACACTTGACTTACTTTCTAAGTAGAGACATATGGTACCCAAAGGTAAGACTGGTTTAGAATTTAAAATCACTTGTAAAGTAGCAGTAACACAAAGAAAAATGATGGAAGATGAAGTGTAATATAATTTCATAAAACAAGTCAGCTTAGCAAGAAATTCAACTAAACAAGGTCATCTGAGAACATTTAAGGATGAAAATGGAAGAACAAAAACAGAAGAAAAATGAGAAAGATCTACAAAGATTTTTATAACAAGCCTTTCTCACATCAAGAATTATAAAGCTGCCACACTAACATCACAGTCTGAATGCATTTTAGAAGAAGAAGAAATGTCATTGCATGAGCTACACAATGACTTAGACCAAGTGTACATAAAGGAAATCCATTCTAGAGATGACAGAATTGTGACAGCATTGAAGATTCCATTTACAAGATCTCTAAAAGAAGAAAAAAAGACTAAGGCTGTGGGTAAAAAAAATCTGGGACCTTATTGATTCTGAAAATAAAAAAAACCTGAGAGAATAAAAACTACAAACCAATACGCCTATTTTTCTATGTATATAAAATATTCATTAGAATCTCTCTCTCTCTCTCTCACACACACACACACACACACACACACACACACACACACACACACACAGGACATCAACAATGAGGACATAAGAGAACAAAGGATTTAGAAAGACTTTTGCAAGTGATATTCTCCAGAACCTATCATAGCACCTTGTTTATAGTAGGTACTTAGTAGAAAATCGTTAAATTGAATTTCATTTTATAATAAATGAAATGTAATACCATGAATACTGTAATTGTAACACCATTAATAGTGCAGAATGGCAGGTTTTATCTATTACTTCTGTGGATAGGTGGAAAGGATAATAATCAAATAAGGGATACATACAGTTATTTAGAAATTTAATCATTTTTCCCCATTTGGAAGAGGTAGCTTACTATGGGAGGGGAATTATTGGGAAATGGCAGTGATAGTAAAGATAAAACAAAAAAAAATTAAAAATCAGTAGAAATGGTTGGGGCAGAACCAAATGGAGGAGTAGAGGCAGGAATTCACCCAAACTCTCCCACATTCCCCTAAAACAACTTTAAAATCATACCTCAAGTTGAATTCTGGAACAGCAGAGCCAAGAAAAGGTTGGGGTGAAAAATTCCAGTTCAAGGTAACTTAGAATGTCAAGAGTAAAGATCTATCCCCACCAAGGTGGTGGTCAGGCCCAGTTCAGAGCAGGCCTGCCAAAGTAACAGCAGTAGCAGACCTTAGAAGTAGTTGAAAAAGTGGTAGCAACAGCTTTGGAAGTTCTCAGCCCACATATTGTAAGCGGTCAAACAATTGGTCAAACAGAGGGGACCATTTACAGACTCTAGGTTCAAGATCCTGTTGCATTGCCCAGATGCAGTTCCAGTTAAAGAGAGGAGTGGCTGCAGCAGAACAGAGGCCCTGGTCACAGTTTTAAGGGAGGGAGCAGCATGAGTAGGTGAAGTGACAGGAGAGCAGGGGCAAGATTCACAGTCCCAAAGTTAAAAGAAACAATAGCACTTGAGGCTGTAGGGAATAGGACCCCTGGTCATAGTTCTTGCATGGAGAAGAGGGCTTGTGGTCACTCACAAAAGAACAGGGCCCTGGTCTCAGTTACAAGGCATAAAAGAGAACTAGTGATACTGGTTCCAGGAGAGCAGGGGACCTGATCACAGTTTCAGAGCTAAGAAGAGTACCAGCACTTGTGGCTACAGGGAAACAACATCCTTCCCTGGGTAAAAACCAGAGAGCAGGCCAAGAGAGCAGTAACCACACCCCTTCTTAGGTCACATCATTTTGGAAGCACTAAAAACATACAGACAACCAGAGTTAGCTCTCAAAACAGCAGCATGAAAGCCCTGAAGCTTGGGACATTACCTCCTCCACTCTGGTATCAGAGCCCAACTTTAACGTAAAATTAAAAGTCAAGAAATGGGCTAGAAAAAAATGAGCAAACAAAAGCAACAAAAATGGAATCAGTCCATAAAGAGTTACTATGGTGAAAAGGAAAATGAAGACACAAACTCGTAACAAAATAATGATGTCAAAACATCTACAAGCAAAGTCTCAGAGAGAACAAATAATCAATTGGACACGAGCCCAATAAGAATTCCTGGAAGAGCTTAAAATGGATTTTTAAAATCAAATAAGAGAGATAGAGGAAAAATTTGAAAAAGTAATGAGTCAGATGCAAAAAAAATCATCAAAAGAAAGTCAGGTTTGGTAAAAGAGTCACAAAGAAATACTGAAAAAAAAATCTTAAAAAACAAAATTGACCTAATGGTAAAAAGGCACAATAATCTGTTGAAGAGAAGAACTCCTTAATATGCAGAATTAGCCAAATGTAAAAACTGAAGAAAATAATTTCTTAAAAAAATATAATTTGGAAAGTGGAAGCTAATGACTCCATGAGACATCAATAAAAAAAATCAAAAGAATGAAAAAAATGGAAGACTATGTGAAATATCTCATCAGAAAAACAACTGACCATGAAAATCAATTGAGAGGAGACAATTTAAGAATTGTTGGGCTACCAGAAAATCATGATCCAAAAAAAAGAGCATAGTCATCATATTTCAAGAAATTATCAAGGAAAATTGTACTGATATCCTAGAACCAGAGAATAAAATAGAAATTGAGAGCATTCACTGGTCACCTAAAAGAGATCACAAAATGAAAACTCCCAGGAATATTATAGTCACATTCCTGATCTCTCAGGTCAAGGAGAAAATATTGCAAGCAGCCAAAAAGAAACAATTCAAATACTGTCAAACAACAATCATGATTACACAAGATTTAGGATGTAGAAAAATACATAGTAATCATAACTATGAATGTGAATGGAGTGAATTCACCCATAAAATGGAAGCAGATAGCAGTCTATATTAAAAACCAGAATCCAACAATATGTTGTTTACAAGAAATACACCTGAAACACAGAGACACACATTAATGTAAAAATAAGGGGCTGGAGTAGAAGCAAGTATGCTTTAGTTGGAGTATAAAAGGCAAGTATAGCAATCATGATCTCAGACAAAACAAAAGAAAAAATATACCTAATTAAAATGAATAAGCAGGGAAACTACATTTTGCCAAAAGGTAGCATAAACAGAGGAGTAATGTGAATATTAAACATATAGGCACCAAATGATATAATATCCAAACACTTAAAGGAAAAATTAAATGAGCTACAGGAGGAAATAGAGAGCAAAAGTTTACTTGTGGGAGACCTTAACTTTCCCTTTTCATAACTTGATAAATCTAACTGTAATAAAACAGTAAAGAAGTTAAGGAGGTGAATAGAATTTTAGAAAAGTTAGATATGAGAGACCTCTGGAGAAAATTAAATGGGAACATAAAGGAGTATTCCTTTTCTCAGATGCATATGACAACTTCAAAAAAAATGAACAAGTATAAAAGCATGAAAACCTCACAACCAAATGCAGAAAAGTAGAAATATCAAATGCATCCTTTTCAGACCATTATGCGATAAAATTACATTCAATAAAGGACCATGGAAAGTTAGATTAAAAATTAATTGGATACCAAATAATCTAATCCCAAAGAATGAGTGGATCAAAGAACAAATCGTAGAAACAATAAATAATTTCAATATAGAAAATAACAGTGAGACAACATACCAAATTTATAGGATGCAGCCAAAGCAGTATTTAGGGTAAAATGTGTACCTGTAAATGCTTACATCAATAAAATAGAGCAAACACAGGTCAATGCTAATGATTTAGGTTGTTTTATTTTTATATCCTGAAACTTTGGTGAAATTGTTAATTATTTCAATGAGTTTCTTGGTTGATTCTTTAGGATTCTTTAAGTATACCATCATATGCTCTGCAAAGAGTGGTAGTTTTATTTTTTAATTGCTTGTTTAATTCCTTCACTTTCTTTTTCTTCTCTTTTTGCTATAGCTAGCATTTCTAGTATAATATTGAATAATATTGTTCATACTGGACATGCAATTAAAAATAAGAAAAAAAAAGAAATTAAAAATGCCCAGAATTGAGTCACAAGATGGAGTAAATGTGGTTTACTCACATCTCACCATAATCTATCTCCTATATTCCTTTGAATTGATTGCTCTGAGGTGTGACATTTTCATCTAGCTTCATTCAAGACACAGCTAAAATCTCACCTTCTTCATGAAGCCTTTCCTTGTACTCCCAACTGCTAGACTCTTACTCTTTAAAGTAGTGTTTCATTTACTCTGTTTATGTCTTGCAAGTAATTATTTATTTACTTGTCATTTCCTCACCAGAATGTGAGTTCCTTGAGGGTAGAGATGGTTTCTGCCATTATTTGTATTTCCAGAACTTCTTTACCATAACATCTAGCATAGAGTATGAACCCAAAAAGAAAAAAAAGCTTACTAATTGATTGATCCATTGATTCTATTCATTTATGCTCCTCATGCCAGACCATCCACATTTGAAAGGTCAACAGGGTTTGATTCCATAGAGTTCTTATTTGCCTCCAGTCTGGAAAATTGATTTTATTGGCCCTCTTTTATGAATTCAAGGCAAGAAATTTGTCCTTAACTTCAATCAATACTTATAATATTGTAATAAAACATGACTTTATAGTACCAATGATGTCTGATACTATGGCAGCCACCCATCAGAGCTCTTACAGAATATATCCTTATTTCTTTTGGCACCTCTCATACTATTATCTCTGATCAGGGCTTCTCATTTTACTGAGAAAAGAAAAAGAAACAAGGTCAATGGGATGTTAAAAAAACCTTATTTCTTTAAAATAATTTTTTATGCATATAACTTTAAACAATTAAATCAAATATGCACTTAGAATGATTTATGCTGTAATGAACTTCTATATATGATACTACAGAATTACAGAATCCCAGAATTTCAGAGCTGGAAGAGATATAGGGACTGTGTAATCAAACCTGTTCTTCACCAAGAATCCGGAACACAATATTACTAACAAGTAGTCATCTAGCCTTAGTTTAGAGATCTCCTTCAGGTGATATCTCCTAAGACAGCTGAATTCAGTTCTGGATAACTCTAATATTCATGAATTTTTTCTTTAATTAAAATTTAAAGCTGCATAGTGGCAATCTCCATGCAATGCTCTAATTTCTGTCTTGTGGGACCAAGAGACTGATCTTCCTTCCATATTAGCACATCAAGCACATGATGTAGTTTCCTGTGTCATCATCTCTTCTAAAGGATGAACATTCCCAGTTTTTTTCAACCAATCCTTCTTTGGCAAGAGAATAATATTGTCATCATTATTTTTAACTTAAACTTCAAAAATTTTGTAACTTATTCAACATAGATTATATTCACAAGTTTATTATGCCTATGTATATATGTATATTATATATGCACACATCTATGTGTATTTATACAAATATATCCCTACATATGTATGTGCCATAAAACAAACACATATGTATCTAAGCCATAAAGTACATGTGTATATATACATACACATATAAATACATATGTGTATATGTGTGTATGTTTATGTATATGTGAAATTTATCCCTAGCCATTCTGTTTCATAGTGTATATCTGTATTTCAGAGTATATTTTTACATAGTTTTGGCTTGCAATATTTTCCGTTTCATGAATTACTTTAGTGTTTATTATTTGTTCACATCAAGACAGTTGTGATCACATTGTACTTCCTCCAGAAGCCTTTCCCACTCACCCCAGGGAGCAGTGCTTGCTTTGTTTTCTGAAATATCATCAGTGTCTGTGCTGCTGACTTGGTTCTTAGTGCTACTGATTTGCATGATAGTTATTGGTAGGGGTGCTTTTCCTCCCTAGACATATTACGTTACTGCACTCATCTCTTAGGCTGCAAACTGTACCTTGCACAATGATTTACATACAGTAAATGTTTAAGTATCTGTTGAATAATTAGATGATATTTCAGCTAGAGGAATAACTTACTACTTTTTTTGTTGTTGAGTTGTTTTCCGGTTGTGTCCAACTTTTCATGACCCCATTTAGGATTTTCTTGGCAAAGACACTAGAGTGGTTTGCCACTTCCTTCTCCAGCTCATTTTACACATGAGGAAACTGAGGCAAACAGCATTAAGTAATTTGCCCAGGGTCACACAGCTAGTAAGTTACTGAGGCCAGATTTAAACTCATGAAGATGAGTCTCACTGATTCTGGGCCCAGTGCCCTATCCACTGTGCCACCTTGCTGAGCTCTACAGAATTGGAATAGCCTTCCTCAGGTGATAGGGGAAGGGAACAAGCATTTATTAAATGCCTACTATGTGCCAAGTACTCTGCTAAGTGCTTTATAAATATTATCTCATTTGATCCTCATTTTTATCCCTATTCCTCAGTTGAAGAACTCAAAGTAGATAGAGGTTAACCGACTTTTCCAGAGTTGCACAGCTAGTAAGTGTCTGAAGTATGATTTGAAATCAGATCTTTTTGACCCCAAGTGCTCTGTCCACTGGGACACAAGCTTCCTAGAGAACAGGTGTCCCATTGCTGGAGGCCTTCAAAACTCAGCAAATCAAGAGTCACTTATTGGGAAGGTAGAGGGGATTCCATGTTAGGTATAGGATGAACCAGAAAGTCTCTGAAGTTCTTTACAATGCTGAGATTGTGCAAATTTGTGTGGAATATATAATTATTCTAGGTCTACTTTTTTCTAATTCAAGTTACTTTGTGTCATTCTAAATTCTTTGCTATTCTTCATAGTAAGTATTTAATTAGACTACATTATTCTACTGCATTGATATAACATAGCTTATACTGCCATTCACCAAAAATTTAAACATCATTGTGAGTTTGAAAAGTTTCATAAAATGAAACAAAATAAGACCAAATATACTTTTTTCTGGAATTGCATCTTTCAAATGTCTGAACATTTGGAAAGTTTTTTTTTTCATTTTTGATAAATCATTGTGATGCATTTTAATGCACAGGTGAATAGGATCATTTCTGCTTAAATCAGAAAAACTCCTGTCAGCTAACACAGGAAAACAAAATACCTATGAAGTTCATAATTTTTCAAAAAATATCATTTCGGGACAAGTGTTCTATGGTACAATCCTGGGCCTTTGTGTAAACTCACATGTAACATATTTGGATGGATTTCAACTTTCATGATGTGCTTAGTCAGTTCAGGATATTAATGCTCAAATTTTTGTAAATAAATAATAACGTAAGTTTTTGGTCATGTTGACAAATAAAAATGGATGTATTTGGACACTTACAAAATCATTATTCCTTAAGATCTCAACTGCAGTAATACAAATGAGTACAGAAAGTCCTTATCATGTACACAGCTCATTTCAGTCAGCACCAAAGAAATGAGCTTTAACCTCAATCTTTGAGCTTCATACTCTCTTCTCCTTCAATTCTCCTTCTCTTCCTTCTTTCTTCTTGTTCATTATCATTATAGGGAACTGCTAGTGTTGTAACTTCCTCCAGCAACAAATATCTGCATCTCATCTATAGCTTCCATTCTTAGTTATTCAGGACAAGAAGAAGTTAAATGACTTGTCCTGGGTCACTTCACTAGTTTAAGTCAGAGGCAGGAGTTGAACCCAGAGCTTCCTGGCTCTGAGTTTTTAATCCACTATGCTACACTGTTCCATAGTACCTTGGATTCCATTCTTTGTTGTGGAAAATCTATCTCTGTTCCATAAATCATACTTAACTTCTGCTGATGTCAACTTGAATGATAAGTAAAAATCATGTTTCAATATTTAGGGACCTGTAATTTTCTCAGTGTGGGAATTATCTCCATCAATTCAGCAGATGAAAACCCCTCTCTTACCTACCAGATGGTGTTCAAGAGTGTTGTGTGGCTGAAAAATTCTTCATTTTGTTGCCAGCCTTGTGATGAATCTCTCTGAACATAGCTAGACTAATCTTCTCTATCTCTGCGTCTGTGTCTGTGTCTGTGTCTGTCTGTCTGTCTCTCTCTCTCTCCCTGCCACTGCCTCTCTGGTTTTGTCTCTCTCCCATCTATCTATTCCTTCCTTCCTCCCTTCCCCCTTCCTTCCTTCCTGTGGTCCTTCTCCTGCCCCAAAGACACACACACATCACACTTAAATTTGCCTTCTTGCAATTTGCAGACTTTACTCTAAGTCCTGCTCTATGAGGGCAAACAGAGCAAGTCCTTTCCCTTTTCCACAGACAGCCTTTGAATACTTGAAAATGCCCATTATTCTACCGCCCCTACCCCCAACAAGTTTTCTGCTTTCCAGGTTAAATATTTCCATCCCTTCACCACATATTTGTATGCCATGATCTGAATGTCTTTCATCATCATTATTTTCCCTCCTCTGGATACTTTTTAGCTTAGCAATGTTCTTCAGAGAAAGTTCAGCCCAAAACTGAACACTGCATTTTATATGAGGTCTTACCAGGGAAGAAATACAGCGAGATGGTCACATTTTTACTGCTAACTTCTGTGTTTCTCTTTATTCAGCTTGATTGCATTGAATTTCTTGGCTGTCATAATACTGTTGAATGATACTGAGTTTGCAGTCCACTAAACCCCCAGATATTTTTCACACAAATTGCTTATTAGCTGCGCTTCCTCCATTCTGTACTTGTGAAATTGACATTGTGAAATCAAGCACACTACTTTGCGTTTGTCTCCATTAAATTTCATTTCCATAGGACCATGTTCCAACCTGTCAAGATCTTTTCTGATCATTGTTTCTGCCATGAATCCAAGGCCTTTCTAACTTGGCAGGACTTGTAAGAGTTTGCGCTAGGACATTCCACAATGAATACAAAAAGTTAGTTGCTCCAGCTCTTGCACTTCATAAAGAAAGAGAAAAAACAGGATTTTGTCAAAATGCATTTTTTTGGCTTGGGCAGCTAGGTGGTGCAGCCGATAGAGCACTGTGCTCATGTCCAGAAAGATCTGAGTTCAAATCTGTCCTCAAATACTTACTAGCTGTGTGACTTTAGGCAAGTCACTTAACCCTTGCCTCAGTTTCCTCATCTGTAAAATGAACAGGAGAAGGAAATGGTAAAGCATAAGATCAGACATAAATAAAAAATATTTTATCACTTGAAAGGGGAGTGTTGCCAAAGGGGACTTTGGCCTACATATGAAAAATTATTTTCTAATCCTGTAGGTTATAGCCATGGTGGCAGCAGTCACTGAAGAAACAGATACACATACTTGGCTATTTGGGGAATATAATACAGGAGAAACACATGAACAATTGAGAGGCAACACAGTAGAAATATTACCTGGAATCACAAAAATCCATGTTTAAATCTATGTTCCATATTTATTAGTTCTAAGACCCTAGGCAAGTCACTTATTTACTGTAAGCCTCAGTTTCTTTATTTTTAAAATGAAAGGGTTGGATTAAATGTCCACTGAAGTCTCTTTTAGTAGCTCTAAATCTATGAGCTCGTGACATAGGGACTAGAGCTGTGCATTTCATTAGTATGAGGAATTCCTGAATGATAAAACTCCTTCAACTAATACAGTCCATCACCTTCACTGCAACTTATAGTATTAGGATTGCCTAGAACAGTAAAGGCTGATGATTAGCTCAGGGTCACTCAGCCCATATGTGTTCAAGGTGGAACTTGAACCAAAGGTTTCATGGTTTCAAGGTTAGATTCTACCCACTGTGCCACTGCCCCCCTCACAAAGTACAGTCTGGCATAAGTTTCTAGAGAGAAGGCTCTGAGTCAGAGAACTGAGTTCAAATACCACCTTTGACACAAATTCATTTTATATGGTCCTATAATACTATGGAAATGAGAACGCTTAAAGTAATTTGAGATGACCAAATAATTATGCTACTTCCTTTTTCATTATCTTAATTACACAAACAAGATTCTCAATCCTACTTGAATGAATGAATGAGTAAATCACTGGATATACAGGTTGTATGTTGTCTTATCAAGGATCCACCTCTTTATTTTGAGTTGTGTCAGATTTATAGACAGAATATTACATATCCCTATCACAGATTTATTGCAGTGTATAATAGTAAATGTATAATAGGACCTTCAGTCCTGAATACAGGTTGATGTACAAACATTATATTCTTTTCCTGTTTTCATAAGGGAGGTGGGATGTTCAAGGTCAGTTGATATGTGCACAGGTTGTATTCAAATAAGATGAATTTTTAATATGCTAACCATGTGCTATGTTGATTTATTTATAAAAGACTGAATTAAGAAAGAAAAAAAACATAATTGGCTATACAAACAACTAGCCACAACTCTCAAGACATTGTATCACATCAGAACACAGTGTCTTCTCCATCACTTCTAAAAACCAAACTTATCCTAAATGAAATTTCATTCTTTTCAATATTCTGTTATCCAACTTTGTTTCCTGAATTCAAATAAAAATTTAATTTAATAACTAAAGTGATGATTCAAAAAGTTCTATTCTATGAGAATATCCATGAATGGCCAAAGAATCTAGGAATTATCCACAAAATAAAAAGGAATGGACAAAGTTCTTGAGACTTAAATTACCTTTTTTGAACTTGGTGATAAAATAATATAATAATAATTTGGGCCCTGACAGTTATCAGGATCAAATAAGGAGGAGAGGATATTATCATTTTAAGGAAATTGGAGATGCCTTCACTCTCTGAAAGCAATACTATAAAATTTGCCTGCAGCAGACATATTAAAGAAAAAATTGAATATCGACAAAACAAATTGGGAATGATTATTACCTAAGCAAATCACATGTATACTCCAATGAACAATATGGACTCTGTACAGTGACACTATCGCTGACCATAAGAATCTGCCTAAAATTTAATTATTCATTTGGTTAGAAATAAGGAATAATTGAGTGTTTGTTTCAGAGGCTTCAGACATTTTTCTCTATAATCAACAGGCAGCCTCAGCTACAGATTATCTGGTTGCCACTACAGTACACATGATAATTACCATTTTGTGACTGGTGAGATTGGTGATAGAACATGTGTTAAAATTGACTGGACATCTATCCATTTCATAACAATTAAACTTGCTTTACCCTAAGGCTGGAAAGGGAATATAAGTTTTATCTGCATAACACAGGAACAAGAACCCCCTAATGAAAAAAAAAAAAGACTGCTAAACTGGAATTATGGAGATTGTCTGTCTAAATTGAGTAAATTAATGGGAAAATTGTTCAGTTCTGTACTTCCATTTCTCTGTGTGGATTCTTCTTATGTAGAACACTTTGTTCCTGAACCTAAAATAAGTCTATAAACTATTTTCAACAAGTCAACAAACATTCATTAATTTTCTATTGCCTGAAAGGTATTATCTGGGGTGATAGGGATGCAAAAGTTTATCTCTTCAAGAAACTTGAAATCCATTAGGGGAGATAATCTAGGAATGTACAATAACTAATAATAGCTGACATTTATATATTTATTGTTTGCAAATGACTTGATTTTCATATATTATCACATTTGATACTTACAATAACCCATTAAGGTAGTCACTATTGACTCCATTTTATAGATGACTACAACATGTGTCAGAGAAGTTAAGTGACTTGTCATGCAGCTAGTAAGTATTTGAGGCAGAATTCCAAATCAGGCCTTCCTGAATCTATATAAGGGGTTCTATCCACTCTCCCAAACTTCTTCTCATGTGACTATAAAATAAATCAAAATATTTTGATTTCACAAAAAAATGCATGAGATTTCAAAAAAAATATATTGCCGTGAGATATTTATCAGGATAAAAAGAATCCTTTCATGGGGGTAGGAAAGTGGGGTGTACAGGGAAGACTTCGTGAAGTAAGAGGTACCTCAGCTGCATCTTGTAAAGATGGGTTTAGTAGATGAAATAAATTGATGATAAGCATCAAGGAACTTAGAACCTTTAAAATCTCCTTTCTCTAGGCTAAAAAATGCTATCCACTAAATGCATTCAGTTAGTATGTTTTAAAGTAATCTAGGCCTCACATTATTCATTAGGTAATACCTCTAGGGGGGATCTAGCAGTAATAAGTATTATTTTATTTCAATTTTGCTTTGTTTTGACTCAAAGCTTCCTTTACTTACCGACCTCATGCCAGGATGGGGTACTGTGATTTTCCAGGAATTGCCAAGTATGCTATATATTATTTTTAATTTTTAATTAAAATTTTAAATAATTCTACCTATTGTTTTTATGGTAGTTCTGCACAATGACGCTGAGGAAAATAAGAAATCTAAACCTTCTTCTTCATGTTAGCTCTTGAAAAACACTTGAAATAACTAATATTATTTCTAGGTTAACCACCCCCATAAATGGGTGCTGAGCAGGGTCTCATACATTGTATTTAGGCAGAGATTTTTTTGTTGAAATGGTGTAATAACAAGATATGTCCTATATATTAACTTATGATGCTGTGTACTTTCCTGTGCCTATATTCTGTCTCCCCAGTTAGAATGCATCTAATTGAAACAAAACTCTCTGGAACAGAACATTGCAGAATGTATGCTTAATGATTAAACTCAACAACCATTGTGACTAATTGGTTATTTTTTCCTTTTTTGTCAGAATATATTGCTTTGGTTGATGAAGCTTTTGAGGGGCAGGAGGAGGGGATATGTTTTAAGGTTTTTATAGGAAGCTAAGGGTTGTTATTGGCTCTCCTCAATGAAAACTACAATGATTAGCAAAAGATTATCTGTTCTATTGGGGGCAGTCTGGGTGGGACATTGAAAATTTAATTATCATCAGGTTTAAAAGGAAGACCAAGTATTAAAATGCTAGCCTTTCTGTATCTAATTTTGATCTTGATCAAGGCCAAAAATTATGTCATATATCTTTTATGTAATCTACTACAACTAACAAAGGTCGGGATATTGTGTAGATATTTAGAGTTTAAAAAATACCATAGAAAATTTTGAATCACACCCCTGTATTTTACATAGCAAGGTGTGTCTGTGTTGCCCATTTAAGTTAGATATGTCAATATGGGTCTGTTGAAATGTGGCTCAAAGAGAGGCACAAAAAAATATCGCTAGAGTCTCCTTCACTCTCTCCCTTTTTTTGAGAGAGACTTTGATTACTGCCAGGAGAAGAGCAGATTCAAGCCATGAAAATGGCTACTCTGCATCCCTGATTAGAATTATATTTATTCCTTTCTAAATATTATTAATCTAGGGTAAATTTTTTTAGGTTCAAGATACTCTAGTGATTGCTATCTTTTTAATGGGGCAGGAGGGCTCCAAGCTACATAGCCATATCCTATAAAGACCACCACATATAACAAAGGTAAGAATCATGACCCAGGAGCTGGCTTTGCTATATGTCAGTTTCTTCCTAGAGTCTTTTTCTCCTTTCTGGAAACTCTCTTTGAAGATAAATTGGAACCACATGTCTCCTTTCTTGAATCTGGAAGCCAGAAGTAAAATCTTCCAAACTCTCACTAACTCTGCCCCTTATCTAGGCAAAGAGTAATCATTCTCCACCTATGAAGAGAGTTGTATGCAAAACTTGAAACTTGGGCTACACAGACGAGAGGTTAAGTGATTCCCAATATAATATAATTAATGGTAGATCTGGAAGCAGCCAAACTGTGTATAATAGATTGAATACAGGCAGTAATGTTAGGGGTCATCTACTCCAATCTCTTCATTTTACAGGTGAGGACACTGAGGACCAAAGAATTTAACTTTTCTGAAGTAAAATGCATATCTTTTCTTACAGCCTCATGTTGACTATAATTAAGGCATTTCTAACTCCCATTTTAGCTGTGTTTTTCCGTAACTATAACATGCCAGTTCCGATCAGTTATTGATTTTTTTTAATAAACTTTAGGAAAGTCAAGACAAAATACAAGATGAAGGGAACTGTAGGTTTTTTGAATCCCCCATAGAGTCCAAATCTTCCCTACATTGTATGTTATGGTTAGCAAGCTATGTGTAGTTCATGTAAATGTATTATGGCTTCTAGATATCTATTTCCATAATATTTAAAGCTTCATCTAAAGTTTCAGGTAACTATATTTATGTTTACTATCAGTTCAACACAAAAAGAAAACTTTGAGAAAAAGTCAAATGTGTAATTAAATGTCTTTAAACTAGTCTTAAACAGAATGGGCATTGAAAAATGCTAAATTAACCTTAATTGTTATTCCTATAATTTCTTTCTCATTAGGATCCAATTTTATCTTTTAAAGACACCTAGTTGGTCTTGTTATTGAGTTGTGTAAATAGGAAATACTTAATGTTCCAAATCTCATTACTTAATGGAATCTTCTTGTTACAATCTAAGCAAGATTTTGTTAAAACCAAATATTAAATGTTTTACCTTTTACTCTACCCAAGACTTTTCTTCAAACAAATTTTTGTGACTTTCTTTTCTGCTCCTTTCCTTTTTGTTTATCTGAAATCTGTCAAACTGAAGGTAAATAATTAATGAAACTTAAGAAAACACCAGGAAAAGTCAGTGCCTATGAAGAAAAAAGGCAATGGGGATGAAAAGTTGAATGTTTAATAAAGCAATGAAATCGCAAAATTGGTAAACCTAGCAGGCTTCTCATGAAAATATTTGGTTTAGAGTTAAGTTTTACATATTTGATAAGGAAAAACAAGAATAAAATATTTATCCCTTTAAAGCACTAGACAAAATGTAAATACGGATCATATTCTTCAAAGATAATTAATATTTATGAATTTTCAGATTGATAGACAAATTTGTTAGGAAGCAATTTAAAATAAATCTTTGCACTGAAAGAAAATCCATGATCTCTTATTCAAATGATTGGAATTGGGTATTTAATGGTAGGTTAAACTTAGGTCACTTATTCTGACTTTGAAGCTTTCTCTGGGCTAATGGATTATAAAAATCAGTCCATAAATATGTTTTCCAATAAAGTATCGCATGATATTTTATTTTCTTATATATACTACAAACATCTTACCCAATTAAAGATGATTATAAGAGTGTCTGACTTCATTGCTTCATCTAGGTTGAATGGATTTACCACCCAGACTTGCCCAGTGCAGTAGATGAAAGTTCTATACACACAATACATACACACACGCACACACATACCTTTTATTATAGGACCTATGATTTTATCTATGTAGAGAACTACATTGCCATATAAATCATTTGGGATGAAGTAAAATCATTTAACTTATTGACATATAATTAATATTAAAACTTTTTAACTCTTTCAAAATGTTTAATATGTCATAGGCCATTTTGCTATAATCACTTTTAAATAATGTTTGACATTCATTTTATAATATTTTGTGATTTTAAATCCTTCAATGTGAAACTGCACATATCACATTGAAAATTAAGTGTACCTTTGGTGACCAATTCATTTTTTAAAGCCTATCTTTGATTATAGGTCTATTGGTTTTTAATGGAGTTTAAATAAGTTGAATTTCTGGGCCATTCAAGTATGACTATGTTCATTTCCTGTTTAAATGTCCTAACAATTTGTTACATGTAGCATGATACAAAGTTATCAAGTATTCCACCTCCATTTGGGAATTTCTATAATTACAGATAATTCTGTACCTCCTTATATCAATATTTTTATCTGATTGCATAATACCCCAAATTGGTTCAGGATTTCTTGACCCACTGGAAGTAAAACCCTGAAACATTTATGTATTTCTTTATTTTTACTGAGTTTGGATTTTTTTTACAATTTAGTGAAGATGCTTAATTCTTACAGGATCATTTCAATTCCCTTTGACAGTAATTTTGGTATAACCTTGAAACAAAAATTGAATTTAATAAGTAAATATTAACCATTTCATAGTTCCATTGGATTTTCTTTCCCATAACAAGGATTTTTGCTTCAAAGCAATGATGAGCAACTGCTTTTTTTTTAATGACTTGTTGCAAATCTGTCATCTTCAAGAAAGGTATGCCACACTTTGGAACAAAAGGGATGATTCCTTCCAGAAGCCTGCTGATGGGATATTTCACATTAACGTTTTGTCAGTTTTGATGTGTTTGTTTTTACTATACTTTCCTTCATCTTTCAGTGACATTATCCTGTTAACTGTTAGCTTTCATGATCTTTGAAAATGTTTGGCTTCTGGGGGACAGAGCTAAGATGACTGAGAGAAGCCAGGAAGTACCTTGAGCTCTCCCCATTTTCTTTGGAAACAACGTTAAATCAAGCCTCTAAAAGAATTCTGGAGCAACAAAATCCACAAAAAGACAGAGTGAAACAATTTTCCAGCCCAAGATAACTTAGAAGAACTTTAAGGTAAGGTCTATCTCACTTGGTAAAAGGGGAGTGGAGCCCAGTGCAGGTAGTGTCTGGGAAAGCCAATGAGAGGCTCTTAGCCAAAGCACAGAGCAACAACTGAGTCCCCATGGTTCTGACTTATCAGGCCAGTGTCACAGCAGGCTAGCTATGAGGCCTCCAGCCCCAGAGCAGCAGGCAAATTACCTGCCTCAGAATCCAGGGCACAACAGGTTCAACTAGGCCAGGCCAACCCAGCTGCTTGAAAAAAAAACCCAGAAAATAACCCCCCAGGAAAAATCTTGGAACAGCAGAGCCAGCAGAAAGACAGGCTGGAGCAGTCTTTTAGCCTGGAAAACATAGGATTAGCAAGAAAGGTCCATCTCAGTGGGGTGAAAGGGGGATGTATTCTAGTACAGGAAGCATCCCAGCAAGCCAGCAGTAAAGCCCTAGGGTGGTGGAGCAGGCAAATGCCAACACCAGGTTCCCCCCCGCCACCAATTCCACATGTCTTAGCATAGCCAGGGGAACCAGCAGCCTACAGATCAGGGATTTACCACATGCACTGATGCAGTCCCAGTCAGGCAGGCATCCTTCAGCAGTTGGAGCACCCTGTGCTCCAGCACAGCCCAGGGTAAGCAGGCATCCTCCAGTGGCCAGAACTCCACGTGCTTCGTTGCAATCCCAGGGAAATGCAGAAAACCCCGTCTGGCCTCAACACACACCAGACACTATGAGTAGGACCCCAATTCATCACCAGCTAAGCTGCCAGACCCCTACAGCCTCCAGCTGCCAGCACCTGAGGCCCCAGCACACAAAGTCAGTCACCAGGCCCCTGGCCTCCAGCACAAGAAGTATGGGAAAATGCCTTCTGGGTTCCAACAGGAGAACCCAACTTTAAAAGCTAGGAAATAGGCAAAAAAAAACATGAGCAAGAAGGAAAAACAAACTGTGATCATAGAAAACTTCTATGGTGACAGGGAAGATCAAAAACACAGACTAAGAAGAGGACAACATTGTCAATATACCGAATCCAAAACCTCAAAGGAGAATATGAATTGGCCTCAATCACAAAAAGCCTTCTTGGAAGAGCTCAAGAAGAATTTTAAAAGTCAAATAAGAGAGGTAGAAGAAAAATTAGGAAAAGAAATGAGAGATATGCAAGAGAGAGTCAACAGCTTGGAAAAGCAAGGACAAAAATTGACTAAAGAAAATAACTCCTTAAAAAATACAATTAGCCAAGTGGAAAAAGAGGTACAAAAATGCATCAAAGAGAAGACCTCTTTAAAAAGTAGAATTGGTCAAATAGAAAAGGAGATAGAAAATCTAAGTGAAGAAAACAATTCATTAAAAATTAGAATTGGGCAAATGGAGGCTAATGACTTTGTGAGATATCAAGAGTCAGTGAAACAAAATCAAAAGAATGAAAAAAAAAAGAAAATGTAAAATACCTTATTGGAAAAACAACTGACCTGGAAAATAGATCCAGGAGAGATAATTTAAGAATTATTGCATTATCTGAAAGTCATGATAAAAAAAAAAGCCTGGACAGCATCTTTCAAGAAAGTATCAAGGAAATGCTTGGCTTCCTTACAACCACAGTTTAGTAATATCTCTAATTGTTATTGAAGTGCCACAGTTTTTTCATATTTCCTTGGATTAATATCAATTGTTCACAATCATGGTATTAAAAGTACAAGAGAACAAACAAACAAACAAACAAAACAAAAGTGTTCAACTCCAAATCCAAAATTAATTAAGGTGGGGAAACTAGTTCAATCCCAATTTTATCTGCTCAGGATTAGGTACTCCAATTCAGCCTCTTGTCAGTAGAAACACATATGGCACATGATCAAATAAATGAAGAATTTCCACTAGCGAAAGAGAACATTGATACTTAAATTCCTACAGATCGCCTGGAGTCTTTAGAGATTAATTTATTTTGCCCTGGTTAGTTAGCTGGCATATGTCAAAGAAAGAATTATAAACACACTTTTTTTTTGTTCTAAAGCCTCCTCTATCCAAAATGGTAAGCTGCTGCTTTTTTTTAAGAATCATTTTTTTTTAAATTTTGAGTTCCAAAAGCTCCTTCTGTCCTGTCCCTTTACTCTCGTTGAAAAGGCAAGCAATTTGCTAACCATTATACAAGTGAATTCCTGCCAAAAAAATTCCAAATTATTCATGCTGCAAAAGAAAACACAAAAAAGAAAAATAAAGAAGGGACATAATGCATGTGTCATTCTGCATTCAGAGTTCATCAATTCTCTCTCTGTGGGTGGGTAGAATTTTTTATCATGTGTTTTTTGGAATTATCTTGGATCTTTTTCTTGATAAAAGTTGCTAAGTCTTTCATAGTTGATCTTCCTTTCTATGTTGTTGTTACTATGTGCAATATCATTCTGATTTTGCTCACTTCACTTTGCATGAGTTCATATAAGTCTTCCCAGGTTTTTCTGAAACCATCCTGCTTGTCACTTTTCATAGCACAATAACATTCCACCATAGTTGCATACTACAACTTGTTCACCCATTCCCCAATTGATGGGCATCCCATTGATTTCCAATTCTTTGCCAACACAAAAAGAGCTGCTATAAATATTTTTGTACAAATAGATCCTTTTCCCTTTTCTTTTATCTCTTTGGGAAACAGACCTATTACAGGTATTGCTTGGTCAAAGGGTAAAAACAGTTTTATAGCCCTTTGAGCATAGTTGTTTACAATGTCACCAACAGTGATTTAGTGTTCCAATTTTTCCACATCTCTTGTAGCATTTGTCATTTTCTTTTCTCTCCTCTTAGCCAACCTCATAGGTGTGATGTGGTATCTAAGAGTTTTTTTTAATTTGCATTTCTCTAAACAGTAGTAATTTAGAATATTTTTATTGATAGGTTTGATTTCTTTTGAAAACTGCTTTTGCATATCCTTTGACCATTTATTAACTGGGGAATGACTGTTATTTTTATAAATTTTATAAATTTATATATATAACATATATTTATAAATTTTTATTTATTTGATAAATAAGGTCTTTAGAGAAATTTGCTATAATTTTTCCCCAAGTTTCCAGCATTAATTTTGTTTGTGCAAAATCTTTTTAATTTTATATAATCAAATTTATCTATTTTAAAACTTCCAGTGATGTTCTCTGTCTCTGGTTTGGTTATAAACTCTTCCCTTACTCATAGATCTGATAGGTACATTTTCCATGCTGCCCTAATTTACTAATGATATTCTTTATGTCTAACTCATTTATCCATTTTAACTTTATCTTGGCACACAGTGTGCGATGTTCATTTTTCCCTAGTTTCTACCAAATTGCTTTTCAGTTTTCTCAGTAATTTTTGTCAAATAGTGATTTCTTGTCCCAAAAGCTTAGATCTTTGGGTTTCTCAAACATTAGATTTCCATGGTCATTAAATACTCTGTATTTTGTACCTTATCAATTCCACTGATCCAGCACTCTATTTCTTAGCCAGTACCAGATGGATTTGATGGTTACATCTATAATATACTTAATTTTTTTAGAATTAATTTATTTTCATTTATCAACAATCACTTCCATATGCTTTTGAGTTTAAAATTTTTCTCCCACTTCCTCTCCACCACCATCCCCAAGATGGCACACAATCTGATATAGGCTATATATATATATATATATGTATATATATATATATATATATATACACACATTGTTATTAAACATATTTTCACATTAGTGATATTGTAAGTAATAATTAGAACCAATAGGAAGAACCACCAGAAAGAGGAAACAAAACTCAACAGAAGAAAACAAAATAGCAAATAATATGCTTTGATCTGAGTTCAAACTCCATAGTTTTTCTTTGGATGTGGATAGCATTTTTCATCACCCGGTCTTTGGAGATGTCTTAGATCCTTGTATTGCTGGGAAGGGTTAAGTTTATCAATATTAGTCATCACACAACGTGGCTGCTACTGTGTACAATATTCTCCTGGTTCTACTCACTTCATTCAGCATCAGACCATATGAGTCTTTCTGAAGTTAGCCCGTTTATCATTTCTTATAGCACAGTAGTATTCCATTACACTCATATACCACAACTTGTTCAGCCATTCCCCAATTGATGGGCGTTCTCTCAATTTCCAATTCTTTGCCACCACAAAAAGAGCTGCTATAAATATTTTTGGACACGTGGGTCCTTTTCCCATTTGTATGATCTCTCTGGGATATAGCCCTAGAAGTGCTATTGCCAGGGGAAAGGGTATGCACAATTTTATAGCCCTTTGGGCATAGTTCCAAATTGCTTTCCAAAATGGTTGCATCATTTCAAAACTCCATCAACAATGCATTAGTGTTCCAATTTCCCCACATCTTCTCCAACATTTATCATTTTCTTGTTTTGTCATCTTGGCCAATCTGACAGGTGTGATGTGGTACCTCAGAGTTGTTTTGATTTGTATTTCTCTAATCAATAGTGATTTAGAGCATTTTTTCATATGACTATAGATGGCTTAAATATCTTCATCAGAGAACTGCCTGTTCATGTCCTTTGACCATTTATCAATTGGGGAGTGATTTGTATTCTTATAAATTTGACTTAACTCTCTATATATTTAGAAATGAGGACCTTATCAGAGACTAGTTGTAAAAATTCTTTCCCAATTTTCTACCTTCTTTCTAATCTTAGTTGCATTGGCTTTGTTTGTGCAAAAACTTTTCAATTTAATGTAATCAAAGTTATCCATTTTGCTTTTCGTAATGTTCTCTATCTCCTGTTTGGTCATGAATTCTTCTGTTCTCCATAAATCTGACAGGTAAACTATTCCTTGCTCTCCCAGTTTGCTTATAGTATCAGCCTTTATATCTAAATCATGAACCCATTTTGACTTTATTTTGGTATATGGTGTGAGATTTTGATCTATGCCAAGTTTCGGCCATACTCTTTTCCAGTTTTCCCAGCAGTTTTTGTCAAAGAATGGGTTCTTATCCCAGAAGACGGGGTCTTTGGGTTTATCAAATAATAGATTACTAGAGTCATTGACTACTGTGTCTTGTATACTTAACCTATTCCACTGATCCACCATTCTATTTCTTAGCCAGTACCAAGCAATTTTGATGATTGCTGCTTTATAATACAATTTAAGATCTGGAATGTCTAGGCCACCTTCCCCTGCAGTTCTTTTCATTAGTTCCCTTGATATTCTGGGCCTTTTGTTCTTCCAAATGAATCTTATTATTTTTTCTAACTCAATAAAATAATTTTTTGGTAATTTGATTGGTATAGCACTGAATAAGTAAATTAGCTTAGGCAGAATTGTCCTTTTTGTTATATTAGCTCGGCCTACCCTTGAGCAATTGATGTTTTTCCAATTATTTAGATCTGACTTTATTTGTGTGAAGAGTGTTTTGTAATTGTGTTCATATAGTTCCTGGATTTGTTTTGGGAGGTAGACTCCTAAATATTTTATAATGTCTACAGTAACTTTAAATGGAATTTCTCTTTCTATCTCTTGCTGTTGGTAATACATAGAAATGCCAATGATTTCTGTGAGTTTATTTAACAGCCTGCAACTTTGCTAAAGTTGTTTATCATTTCAAGTAGTTTTTTACTTCATTCTCTAGGATTCTCTAAGTATATCATCATGTCATCCGCAAAAAGTGATAGCTTTGTTTCTTCTTTGCCTATTCTAATACCTTCAATTTCTTTTTCTCCTTTTATTGCTAAAGCTAACATTTCCAGTATGATATTGAACAACAACAGTGATAATGGACTTCCTTGTTTCACCCCCGATCTTACTGGAAATGCTTCTTGCTTGTCCCATTACATATAATGCTTGCTGGAGGTTTTAGGTAGATGCTATTTATTATTTTAAGGAAGACTCCATTTATACCTATGCTCTCCAGTGTTTTTAATGGAATGGGTGTTGTATTTTGTTAAAAGCTTTTTCAGCATCTATTGAGATGATCATGTGGTTTCTGTTACTTTTGGTATTGATAAGATCAATTATGTTGATAGTTTTCCTAACATTGAACCAGCTCTGCATTCCTGGTATAAATCCTACCTGGTCATAGTGTATTATTCTTGTGATAAGTTGCTGCAATCTATTTGCTAATATTTTATTTAAATTTTTTGCATCTATATTCATTAAGGGAATTGGTCTGTAATTTTCTTTCTCTGTTTTGACTCTTCCAGGTTTAGCTATCAGCACCATATTTCTATCATAAAAAGAATTTGGTAAGACTCCTTTTTCACCTATATTCCTAAATAGTATACAAAGTATTGGAATTAATTGTTTTTTTAATATTTGATAGAACTCACTTGTACATCCATCTGGCCCTGGAGATTTTTTCCTAGTGAGTACATCAAAGGCTTGTTCAATTTCTTTTTCTGAGATGGGGTTATTGAAGTATTTTACTTCCTCTTCTGTTACTCTGGGCAATTTATATTTTTGTAAATATGTATCCATTTCACTAAGATTGTCAAATTTATTGGCATACAGTTGGGCAAAATAGTTCCTAATTATTGTTTTATTTTCTACTTCCTTGGTGGTAGATTCATCTTTTTCATTACTGATACTGGTAATTTGGTTTTCTTCTTTCCTTTTTTTTAATTAAATTAACCAAAGGTTTATCTATTTTATTGTTTTTTTTTCATAAGACCAGCTCTTAGTTTTATTTATTAGTTCAATAGTTTTCTTAATTTCAATTTTATTAACTTTTCCTTTGGTTTTCAATATTTCTAATTTGGTGTTTAATTGAGGATTTTTAATTTGTTCATTTTCTAGTTTTTTTAGTTGTATGCCCAATTCATTGATCTCCTCTTTTTCTATTTTATTTATGTAAGCATTTAGAGATATAAAACTTCCCCTAAGAACTGCTTTCACTGCATCTCATAAGTTTTGGTATGTTGTCTCATTATTATCATTCTCTTGAATGAAGTTATTGATTGTTTCTATGATTTGTTGTTTGACCCAATCATTTTTTATGATTAGATTTTTTAGTTTCCAATTGTTTTTTAGTCTATCTTTCCATAGCCCTTTATTACCTATAATTTTTATTGCACCATGATCTGAAAAGGATGCATTTAATATTTCTGCCTTTCTGCATTGGATTTTGAGGTTTTTATACCCTAGTACATGGTCAATTTTTATGTATGTGCCATGTATCACCGAGAAAAAAATAGGTGCCTTTCTATCCCCATTCAGTTTTCTCCAGAGGTCTATCATACCTATCTTTTCTAATGTTCTATTCGGCTCCTTAACTTCTTTCTTGTTTATTTTGTGGTTATATTTATCCAGTTCAGAGAGGGGGAGGTTGAGGTCCCCCACTAGTATAGTTTTGCTGTCTATTTCTTCCTATAACTCCCTGAACTTCTCCTCTAAGAATTTGGATGCTATACCATTTGGCGCATATATATGTTTAGTAATGACATTACTTCATTGTCTATGGTGACTTTTAGCAGGATATAGTTTCTTTCCTTATCTCTTTTGTTAAGATGTATTTTTTGTTTTTGCTTTGTCTGAGATCAGGATTGCTACCCTCCCCCTTTTTTTTTTTACTTCAACTAAAGCATAATACATTCTTCTCCAGCCTTTTACCTTTACCTTGTGTGTGTCACTCTTTTTCAAATGTGTTTCCTGTAAACAACATATTGTAGGGTTATGGTTTTTAATCCATTCTACTATCCACTTGCGTTTTATGGGAGAGTTCATCCCATTCACATTTACAGTTATGATTACTATCTGTGTCTTTCTCTCTATCCTTTTTTCCCCTCTGTTTATGCTTTTCTTTCTCCTTTCTCCTTTTCCCCCCTAACTAGTGTTTTGCTTTTGACCATTGCATCCTTCAGTCCCTCCTCTCTTCTATTAGCCCTTTCCCTTTTCTTACCCTTTACCCTTACTGCTTCTTCCCTCCCTTCTATCCTCCCCACCTGTTTCTTTCCCCTTTTCCCTCCTACTGCCTATAGGGCAAGTTAGATTTTTATACCTAACTGATTATTCCCTTCTTGAACCAAATCTGATGGGAGTAAGGTTCAAACAATGCTCATCTCTCTCCCTTCTTTCCCTCTTCTGTAATAGGTTTTTGTGTCTTTTCCTCTAATGTAATTTACCCTTGTCTGCCTCCTCCTTTGCTTTTCTCTCAATGCATTTTCATAGATCAGATTAATCCACTTACTTGGATCCATTTAACCCACTTGATCAGTTTTTTTTTTAATCATTACATCAAAGTCAAGGTATATCTACCTGCTTTATGTATATCCCTTTAACATTGTGTAATAACAGTACAGTTCTGAAGAGTTACAAGTGTCATCTTCCTTTGTAGGGATGTAAACAGTTTGCCCTTATTAACAACATATTATATTTTTCTGTTCCATTTACCTTTTTTATGTCTCTCATGAGTCTTGTACTTGAAGATCAAATTTTCTGTTGAGCTCTGGTCTTTTTATCAGGAAGGTTTGGAAGTCCCTTATTTTGTTGAACATCTATCTCCTTCCCTGAAAGATCATGCTCATTTTTGCTGGATAGTTGATCCTTGGTTGTAGTCTAAGCTCCTTTGCCTTATGGAATATCATATTCCACATGTTATGGTCTTTAAATGTAGAAACTGCAAGGTCCTGTGTAATCCTAACTGTGATTCCATTATATTTAAATTGTTTCTTCCTGGTTGCCTGCAGTATTTTCTCTTTGACCTGGTAATTTTGGAACTTGGCTGCTGCATTCCTTGGTGTTCTCATTTTGGGATCTCTTTCAAGAGGTATTTGGTGGATTCTTTCTATGGCTGTTTTTACCCTCTGGTTCTAGGACCTCAGGACAGTTTTCCTTAATGATTTCCTGAAAGATACTGTCCAGGCTCTTTTTTTTCATCGTGATTTTCAGATAGACCAATAATTTTTAAATTGTCTCTCCTGGATTGATTTTCCAGATCTGTTGTTTTATCAATGAGGTATTTTATATTTTCATTTTTTTTTTCATTTTTGTTTCTGTTTGACTGATTCTTGCTCTCTTATAGATTTATTAGCTTCCATTTGTCTGATTCTAATTTTTAACAAATTGTTTTCTTCTATTAGATTTTGTACCTTCTTCCCCATTTGGCCAATTGTATCTTTTAGGGACTTGTGTTCTTCAGTGTACTTTTTTTTTCCCAGTTGGCCAATTATATTTTTTAAGCACCCTTCTACCTCTATCATTTGACTTTTAAAATCCTCCTTGAGCTTTTCTAAGAAGGCTTTTTGGGCTTCAGACCAGTTCATACTCTCTTTTGAGGTTCCAGATGTGGGTTTGTTGACAGCATTGTCCTCTTCAGAATTTCTGCTTTGATCTTCACTGTTCTCATAATATAAATCTATGGTACATTTCTTTTTGCTCATGGTGTTTGCTTATTTCCTGGCCTTTAAAGAGATTTATTTCTCCTGCTGGGGAGCAGAGGGCACTGACCCATGCTTCTTGTGTTGGGAGCCTAGGTCTTGGTCACTGGCTTTGTGTGCTTGGGCCTCAGATGTTGGCAATTGGAGGCTGTAGGGCTCTGGCAGCTTACCTAGTGTTGGGCTGGAATCAGCAAGGCTGGAACTCTAGGGCAACTCTATGCTTTTCCTATCTTTTAGCTTTCTTCAGCTCCTTTCAGATGGATGTTGCAGGTTGTTTATCTGCCTGAGGTTGTTTGTAGTATTGCTTCCCTTATTTTTGCTGAGGCACTGCTGGTTGCTGTAGAATGCCAAGGTACTTGGTGGTTTTCTGAGCTGGTTTCCATTGTATCTCTTTCTGCTGGGTTATGTTGGTAATATATAGAAATTCTTAAGCTGAGATAAAACAGAGTATGGATCAATTCTCTGCTGCTTATGATAATTTTAACCTAACAAGTAACACCAAGAAAACCTGGGTTTTCCACCAGCTAGCACCATGCCATCCATACATGGAACCATGGGTTATAGCAAATGAAGAAATTTTAAATACTGTGGATAAGTTCACTTACCTTGGCAGAATATTTTTCAGGGATATACACACAGATGATAAAGTTATCATTTTAGGAAAGACTCCATTTATTCCTATGCTTTCTAGTGTTTTTAATAGGAATGCATATTGTATTTTATCAAAGGCTTTTTATACATCTATTAACATAATCATATTATTTTTGTTGTTTTTATTGATATTATCCATTTTGCTGACAGTTTTCCTAATATTAAACCAGCCCTGTGTCTGGTATGAATTCTGCCTGGTGATAGCATATAATCTTTGTGATTTATTGCTATTATCTTCTTTCTAGTATTTTATTTAAAATTTTTGCTTCAATGTTCATTAAGGAAATTGGTCTATAATTGTTCTTCCTCGTTTAGTTATCAAAACTATATTTGTGACATAAAAGGAATTTGGTAGCTCATGTTGTATCAGGATTAATTGTTCCTTAAATGTTTTGTAAATTCACTTGTGAATCCATCTGGTACTGCAGAATTTTTCTTAGGGAGCTCATTGATGCTATTCAATTCATTATTCTAGGATAAATTTTATTTCTTCTGTTAATCTGGACAATTGGTATTTTTTGCAATTATTCATTCATTTCACTTATACTTCCAGTTTTACTAGCATATAAATTGTCAAAATAACTCCTAATAATTCGTTTAAATTCATTTTTATTGGTATGGAATTCACTCCTCTTGTTGTTGATGCTGGTAATTTTTTAAAAATCAAATTAATTAATGATTTATCTATTTTCTTCATAAAACCTGATCCTACTTTTATTTATTAAATTAATTTTTAAACTTTCAATTTTATTAATCTATCCTTTGATTTTCAGGATTTCTATTTCTGTGTTTAATTGGGAAATTTTAATTTGCTTTTTCTATTTTTTCTAATTGTATGCCCAATTCATAGATCTATTCCTTCTCTATTTTTTTGGTGTAATTGTTTAGAGATATATTTTCCCCTAAGCACTGTTTTGTCTGCATCCCACAAATTTTAAAATGTTGTTTCATTGTTGTCATTCTCTTTAATGTTTCTAGGCTTTGTTCTTTGTCCCACTCAGTCCTTAGGATTAGATTATTTAATTTTCAATTAGCTTTTACTCTGTGTTTCTACTGCCTTTTATTGAAACTACTTTTTTTGCTTTATACCTGAAAATGATACATTCACTTTTTCCACTTTTCTGCATTTGGTTATGAGATCCTTACACTGTTCTATGTGGCCATTTTTTTCTGATGATGTTGTATGCAGTTAAGAAAAAGGTAAAGTCTTTCCATTTAGTTTTCTCCAAAGATTTATAATATCTACCTTTCCTTATACTCATTCATCAACTTGACTTCATTATTTATTTTATGATTATATTTATCTAGCTCTGTAAGGGGGAAAGCTGAGGTCCCCTGCTGTTAGAGTTTTACTGTCTATTTCCTTCTGTAATTCATTTAACTTTTCCTTCAATAATTTGGATGTTATGTCATTTGATATATATATATATATATATATATATATGTTTAGTACTGATATTACTTCATTGACTATGTCTCCTTTTTGCAAAACATAGGATACCTGTTTGTTTTCCATTTTACTTAGTAGGATACCTTTTTTCCCCCATTTTACTTAAGTATTTTTTTCTTCATCTGAGGTCATGATTGCTACTGCTGTCTTTTTTGCTTAAACTAAAACGTAACAGATTCTGGTCTAAACCCTTATTTTATCATTGGATTCTAATTTCTAATCCATTCTGCTATCTTCTTCCATTTTATAGGTGAGTTCATCCAATTCATATCCACAGCTATGATTACTAACTGTGCACTTCTCTCCATCCTACTTTCTTCTGTTTATGCTTCTCTCTCTTTTTAGCCTGCCCCTCTTCTAAAACCTGCTTTGCTTTGGACCACTGGCCTCTTTTAAGTGTTCTCCCTCTTACCACTTCCTCTCCTCTCCCTTATCCTCTTCCCTTGCTATATCCCTGTGTGGTAAGATAGATTTCTTTTACTAATTGAATACACACACACACATGCTCACATGCACACATACACACATATGCATACATACATACACACACAGACATATGTATTTTCCCTCTTTTATACAGGTTATACATTATAGTCATACAAAACATATTTCTGTTTTAGTCATGTTGTGAAAGAAAACACAGAACAAAACAAATAAAACAAATAAAATCAAGAAAGATAAAGTGAAAAAAAACAATGCTTCTGTCTGCATTCAGACTCCATGTGTTCTTTTGCTGGAGGAGGATAGTATTTTTCATCATAAGTTTTTTTTTTAATTTGTCTTGGATAATTATATTGCTGAGAGTAGCTAATTCATTCACAATTGTACATCATACAACATTGCTATTACTGTGTACAGTGTTCCCCTGGTTCTGTTCACTTCACTTTGTACCAATTCATGTAAGTCTTTCCAGGTTTTTCTGAAAGTGTCCTGCTCATGATTTCATATAGCACAATAGTATGCCATCACAAGCATATACTACAACCCATTCAGTCTTTCACCAATTGATGGACATTCCCTCAATTCCAATATTTTGTCACCACTAAAAGGGCTGTTATAAATATATTTGTATAGATATGTCTTTTTCCTAATTTTTTTTGTTCTTTTTGGGATACAAACCTAGTAGTGGTGTTGCTGGGTTTAGGATATGCAAAGTTTTGTAGATCTTTGGGTATAGTTCCAAATCACTGTCCAGAATGATTGAGCTTGTTCACAACTCCATTAACGATGGTTTAGAGTCCTAGTTTCCCCGCATACCCTGCAACATTTGTCACTTTTCTTTTCTATCATAATAGCCAATCTGATAGGTGTCTGGTGGTAATTCAAAGTTGTTTTAATTTGCATTACTCTAAGCAATAGTGATTTAGAACATTTTTTTTCATATGGCTTGAGAAAGTTTTGATTTCTTTATGTAAAAAACTTTCTGTTCATATCCTTTTACCATTTATGAACTAGGGAATGACTTGTATTCTAAATTTGGCTCAGTTCCCTATATACTTGAGAAATGAGATCTTGATCAGAGATAATTATGATTACTCTATTTCCCTTCATCCTAATTTCCCATTTATCCTTCTCTTTCTTCCTTCACCTTATACCTGCTCAAAAGTGTTTTGCTTCTGACCATTTCCTCCTCCAATCCACCTTTCCTTCTATCAGCCACTCTCCCCTATTTCTCTTATTCTCTTTACCCTATACTTCCCTGTAGGGTAAGTTAGATTTCTATATCCAATTGAGTATATATGTTATTCCCTCTTTGAGTCAATTCTGATGAGTGCAATGTTCAAGCATTGCACCCCTCCATCTTTCCTTCCACTGTTAAACCTATTTTGTACCTCTTTTTATGGGAGACAATTTACCTTATTCTTCCTCTTCCTTCCCCATTCTCCTATTGCATCCCTCTTTTTCACTCCTTAATTTAATTTTTTGGATATCGTTACATCATAGCAACTCACACTCATGCTCTTTAACTGCCTTAATAATGATAAAGTTCTTAGGAATTACAAGTATCCTTTTTCCCAGGTAGGAATACAAACATTTTATCATTTTTTAATCCCTTGTGATTTGTCTTTCCTATGTCAACCTAACAGAGTTTGTGCTAAGAAAAACAAACAAAGTTAGGCTGCATACACACATTTATTTCTCTCAAAACTGGAGAGGTGTATAGGTCCATACACAAGAGCTCATTAGAAATGAGCTCAAAAAAAGGATAGTTGAAGGGAACTTTTATGCCCTCAGAGCAAGTCCCCCTCCCTTCCTGACTCAGGATGTCTGTGTCAGCCAAAATTATAGTCTCCATATATGCCAACAATAAACATGGAAATTATGTAAAACATGGATGTCATAACAAGATAGTGTTTGTAAAATATCAAGATAAGAAAAGTTCCATTTTTCAAGATAGCATCTTTAAGAGAGGACCATAAAACAATAAGATCAAGGAAATGTCCAATTCAAAGCATCTAGTTCTTATTAGTCAGAACAGAAGAACACTCCTGGTGAGCTTCATCCAGTGTTTCAGTTGCTGACACAGAAAGGGGCATTTTGGGTTCACTCAGAGAGCATGCAAAACATTATGGTATGTTAAGCTCAGAGTTAGCCAAAAATGTCTTTCTCCTGATTGTCCAATCCAGGTTTTAGACCTTTTTCAGGTGAGGGGGGGCTCAAACTGGTTTACTTTGCTTCAGTTGAGTCTTTTCTATTCAGAACTGGTCTTTTCATCAAGAATGCTTGAAAGTCACCTATTTCATTAAACATCAACTTTCCCCCCTGAAGGATTATACTCAGTTTTGCTGGTTAGATTATTCTTGATTATAACACTAACTCCTTTGCCCTCTAGAGTATCATTTTCCAAGCCCTTTGATCCTTTAATATAGAAGCTATTAAATCTTGTATTATCCTGACTGTGGCTTCATGATATTTAAATTGATTCTTTCTGGTTGCTTACAATATTTTTCCTTGACCTGGGAGCCCTAGAATTTGGCTATAATATTCTTGGAAGTTTTCATTTTGGTATTTAAATTATCTCTCCTGGATCTATTTTCCAGGTCAATTGTTTTTCCAATGTGATATATCATATTTTCTCCTATTTTTTCATTCTTTTGATTTTATTTTCTTTTCATTCTTGAAGTTTCATGGAGTCATTAGCTTCCACTTACCAATTCTAATTTTTTAAGGAATTATTTTCTTCAGAGAGCTTTTGTACTTCCTATTCCATTTGCCCAATTCTGCTTTTTAAGGTGTTCTCTTTAGTTAATTTCTTGTACATCTTCTACCATTTGGCTTATTATATTTTTTAAGGTGTTATTTTCTTCTGTATGTATGTGTGTGTGTGTGCCTCCTTTACCAAGCTGTTGACTCTTTTTTCATGATTTTCTTGCATCATTCTCATTTCTTTCCCCAATTTTTCCTCTACTTCTCTCAGTTTATTTTAAAATTCCTTTTTGAGTTCTTTGGGCTCCAATTTGAGACCAATTCACACAGGCTTTGCAAATAGCTGATTTGACTTTTTTATCTTCTTTTGAGTTTGTGTTTGGACCTTTCCTGTCATCATAGAAACTTTCTATGGTCAGGTACTTTTTTTTTCCATTTGATCATTTTTCCTAGTCTATTTCTTGACTTTTAATTTTATTGTAAAGTTGGGCTCTGATCCTGGGGTAGATCCAGGAGCACTGTCCCAAGCTTCAGGTTTTTATTGCTGCTATTTTCAAAGCTAGTTCTGTAGTTCTGTAAGTTTTCTGTTCTTCCAAGGTGGTGTTATCTAAAGAGAGGTGTGGTCACTTCTTTCCTGGCTGTGCTCTAATCTGTGAGCAACCACAAGCACTCTTTTCTGTTCTAGAACTGTGACTAGGGGCCCTGATACACTGTAGCCACACGTTCTGGTGTACTAATGACACTCCTCACCCTGTGACTGTTACCTGAAATTGTATATGGGCAATGCAACAGAGTCCTGTACCCTGTGCCAGCAAAGGGTCCCCTGTAATCTCTTTCTGACCAATTGTCCAACTCCCTTATCATCTATGGACTGAGAGCTCCAGAAGGTACCACCAATTCAGTTGTACCCAATAACTGTTGTATGGCCTGTGCTGGCATAACCTATGTTAGACTGAGTTCCACTGTTACTCAGTGAGACAGATCTTTCTTGCCAACCTTCTAAATTGTCTTGGGCTGGAAATTTGTTCATCCTGTCCATTTTGTTGGTTCTGCCACTCCAGAATTTACTTTGAGCTGTTATTTCAAAGTTGTTTGGAGGGGAATTTGGGATAGCTCAGGTGAGTCCCTACCTTGACTCTGCTGTCTTGGCTCTGCCCTCACTAATTTTGTTTTTTAAGATTTTATTTTCTTCAGGATTTTTGTGCCTCTTTTACAAAAATATTACTTGTCTTTTCATAACTTTCTTCCTTTGTTTTCTTTACCTAATTTTTCCTCTACCACTCTTATTTGAGTTTTTAAAATAATGTCTTAGCTCTTCCAGGAATTCTTGTTGGGCTTATGTTCAATTCACATTTTTCCTTTTAGGCTTCATTTTTAACTATTTTAACATCATTATCTTCTTCTGAATTAGTGTTTTGTCTTCACTATCACCATAGAAGCTTTTTATGGTCAGGTTCTTTTTGTTGTTTGCTCATTTTCCCACCTCATTTCTTTTTTTTATTTAGTATTTTATTTTTTCTCCAGGTACATGTAAAAACAATTTTTTAATATTTGTTTTTAAAATTTTGAGTTCTCTCCCTTCTTCCTCCCCTACCCCCATTGAGAAGGCAAGCAATTTGATATAGGTTATACAGGTGTAGTCATGTAAAGCCTTTCCATAATAGTTATGTCGTGAAAGAAATTATAGACAAAAAAAAACCTCAAGAAAAATAAAGAAAGTAAAAAAGTAGGCTTCTATCTGTATTCAGACACCATAAGTTCTTTCTTTGGGGATGGATGGCATTTTTCATCTTAAGTTCTTCAGAGCTGTCTTAGATCAGTATATTGATGAGAATAACTAAGTTCACAGCTGATCATCTTACAATATCGCTGTTACTTCGTACACAGTACATTTCACTTTGCATCACCTCAAGTTTTTTTTTTTTTTTGAGAGCATCCTGCTCATCATTTCTTATAACACAATAAATAGCATTCCATCATAATCAAATGCCTCCTTCCAAATTTCTGCTCCTGATTTTTTCTATGTTCTCAGTGTCCTATTGACAGCTGTCAACTCATGGGCAGTCATGTCTAGGGCAAGCTTCTAGCTCATCTATATGCTACAATCACTACTTTGTCCTCACAATATGTCACTTCCATTTGAAGAAACATTTCTCAAACAGGCAGTACTTAGTAAAAAGAAAAAAAAATGTTACCCCAGAAACACTTGCAAGTATATTTTAAGGGTATTTTTCCTTAATATATGTTTCAATCCCTTAAATGTTTCCATGAATTTCCATTTGTGCACTTGTATCATAGGAGGATTTCTTGGTGACCAGAAACAAACAGGTGTTCCATTTTAGATTGGAATGATTTTTAGAAACTTTCTATTTTCTAGTAATTTCTTTCCAGAGGGCAGAACCATGACAGTAGGAAAAGGATCAGTTGTTTCAGAAAGACAACTGAAAAACTGAAATAAATTCAAAGGAAAACAAAAAAAAGATGTAAGTGGATTGAATGATTGAAGGTACTAGAAAAATCTATATTTCAACTACCTAGACTTGATTAAATTTCTATTTACAGTTTGTGACCTTTATAGTTTATAGTTCAACATTTCTATGAACCTAGAATATC
The DNA here is from genome assembly GCF_900497805.2 of Vombatus ursinus. Taxonomy (NCBI): domain Eukaryota; kingdom Metazoa; phylum Chordata; class Mammalia; order Diprotodontia; family Vombatidae; genus Vombatus; species Vombatus ursinus. The sequence goes on from NW_020949351.1 coordinate 23,273,993, forward strand.
ATCTATATAGCTATTGTCCCAAATGGCACATATGGAAACCCACTTATGTCATCTTTGGCATCCTTTGTAATATTTATCTATATCTTCCCATTAAGTCCTTGAAGGAAGGTCCATAATATATGAGAAGGACCTTCCTCTTGATACCTTGATATTAAGTAGATACAGATGCCTTAGACTAGTGGTCTATAGTTTTTCTTTCCTATTGCTGCATGTCCAGCCCAATTTGTTTTAAGTTAATGCATCTCTGACTACATCAGTTATGCCACTTGGTGATCACAATTAATCATTCACAGTATGTTGCAACCCATTCTGATTGTATTCTGTGATTTGATGTAATTATCAAAGTATTATACAATGTCTCACTTATGACTCAATGAGATCCAGTATGCAACGAGTGCACAAATAATTAAATATAAGGAAATTTGAGATGGAAGAAAGAACTAACAACTGCAGGTGGTGGAGAAGGAGAGTGTTCAAAAAGGCTTACCACAAAAGAGAACACCTGAACTGAACATTGAAGGAAGCTAAGGATTCTAAGATACTTTCTAGGCATGGAGGCCAGGCTGGGCAAAGACATGGAGATGTGGAGATGGAATATGGACTTCTGGAAATAGAATGTAGGCCAGTTTGATTGTAACATAGAGTATGTGAGAGGAAATAATAAGAAATATATAAAAGGAAACATTAAGAGAAGACAGATAATGGAGTGACTTTACATACCTGGTTAAGGATGTTTTATTTCATCCTATAGGCAATATGGTACCATTGAAGCTTCTTGATTGGGGCAGTGAGATGGTTAAACAAGTCTCTTCTGAATATTAATTTGATGGCTATATCAAAGAAAGATTAGAAAGGAAAGAGGCTGAGAACATGATTTCCCATCTGTGCTTTTGACTCTCTGGCCTTTACCACTATCACTCAGGCTCCTTCTTCCCTGAAAGCTTCCTTTATACTGGGGCCTTCTCACCCTGAAACATCCCTGTGCCATGCCATCCTCCTTCTCCCACTGGTAAGTTCCTTCCGGAGGCCTCCATTTTGAGACTAGGTCCAGGATAGCCATACTTCTTTCCCCTTCCAACTGTGCTTCCCACTGTCTGGACTTTGCCAACACCCCACCACCCCGACCAGATTTCTTTTATATATTGTCTTCCCTCATTTAATTAAGGCCCTTGAGGTCAGTTACCATCTTTCTTTTTGCTTGTATTTGTATCCCTGAGATTTAGCTCAGTGTGTGGCTCCTAGTAACTCCTTCATAAATGTTTGTGGCCTGCCTGCCTGTTGCCAGAGAGTCCAATGAGGAAGGTGTTGCAATTTCCCGGGATGAAAGGAAGATGAAGGTTTTAACTAAGACAGTGGCTAAGTAGAGAACAGGGAATGAATATGAGAGATGTAATGGAGATAGAAGTCATAAAAATTAGGAACTGAATGGATGTGGGAATTGAGGGAGAAGCAAAAGGATGATTCTCTGGTTTCAAACCTAGGGCATGATGATGTCCTAAACAGAAAGAATTAGGATGAATTATGGAAATAGGTGGGGACAGAATGAGTCCCATAATATAATTAGATTCCCTCAATGAGATGATTTATAATTTAGATTTAAACCTTCCACCTCTAAATCTATGATTCATGAACTGTTGGGATTGGAAATGATGTCAGAGATCTTCTGGTTCAGCTCTACCATTTGATGGATTCTGAAAGCCACCAAGTTGCAAAGGGGTAAAGAACATTGCCAGAATTATATGTCTATTGAGTGCTAGTGGTTTAGGATTGAGATGTGGGCGCTCTCATTCTAACTGCCGTCTACTTTCTGCTAATCTCTTGCTTCTTTAAAGTCAGACACGTGGATTCAGGTCCACACATGGGTCCACACTATTGTTTTATCTTTCCTGAATGGTCTCAATGTGACAGATAGGACACAGAATAATTTATATAGATAAGTGACCTGAATTCTCAAAAATTCCCTCTTTAGGGCTCCAACTTCCTCTGATGGGAAGGTACACACTCATGCACAGGTATATAAGTGTCCATGTCATCTCTTTTTTCTGTTTCTGCAATCTGTGGACCCAGGAAAGAAATAAGACCTGGGGCTTTACATTGCTCCTTCATGTGATCTGTTACTAAGCTTTCAGGGAATCTAGAGAAGCCAACCAGTTCTTTGCCTCATCTCTCAGAAGTACCCTGAAGGACTGCCTAAAGAATTTAAACACAATCCTTTTCTGAGCTGAAGGTAGCATGATACGATGAAAAGAGATCTCAGTTTAGAGAGGAAAGACAGGTTCAAATCCTGGTTCTGCTTATTACTATCTGTATTGCCTTGAACACTTAACCTGTCTGGGTCTCAGTATCTTCAATTGTAAAATAACAAGGTTGGGCCAGACAGCCTTTGAGATTTCTTCCAGGTCTAAATCCATGAGCAAGTCCCTTACAGAGAGAATGAACTTGCCTTGGAATTTTAGGAGGGGGAGGAGAAGAAAAGCTAAATTCTATTTGGGAAATAATATAGCAGAGAGACAAAATGATGATGTAGAAGGAGGTTTGGATTTGGACTTAGAAAGATCTGGGTTCAAGTCCTGCCTCTAACAAACACTGGCTGCTTTATGTTACACTAGGCAAGTCACTTTACCACTCAGTGTCCCAAGCAATTCTCTAGGATCATTAATTGAAAAGAAGTTATACAACTGAATTGGTACAGAGAATTTCTGAATCTGATAGTTCTCTATATTAATGAAATCATAGGTTTAGATCTAGTCTCAGTCCCTATTACATGGTTAATAATCATAAGCTACTCCTTCCTAGCAAAGGACATATTTTGAAGCATAGATATTTTCTTTGGTAATGTCATATTGCTGGAAATAATGGAACACAGCCTTCTCAGAGGAATTAAAGCCACAGGTGTCACAAAGGGCAATGAAAAAATATATTTCATGGTTTATAAATAGGTTTTTGAATGTTACCTGTGATGATCTGTTTAAAAGAAATTTTAAACAAGATTCAAGGTCATGCGTGACCAGAAAGGAGGCAGCTAGGTTACTCAGTGGATAGAGCACTGGACTTTTAGTTAGGAAGACCTGAGTTCAAATCCAGTCTCAGAAACTTACGAGCTGTGTGACCCTGGACAAGTCACTTAACCTCTGTTTTCCTTAATACCCTGGAAAAGAAAATGGCAAACCATTCTAATTTCTCTGTCAAGAAAATCCAATGGACAATAAGGTCCATGAGGTCATGAAGAGTCAGACATGACTGAACAACAACAACTTCCTGACATGTTACAGAATGAGACATATTCATTTTTGTATCTAACAAATGATAAAATATTTTGATTATATCTGTTTCAAGAAATTTGTTTTTCTTTTCTTTTTCAATGGGATGGAAGGAAAATAAAATAGGTTTATGCTAATTTAATAAGACAAAGTGGTGGTGGGTGGCATTGGAGAGAGCAACAAATATGAAATAACACCTTCACCTTCAGATGCAGTTACTGTATTATTAGTACTGAAATTTTTTTTACCATATTACAAGTAAGCTTTCACAAAGTGGGAATAATCTGTAAATACTTATAATGTTGAAATAAAATATCTTAGTAAAACCTTTAAAAAATAATAAATGCAAGTGACAAGAGTATTGATTATTGAATTCATTGAAGAACACCAGAATGGTACAATTCAAAGAGTACTGGCTTAGAGACAAGTAACCTGAGGTCAAATCCTGGCTCTGCCCCTTATTGGTATCAAAAGGCCTGAGGTCTGCTACTTATTACTACCTATGTGACTTTAGGCAAGTCACTTAACCTCTCTGGGCCTCAGTTTCTTTATCTTTTCTTCATCTCTAAAATAGACTGAAGCAGTACTAAGAGGATCTCTTCTAGTTCTAAATCTATGATTTCATGATTCTACAATAACCAGATCCAAGTCCTCAACAAAACACATTTGGTTAATCTTCTTCTCTTCAACATGATATAGTCATCCATAATAACAGTTGGTAACTCTTAGGACCATAAACCTATTTTTTAAGAATTTGTAAACTGTGACTGTATACTGTCCCTGGTCACAAAGATAAACTGCAATTTCTAGCCATTAAAGTGGATATTATTGATGGAACCTTGCCTCTGTTACCACAAATCCCATTCCCCAATCCCCACTCCTACCACTTCTGCCATATTTGTTCTGGAGTCTGATTTATTACTATGGTAAATGAGTCTCTGTTTACTTTAGAATTGCTCTATCTGATGCTTGGAAAGCTCCCAGCAAACAGTGATGTTCCATTTGTAATAAACTTAGTACAGTTGTTTGAAGTACTTGGGGAAAGAAGAAACAAACATGAAAAAGTAAGGTCAACCATTCAGAGATAAAAGTTCTATAAGACTCTGTCACCTTGTACTTCAGTATATCAACAGATGTGTAATCCCACTAAGGCTGGTACCTGTACTTTCTCCTTTCAGTGTTGCAAAACATTGTTCATGAACCCCTTTTTACCCTATATAATTTATGTTTTTTTGTTTGTTTTTTTGTTTTTTTGCTGCTATAAATTTTCCCTAAAGAAACCCATCCAATGTACTAAGGTTCTTCCTCTAACTCTTTTGTCATGATGAAAGCCCCAGTGCTGTATTTGGACTGTCAATGCCTTGTTTCTTACTACATGATTAACTCATTTCCTTTTTTGGTCTATGTGACTCATACAAACCTACAGATGTGAATGGTAAAACCTTTCTCATAGGCAACCAATCTTTTCTTGCCTCTTTATCCCACTAGCTATACTGGAAATATGCATGTATATATGTAAGTAGGGGGAGATGACAAAGAAACCTAATTCCACGTTAAGATGGATAACACAGACATAAACACTTTTTTTTCCTAAAATTATTTGTTGTCTATAACACATCCTAAATCACATCAAAATTGGTCAGGCACAGAGGGAAAATGCTGAGTCAAACTGTCACATGACTACCATTATAAGTAATGAATAATAATGACTTAGAAAACATAGTCTAAGATCCAGGGTATAGGAAGACTGAGAAAACTTACAAGGCTAAGTAAAACTTAAAACAGAGAAAATGTTTAAAATCTTAGTTGCTTAAGAAATATAGTCAGCCAAGTAGCATATCTGATAGATACTGGACTTGCAATCAGGTAGGTCTGAATTTATGTCTGCCTCAGATTCTTCTAGTGGTATGAGTCACTTAACTTATTTCAGCCTCAGTTTCCCCATTTATAAAATGAAATTTATAATTGTACTTAACTCACAATATTGTTACAAGGAACAAATGAGATAACATGTGTGAAGTGCTTTGTAAATATTAAAATTGTATATGTGCTATTATTATTAATTTTCATTCTAGCATTGAATATGGGACCTTGCAAAAAGAAGAGGCCTAATAAACATTTATAAAAATTATTGGCTTGCCAAACATTTATACACTTGGTTTGTTCCTAGGGATGTTTCATTTAACATGGGCTAATTGTAATAGGTTCAATAATATTCCATTGATTATTACACGATATGTCCAATTTGGTCATAGTACGATAGAATAGTGACAATTTTTTGATCTTGTAGTAACATGATTGCTTTTCTTAGTGTTTCTGTGTATTTGTAGGATGTTTAACAAGAGTAAAGAATTAGATACAGTCACTTTACCACTCAGTGTCCCAAGCAATTCTCTAGGATCATTAATTGAAAAGAAGGTATAGAACTGAAATGGTACAGAGAATTTCTGAGTCTGATAGTTCTCTAGATTAATGAAATCATAGGTTCAGATCTAGTCTCAGTGAATTATTTCATTGAATTAGATTTATGAACAGTAAATTTTTTATCAAAAATACATTTTGCTCCAATTAAAATGAGGACTTACTCATTATGGGTCCTTACAGAATAAAACAAATGACATTGCTTTGATTTCGATATTTAAGAGCCAATTTAAAAATTAGATGAGAAAACATGTAATTCTGCACTAATATTGATCATGTTCTAATATCTGTCCATAAAATGACTTTTGAATTTATTAGCTGAGTCAATATTAGCTACATTTTGATTTCCAGGAGTCTTTAAAGGATTCTATTTTAAGAATCTTTAAGAACAGTACAGGCGTGTGTCCTTTTGGCGACAAGTTGCATGTGAATAGTAAGTAGAAAAAATGTATCTCCAAATGAAATTTGAATGGAATAAGTTATTTTGCCATTTTCATGAAGATGTTTATTGCTCTGTAAGAAATTTGCTTTAAAAATTCCCATAGCCTTGTTTTTTTTTTAAATTTTAATAAGTAGTTGGTTTGTATCTACCTTCAAACCAGTCACCATTTTACATGGGGTGACTTGATAACTCCAACACTGCACGAACCATAAAGAACATATTGTCATCAAAGTATTGACTAAATAACTGAAGCAAGTCTGACCTTGGGGCAGGATCACGTAATTGCAAGAACCCTGAACTTGGAATTAGAAGCCCTAGTTTTGAATCCTGGATCTGTTCTTTACATGCTAAGTGATTGAGGGACAAATATTTGATCTTTCTGAGTTTATCTGCAAGATAATAATAATGATGCATTAAGCTTAGATTCTGATGTGAACCTTTAAAAAGAACATATAAAAAGTGCTCTAAAGCCAGAGTCACATAAACACAAGCTATAATTGCTATTAGCTCAAAAACTTATTGAGGAAATTTAGTGAATTAAACTTTCTTAGTTGATATGTTTAGATCTGGAATGGAATCCTTTAAGATCATCTAATACAACCTGGTCAGTTAACAGGTAAAAAATAAAAGAGCTTCAGAAGTTTAAAGTTTCACCCAAAGTCACATAGGTTATAAATCACAGGACCAGGATTTGACTTTGGACAAGCTCACTGACTTTGAATCTAATACTCTTTTCACTATTCCACATTGCCTCTATTAATGAAGAGAGATATTTTTGATAGTATACAAATAATTTATGTTTATTGAACTTTATTTGGGGGAGGAGGAATGGTACAGACATGTGTTTGCATCAGTCCTGGATACATCTGGTATTGGAAATTCTCTCCAGTGATGCAGAATGGGAACTAGTCTCTAATGTACAGATAGATAATTCCCTGAAGGAACTGAGGTGTTGAAATACAAAACAAATATGTTAGAAGTAGGTTTTTAACCCAGATCTCCTCAGCTGTACCTAAATATAGTATACAATACTGACTTTCATAATGTTTATTGAAATATAACAAGATATGAAATAGCTTTAATCTTCAGTATCTTAAAAAAGTAATCCCTCTACAAAATATTGGGTGCCATCTTTAAGCAGAGAAAACAGAAGGAATAAAAGACTAAGATGAAATAGTAGGGAGGAAAGTAATACAAAAGAAAGCTAACAGCCCTTAGAGCTATCCATTGTCCAAATTCTTCAGGCCTAGGAAGATTCTGTTCAGCTGTTCTTGATGAAATGTAATAGATTGAGCAGCAGTCAATCATCAGCTGAGAATACAACATTACCCTTTGTTTAGCCTGGAGGAGCTGGCTATAAATACCCAGAGAGAAGAACAATTACTGTTGATTATTTCTACTAGCTCCTCTCCCAACCTGCTGGGAAAAGTTTTCAGAAAAAAAAAATGATTCTATGTTGATTCTGCAGATGAGATTTCAAAAGATCTGCATGTCCAGAGAAATCTAGCCACCTTTTAGTAGTTAGACATTTTCCCTACTCAGGTTTCGCTCTGCTTATCTTTGCCTTTACATAGGTTCATATGTGTGCCCTTGGAGAGAATGGACTTTTCCTGTTGACTTTCTTGTCTGCATGTTAGAATGTGGGATTGGTAGGGATGAGAAGTGCTTTCTGAGCAGGCTATTTTCCCAGAGGATGGGATCAGTGATCTTAATTAATGTTAATTGCTTCCATGATAGGCAATCCCCAGGATCTTCAGTAAAACCCAAGTTTGTGGCCTTTGCTCATATCAGTCATTAGAAAAAACCCTTACATAAGAATGCTTCACAATGGAGAAGCAGACACAAAATCAAAAGAAGTGCTCCTAGTCAATCACTTAGTGATTGTGGTAGTTACTGTGCTAAGTATTGGGAATACAAAGAAAAAAAAACTACTCCTTACTCTTGAGAAACTCATTTCCTCTCTAAGGGGAGACAACATGCAAACAATTATGTACAGAAAAGATTTATAGAATGAATTGTGGATAATCTCAGAAAGAAGTTACTAAGATTAAGAAGGACTAAGAAAGACTTCTTGCAGAAGCCAGGGAAACTAGGAGGCAGGGATAAGGAAGGAGAGAATTCTAGGCATGGGGAATAGCCAATGAAAACAACTAGTAGTTAGGAGATGGAGTTTCATGTGGGAGGAGAAGCATTATGGAGGCCAGTATCCCAACATCAAAGAGTACATGGAGGGTACTAAGGTATAAGAAGGCTGAGAAAGGCACAAAATGGCCAGGTTATGAAGGACTTTGAAAGTCAAACAGAGGATTTTATATTTGATCCTGGAGGTAATAGAGGGCTAATTAAATTTATCAAATAGATGGATGACATGATCAGATACGCATATTTGGAAAATCAATTTGACAAAGTAGTGGAATATAGATTGAACTGGGGACAGATGAGGTAGAGAAACCAACCAGAAAGCTATTGCAATAGTCTAGGTGTAAGGTGAAGAAGAGCTATACTGGGGTGAGTGCTTTTTCAGAAGAGAAATGAAATATTATGCAGGTAAACATGACAGGACTTGACCACTGAATGAATATAGGGAATGAAAGAGATTGAGGAGTCAAGGATAACACTTAGGCTACAAGCTTAGGTGAAGGGAAGGATTATTGTACCTTTGGCAGACTTGCAGAAGTTAGAGAGAGGGGAGGGTTTAGAGGGAAGGACAAGTTCAATTTTAGACATATTGAATATAATGTCTATAGGACATTGAGAAGAGAATTGTGATTTTCAGATTAATAGATATGATATGTGTAATGAATATACTAATAATTTAGTTTTCTCAATAGCTGCCACTTTGGCTCAGGGTCAGAGCTCACAAGTCAGTTTGAAATGATAAGTCAAACAACCATTGGCATACTTATGTCTGTGTACCTTGAGTGAAGCTATCAAAGAAAGTAGAACCTGTTCCCATCATAGAACTCTGGTTCTGTGTCTTCAGAGGTGGTCACAATTCCCCAGATTTGTAAAGAATGTTTGTATTGTGGAATTTGTGGGTTTGTCATAGGAAACTGCTCGAGCCCTGGGAATGATTGTTTGTAATCCACCTTCCCCCTTCCGTTCCCATTGTGGTTTATGTAATCTCTGTGTTCACTTCAGCAAGGGGGGGGATTCTGATCAAGAGATCTTCTGATTTGCAAATCTGTTCCTCATAATGAAGCTAATTAATTAAATGGCTACCTGATTCCTGGCACTTTGTCTCTGGCCTGCTGTTTTGACATTCTCTGGTTAGAGACTGGCTCAGTAAAATACTGTTAACAACATCCGGTTAAAAAATTTGTTAAAAAAAATCAGTGGGAGAAGTGAGATTAGAGGTCAGAGAGAGGTTAGGACTGGAAAAGCAGATTTGAATATTATCTGCATAGAAATGTTCATTGAAACCATGAGAGCTAATTTTCTAAACTATTTTTTCCCAAGGGAAATAGTATAAAAAACTTCAGAGAGTGAATGACTGTAAAGGCTGCAAAGAGGTTTAAGTGGATGAGGATAAAGCATTGGCACTAAGATTTGGCAATTAAGGGATCATTAGTAACTTTTAAGACAGCAGTTTCAGTCAAAAGATAGTGTCAGAAGCCAGATGGCAAAGAGAGAAGATGAAAAACTTTCTTAAGTTTAGACAGAAAAGGAGCAAAGACATAGGATGATACCTAGAGCTGATGGATGGATAACGTGAGGCTTTTCTGAGGTTGGGGGAAGAGAGATGTTTGTAGGCAATAGGGAAGCAGCCAGGAGAGGGTGGGTTTAAAGATTAATGAGAAAGCTAGAATAATAGAAGGCAAAAGGTGCATGAGAATGTCAAACATATCCATATGTTGAAATGGGATGTAGTCTTTAAAATAAAAGGTTATATGTGGTCAATACAGCCAAGCTCATATTTTAAACATTTTAAAGAAAGGCACAGAGATGTATTACCTATTGTGTGACAACGTGTCTTTTCCATAATTAAGCTGGGTACGCTGGGCTTAGAGTCAGGAGTTCAAATATGACCTCGAATATTTTCTAGCTGTGTAACTCTGGGTGAGTCATTTCTCAGTCTCAGTTTCCTGAAATGGAGATAATGGCACCTACTTCATAAGGTTCTCATGAGTATCAAATGAGATAAGATATGTAAAGCATCTTGCCAGCCTTAAAACACTATCCAACTATTATTACTAATCAAATTTTGTATGCTTCTTAATGTCTTATGGTTCCTGACTTCTGGTTTCACATCTTATTTCAGTTGCTTTAATTGAACTCCAGGCCAGTTAGGCGGCACAATGGATAGAGTGCCAGGCCTGGAGTCAGGAAGATTTATCTTCCTGAGTTCAAATCTGACCTCAGACACTTATGAGCTGTGTGACTCTGGACAAATCATCTAACTCTATTTACCTCAGTTTCTTCATCTATAAAATGGATGGAAAAGGAAATGGCAAACTACTCCATTTCTTTGCAAAGAAAACCCCAAGTGGAGTCACAAAGAGTCAGACACAACTGAGAGAGCTGAAAAATGACAACAATTCAATTCCATCCAACATGCATTTATGAATTGCTAGAATGTACCAGCACTGTGCTAAATGCTGAGATGACAAAAATAAAAGTCACTGCTCCCATAGAGCTTTGGGGAATAGGGGGGAGGAAGACAATTTGTAGCTATATCAATAAATACCAAATCACTGATGGTAGTGAAGTAGAAGTTCAGATCTATAAGCAAAGAGAATTTTGTTAACAATGCAAAGTGGTCTCAAGGGCACATTGGAAAGGTAGGGAAGCATGAACAAAGAACGCTGGAGGCATGGGGCGGACATGGTTGAGTACAAGGGAGCAGTGAGCCATTATCAAGGAAGGCAATCTAAGCAGAGGTCACCTGGGCCTCTCATTTACAGGGCTTCTGTGTGGTTCCATAAGACAATAAATTGTCATACCCTTCACAGTAGTAAAAGTCAGTTGAGAAGGAAGTACAAAGGAAGTTTAGGGGGATGGGAGGGTACTACCCTGGTAGCAGAGCAATTGTCCCTACCCTAGTCCCACTGTTCCATCCAAATTTTGGCCACCTAAATCTGTTTCAAACTGTCCTGTGTTTTGATTAATGGTAATAGCTACCATTTCTTTATAGTTTGCATAGTGTTATATGTAAGTTTTCTCATTGGCTCCTCATAAAAACCCTGAGGAGTAGGTGCTATCATTATCCTCTAGCTGCAGATGAGGAAACTGAGGCTAAGAAGAGTTTAAGTGACTTACCTCCTTGCTAGGAAATATCTGAGATAGAACCTGTACTTAGGTCATCCTGACATCCAATGCATCCCTGGGCAATCTTCCTGCTCCTTTAGCATTGACCTTTTTCAGTTGTCTTCTGTGGTCAGTAGATCTTCTAGGGGAAATGAAGTTATCTCCAGTACAAATTATTTTTAGCTCAGGCTCATACTTAATATGCAGTGAGATTTATTTCTGGTCACTCACATACCATCTCCCCTTTCAAGGCATAGATATTGTCAGCGAATGGTTGGCTAACAAAACTTGTTTCACCTGCAATTTAATGGCATATGTGATCCGTGATATGTGTCAAAATATTCTTTCCAAATACTTTAAACTTAAAAATTACTTTGTGGTAGATCTGTGGACTTTGAGTCAGACTTCTTTCGAATGATGCTTCTGAAATTAGTTCTATCACCCGGACAAGTCACAATTCCTCAGAGCCTTAGTTTCCTCATATGAAAGATAGTGATAGTAATACCATTACTGCATACCTCTCAGGGTTCTGGTAAAACTCAAGTAAGATAATATATGTAAAGTGCTCTATAAAATTTTATAAATTGTTATATAAATGCATTTTTTCACTGATGCATTAAACCTATTTAAAAATTGTGCCAAATAAGGTCCTTGGAAATCCGCCACTGCCTCTAAGTCACCTTTAAAAACAAATAAGCAAATGAAAACAAAAGAATCCCAGATTTTCCCAAGATACCTTGGGGAATAATATGCATGTTTTAAAAAAATGTACTCTACTTGAAGTGCACTCTTTAAATATTAAAGCTGAACCGAGAGTCAGGAAAACCTGAATTCTAATCTGTCTTCACATCCTTACTAGTTGGTTTACCCTGAGCAAATCCCTTAATCTTTTTCTGCCTCAGTTTCTTCATACTAAAATCGATATAATAGTAACACTTACCTCCTAGAGTTAAGTTGGGAGGATAAAATGAGATAATATTTATGAAGCATTTTGCAAACCTTAAAGCAGTATACAAATGCTAGTTTTCAAATAATAATAATAAAAATAATTTCTCCAGGTAATATGAATTTAAAATGATATTTTAGAGTAGCCCTGGAGAGTTAGATAGTTTTCCCAGATTAAAGTTACTAAGTACATGGAATCTCAACATGGATGTATGCTAAAAGATTAATGGGAAAACTTGACTGAAGGGAGCAGCTAGGTGGTGCAGTGGATAGAGCACTAGCCCTGGACTCAGGAGGACCTGAGTTCAAATCCGGCCTCAAACGTATAACGCTTACTAGCTGTGTGACCCTGGGCAAGTCACTTAACTCCCATTGCCCAACCCCCCAAAAACAAACAAACAAACAAAAAAACTTGATTGAGACTTTCTGAGTATTCTGCATACGTTATCAGCTGATCAAGGATTTTAAAAATCCAATCTCTCATGTGCTCACTTTTTAAATTAAAACCTACCACCTACAAAGAAAACATAAGGAAAGGATGGAGGAAAAGAATGAATAAGACCAACATGATATTTCTTATAATAGTTAAGAGTATTATACTTTTAATTTGTACTTTATGACCCTTTTCTTAAATTGTAAAAGAAGAAGAAAATGATGAAAAAAGTATTTTTTCTTTGGTTGAGAGAACAAGACCCACACTTTAGTTATCTTCTTTAAATTTCTTTTTCTTTCCATCCTGAGATCAATCTTCATTCACTAAGCTACACTTAGGTATGATGCCCATAGAGTTACAAGAAGTCCCGTCTTCAAATAGCTTTCAAGTTAGTAGAAGAGACAGGGAATGTGCAAAAATAGCATGAATATTTTAAGAGATTCATGATATTATCAAAGTAGGTAATTCCTTCAATGGTGCAGATTACAACCCATCCAAGCCTTCTCACCTTGTGTGATTCCTATCCATGTCCTTTCATACGTCTTTTATGAGAAATATACCGAATTTTCTGGTGACCTGCCTCTGTCTTTTAAAATTTTGTAGGAATCATTAGAGCACCTGGGGTGTCTATATGCGATTGATCACTCTCACTACATTACTAATCAGCTTCCTTTTCTGATTATACATTTCCTAGATAACCCCTTTTGTGCCATATTCACAAAAAACATTGTCAGCCTACCTAAATCAGTTATGTTTGAATAAAACTTTTGGGTTGCCCACAATTTGGATATTTCGTACATTGTGATATACCATAATTTCCACCATACACCATGACTAGGAAAAATGTCTTAAAAAGATGGGATTTTATAGCAGGTAGAAACTCAGAGAAACTCCAAAGTTTTTGAAATATCAGACAGTTTTCTAAATGCAATGCACCCTGCTGTCTTCCTCATATCCAGTTTTGATCTCACCTCATTGTCCATCTTTCATATATAACATATATTAATGGGATAAGTCAATGGGCAGTATGTCTAACTGCTTTCTTTTGTTTGGACAATAGTCATTCATTTTTTCATCTATTTAATTTTTCCCAAGTGAATAGATGGTCTATGTTTTTTAACGGTCTTGGATCAAATTTAGGAGTAGTATTCTTGGGCCCACTGCAATGCATTTACAAAGGGTATATACTACAAGACCTTATCAACTAGATTCTTTTTCCTATTAATACTTGGTGCAGGATATCCTCCATGCCAGTACTGACAACTCCATAATCATGCAATTTTATATGATCCTCACACTCTTCAAAGAGTGACACATTAGTGAAGGATACCCTTTAAGGTGACACTTAACTATACCAATTCAAAAGCATATGATCAATAAAGAGTGAATGAAGTAGAATATTATATTCTCTACAACTTTCTGTAAATTATCTTACTGTAATGAAGCAGTTTATTGTAGAAGGTCAAAAGAGCGTTCATTGAATTCTCATAATTTAATTTAATTTATAATAACTTTCATACAAGTAGATCATCCTCATAAAGAACCCAACATGCAAAATAAGGTCATAAGATTAAACAAATTACTATGATGGTTCCAAAGAAGAAGAGGTCATTTCTCATTGAGAAAAAGGCTTAATAATGAAAGCGGCATTTGAGATGAGCCTTGTAGGAAAAAAAAAAAATGTAATTTCAACTGGTGGAGATGGTCATGGGAGTTGGAGGGTGGTGGAATTATTATAGTCCATGGTGCAATAATTCTCTTTGACTATCCATTCATGCATATTTAAATTTAAGAAAAGGGGACCACAAAACACGTATTTTTTTTTGTTTGTTTTTGTTTTTAGGCAATTGGGGTTAAGTGACTTGCCCAGGGTCACACAGCTAGTAAGTGTCAAGTGAATTGTCTGAGGCCGGATTTGAACTCAGGTCCTCCTGACTTCAGGGCCGGTGCTCTATCCACTGCGCCACCTAACTGCCCCAGAAAACACATATTTGAGTGCATACATGCACACGTGTGTGTGCACACACACACACACACACACAAATGAAACAGGCTTTTTTGTAAATGGTTTGGTAAGTGAATAATGAAATGGAGCTAGATACTGGTAAAGCATACAAAAGTACATGTAAACATTGTGTATTTTTCCTATTAAGAAAATGTTTACTAAAATTTCAGTGTAATCATTTACATAGAAAACAGAAAATACTACAAATTTGGGCTTGATTTTTTGTTTTGCTGATTGTCTAGATTTAATAAAATGATGAAGAAAATGTCAATAACACAAATTAAACTTAAAAAAAGAAAAAATGTTTACCAAATTTGAAGCCTACAATGTTTGTAAAAGACATTTAAACAAGTTGACATTCCCCTAAAGGCTTCTTCACAGGGAGAAGAGAAAAAAAATCTGCTTCATAATCACAAGTCTAACCTAACTTAACCAACTTATCTGGGAGCAGTTACTGAGAGCAAAGCAAAATGGATTAAATATGAAGGTTTTGTTCTTCTAAAACCTCAATTCTTCTAAATAAATAGTATTAATTATCAAATATTTATGCATTGCCTTGTTACCATTCTCAAAACCATCTGTTTGTCGAGCTAGTAAGTTTCACATGAGAAAAATAATTTCTTATGTCTTTAAATTGGGAGCCATTTTCCTGGGGTTCAGGGTACTTGAAAACTCGGTAACCTTGGAATTTATTTTTCAAAATCTTTCAGTTCCCTGATGCTCAATAAGAAGATTATGGCAATCTACCTTATTATCTTAAAACTTCATTAAAGAAAGATAAGGGTAATGGCATAATTAATATTAAATTTAATAGCCATATGTAAACCTGAAAAATGGACAGAAATAGCTCACAGATGTGAATTCCTGGAAGTAACTTATTTTACAGACAATTCTAAAGTGAACAGAAGTAAGGTAAGATGGTCAAGGACTGGTCCTTAAGTCTGGATTGTCTCACCCTTTTCCCTCAAGACTGAATTCAGTTCCTCTTAAGAAAAAACACTAGCCCTTTTTCTCAAATGATCAAATATATATGAATCTTTTTTTACATGCTTTCCACAGCAGAAAATAATCTCCTTGAGAGCAAGGACTTTATTTTATCTTTGTTTTGCTTTTTACAGTATATTAGACCACACATTAATGAGACTAACTACCTTATATGGCCCATAAGGCAACTATGAAGGCAATTATCATAGAGAAATTCCAAATATCTTTAAAAATGTAGAAATTCCATTGTCTAACTTAATAAGGTGACTATTTTGAAAGGGTGACATAATAGAATTTTCATGTTTATTAAGCACAAAATAACAGCCAGTCTCTTTATTTTAGTCATACTGTGTCTTTTCAAGGAGTTTTCATATGTAATAGTATGAGACAACCACAGTTGTACAAGTTTAAAAAAAAACAAATGTAAACTAATCTAGGTACTAGCCTCTTTATTGGAAGACTTTTACATGACATTACATGACTTTAAGTTGATTTCCCAGCAGTGGTGAAAGATTTAAATGGAATAATCAGACTTTTTTTTTTTTTACTGTGTGCTAAATACTTTGAATGTCCAAGAAACCAAGCCTTGGTTAATTGGTTATATTGTAGGAAGTTATCTATATTTTTGCTGGGAAACTAAGTGGTAACTAAAGATATTGAACTAATAAATTGGATCTTACATGCATCAGGAGTTTTATCAACCAAAGCAGTCAGCCTTGACAAAAATTCTAACAAAAACAGTTAACACAGATTTTTAAATTTAAAATGCAATGTAAAGGGAAGCTCTCTTGCAAAATAACACATTAAAAGTATTTATATGACATTCATATTTATGCATACTCTAAAAGAAATTAAAAATGTACAAATTTTCTGACCTTGAAGAAAATAATTTAAATTTACAGCAACTTTCCTAATTCTATCATTGTCTAGTCCCTTTGAGAGCTGCCTATATTATTTAGGCAATAAAACTCAAACTTCTTTCCATAATATAAACCATGAATGTCCACTGAACTAAGACTTTTTTCCTAATGAAAAATATATCCCTAAAACCTTTCTTCTAGTTACAGGATCCATCTACTATATCTTATGGAGGGTTGATGATTCAGGTTAATATAGAAAATGAAAACTAATGAATAGTCTAATGGATAGGTGTTGGTGTAGTCTTGGAGCTCAGGAGAGAGACTAGTGGCCGATACATACACAAATATGTACATATATGTATGTACATGTGTGTTTGTGTGTATGCATGCATGTATGTGTGTGTATATATATATATATACACACACACACAGAAGGAAGGAGGAAGGGAGGGAGAAAGACAGAGAGAGAAGGAAGGAGAGGTGGAAAGAGAGAGACAGAGACAGAGACAGAGAGACAGAGAGATTTGAGTCACTTGCAAAAAATAGGATGAATTCTTATGACATCATCGACAGAGGGGCTATAGAGAGAAAAAAGAGGAGACAGAACTTAGTAGGCCTGAGAGAGGTTAGAGTGCATCTAGAAGAATTCTGTTTTTCACTAAGACAAAGATACTGGAAATTCAGGTTTTGAAATTCCTTAGTCAAATTCTGTGATCATACAATGTTGAAAGAGTCTCTGTCTCATCCTTTTGGCTGATACTAGGCTCTGACATGAGATCCCCTATCTTCTGTGTGAATGACACATCACTCAAATCCTTTTCAAACAAACATAGGTCCCACATACAACACAACCCTATTCAGCTTTGTAGCAAGTTTCCTTAAGCCTTAAAGCAAGTCCCCTTAAACCTAACAAAACAAACAAAAAAAGAGAAAAAAAAGGGCAGATTCAATTCTTTAAAATGACTCACTGATTTTCCTCCCATCCTCTTTATTTCTTCTAATCACTGAGAACCAACTCACATCAACACATTCTGCATTTACTCCAGGACATACTTTCATTGCTGCAATCACAGAATGATGAAAAGAGTGTAAATAGTAGAAAACTCAGTTTGGGTTTTCTCACCCCATTTATTTCTGTCAACATTAGCTCTGAGTAGGAAAATTACAACTCACAGTTTCAAAGCAGCTTGTACTTGAGCAATCTGTATGACTGCCAATTGGCAGATTGAATGCCAGAAAATGACCCTCTAAATGGTTAACTCTGTCGGGAGTTAAACTGGGGCCATGAGAACATTCATTGCTGCCAACAGAAACATAACTAATACTCAGCTGCAAACATAATCAAGGATTTGGCTAGAATGTGTAATTATAGGAGTTAGCTTCTAAGTACTATGCTGTGTTAACTAGGAGGTGATATAAAACAAGGAGTCTATCCCAAATGAATCGATCTACTGTACATTTCATCAGATATTTGAAATGCCCTGACATTTGTGAAAAGTGAAGGCAGAGATTTAAATGTAAGATGTCAGGCAGAAGACATGCAGTTAGAATAGACTTGATACATTTCAGTTTGCATGGGAATTCACTTTCAAAGCTCTTTGCTATTGATGAGGTTCTATCATGAGGTAATAACATTAACTCACTTTTATGGGCTACTGAAATTGTTTTCAAAGCTCTTTCTTCCCCAAAGTCAATAACAATACAATACTAACATTATTATTCCCATTTTACATGCAAGGAAACTAAAGTTCTAAGAGTATAAGTGACTTGCTAAGGATCATGTGGGAGTAAATGCCTGAGTGAGGATTCAAACTTAATGTTTCTAATCCAGTCCTCTTTCAAGGATGCCATTGTTTCTTGTTGCTATATGTTTCTGGTTGTACTTGCAAAGCATTTTCTGAATGGCACTTACAGGAGCCAAGATGGCGGAATAAAAAGTAAGTTGCTCTCACCCTCCTTATCAACCTCTTAAAGCTCAGAAAATATTGCCTCAGGAAAAACCCTGGAACAGCTGAACCAGAAGAAAGACTGGGTGCAGCAGTCCAGCAGTTCATCAGCCCAGGTAGCTTGAGGAATTAACAGGAAAAGCCCCTCTTGCCCTGGGGGAAGGGGAGCAGTACTGAACCTGAGGTGTCTCAGCAAGTTAGCAGAAAGCCCCACCTCAGCATACCAGGAGGAGATCCTGAAACCCAGGTGGTAGAGCAGGCAAACACCAACACTTGGACCCCTGAGTGCCTCAGTGAGGGCTGGGAAACTGGTGGAAACCAGCTCAGAAAACCACCAGGTGTCTCAGCATTCTACAGCAACTAGGTCTCCCAGTGCCTCAGTAAAAATAAGGGAAGCAGCACTCCAAAGGGCCCCAGGTGGATAAATACCCTGTAACATCCATCTGAAAGGAGCTGAAGAATGCTAAAGGAAAGGAAAAGCAGGCAACCTAGAGTTGCCCTAGAGTCCCAGCCTTGTTGATTCAAGCCCAACACCAGGTAAGCTACCAGAATCCTACAGCTTCCAACTGCCAACGTCAGAGGCCCCAGCACACAAAACTGTTGACCAGGCCCAAAGCTCTCAACACAAGAAGCTTGGGTCAGTGCCCTCTGCTCCCCAGCAGGAGAGCTCAATCTCTTTAAAGGCCAGGAAATAAGCAAACACCATGAGCAAAAAAGAAATGTACCATAGATTCATATTATGAGAACAGTGAAGATCAGTGCAGAAATTCTGAAGAGGACAACACTGTCAACAAACCCACATCTACCAAAAAGCCTTCTTAGAGGAGCTCAAGAAGGATTTTAAAAGTCAAATGAGAGAGGTAAAAGAATTCATAAAAAATACAAATGGCCAACTGGAAAAAAGTACAGTGAAGAAAACAAGTCCCTAAAAAAATACAATTGGCGAACTGGAAAAAAGTACACTGAAGAAAACAAATCACTAAAAAATACAATTGGTCAAATGGGGAGGGAGGTACAAAATCTAATAAAAGAAAACAATTTGTTAAAAATTAAGATTAGGCAAGTGGAAGCTAATGACTCTATGAGAGAGCAAGAATCAGTCAAACAGAAACAAAAAAAATGAAAAAAATAGATGAAAACATAAAATAGCTCATTGGTAAAATGACTGATCTGGAAGATAGATCCAGGAGAGACAATTTAAAAATTATTGGTCTACCTGAAAATCATGATGAAAAAAAGAGCCTGGACAGTATCTTTCAGGAAATCATCAAGGAAAATTGCCTTTAGGTCCTAGAACCAGAGGGTAAAATAGCCTTGGAAAGAATCCACCAATCACCTCCTGAAAGAGATCCCAAACTGAAAACACCAAGGAATATAGCAGCCAAATTCCAAAGTTACCAGGTCAAAGAGAAAATACTGCAAGCAGCCAGAAAGAAACAATTTAAATATCATGGAACTACAGTCAGGATTACACAGGACCTTGCAGCTTCTACATTAAAAGACCGCAGGTCATGGAACATGATATTCCATAAGGCAAAGGAACTTGGATTGCAGCCAAGGATCAACTATCCAGCAAAAATGAGCATGATCTTTCGGGGAGGAGATGGATATTCAATGAAATAGAGAACTTCCAAACCTTCCTGATAAAAAGACCAGAACTGAACAGAAAATTTGATCTTCAAATATAATACTTTAACATAAGAAGTTAAATGGGACAGAAAGATAAAATATGTTGTTAATAAGGGCAAACTGTTTATATCCCTACAAGAGGGAACTGTATTGTCATTAAACTATGTTAAAGGGATGTACATAAAGGGGGTGGATATAAGTTGACTTTGATGTAATGATAAAAAATAATCTAATCGAGGGGGTTAAATGGATCCAAGTAAGTGGATTAATCTGATCTAAGAAAATATTGAGAGAAAAGGAAAGGAGGAGGCAGACAAGGGTAAACTATATTACAGGAAAAGACACAAAAACCTATTAGAGCAGAGGGAAAGAAGAGAGGGACATGAACATTGTTTGAACCTTACTCTCATCAGATTTGGCTCAAGAAGGGAATAAAATAAATAGGTAGGTATAGAAATCTAGCTTGCCTTATAGGCAGTAGGAGGGAAAAGGGGAAGGAAAAGGGAGGGGGGATAGAAGGAAAGGAAGAAGCAGTAAGGGTAAAGGGGAAGAAAAGGGAAGGGACTAATAGAAGGGAGGAGGGACTGAGGGAGGCGGTCTTCAAAAGTAAAACACTAGTGAGGAGGGAAAAGGAGAAAGAAAAGCATAAATGGGGAAAATTGTTGGAGAGAAAGACACAGATAGTAATCATTAACTGTGAATATGAATGGGATGAACTCTGCCATAAAGTGGAAGTGGATAGCAGAATGGATTGAAAACCATAATCCTACAATATATTGTTTACAGGAAACACCTTTGAAAAAGAATGACACACACAGGGTAAAGGTAAAAGGCTGGAGCAGAATATATTATGCTTCAGCTGAAGTGGAAAAAAAAAGACAGGGGTAGCAATCCTGATCTTAGACAAAGCAAAATCAAAATTAGATCTTAACAAAAGAGATAAGGAAGGAAACTACATTCTGCTAAAAGGCATAATAGACAATGAAGTAATGTCATTATTAAACATATATGCACCAAATGATATAGCATCCAAATTCTTAGAGGAGAAGTTCAGGAAGTTAAAGGAAGAAATAGACAGCAAAACTACACTAGTAGGGGACCTCAACCTCCCCCTCTCTGAACTGAATAAATCTAACCACAAAATAAACAGGAAAGAAGTTAAGGAGGTGAATAGAATATTAGAAAAGTTAGGTATGATACACTTCTGGAGAAAACTGAATGGGGATAGAAAGGAATATACTTTTTTTTCCAGTATACACAAAAATTGACCATGTGCTAGGACATAAAATCTTTACAATCCAATGCAGAAAGGCAGAAATATTAAATGGATCCTTTTCAGATCATTATATGTAATAAAGGGTCATGGAAAGATAGATTAAAAATAATTGGAAACTAAATAACCTAATCCTAAAAAATGATTGGGCCAAACAACAAATCATAGAAACAATCAATAACTTCATTCAAGAGAATGACAATAATGAGACAACATACCAAAATTTATGGGATGCAGTGAAAGCAGTTCTTAGGGGAAGTTTTATATCTCTAGATGCTTACATAAATAAAATAGAAAAAGAGGAGATCAATGATCTGGGCATACAACCAAAAAAAAACTAGAAAAAGAACAAATTAAAAATCCTCAATTAAACACCAAATTAGAAAGATTGAAAACCAAAGGAAAAATTAATAAAATTGAAATTAAGAAAACTGTTGGACTAATAAATAAAACTAAGAGCTGGTTACATTCTGAAATGAACAATGGAATTTGGAGTATAAATATAAATATATTTTAAACCTGACACTGTGAGTCTATAGAGGGCTAAATGTTTCATAGCAAATCTTACAGATGTGGAAATACAGGTAGAATATTAACATTGGAAAAGTACAAAAATACTTTTAGAAGCCTTAAAGGGATATGTTTGTGAATTTTATGCCTATGTGCAAAAAGAAAATATCATCTAATGGTTCTGTTTGGAATGAGATTTTCTATTCCATAGTATGCCTCTTAATTCTGCAGGACTTCAGGACTTCAGTTGAAACTATTTTGCCATAATGATTTCTTTTAAGGATCTCATCCATAGGTCTGTTTTTGAGATTTAATGTTCTAAAGTCTATGATAATGTACGACTGCAAAAGATAAGGTTTGTTTAAATCAAGTGAGAAGTTACACTTAATACAGAAAAAAACTTTTCAACTTACAAATATTACAACAAAGTTTCATATAATGTGTGTAGAAACATGTGTATATACACATGAATATATGTATATATAGAAAGAAAGAGAATTAATGATATTTTCTCAATGAGACTCTAAAAGATATTCACCCTCTAGTGACATTATTATTGTCTTCTTACTTAGTATGCTGAGAAACTCTTAATATCTACCCAGTTTGCTTGGCACTTAATCTAATCACAGTGCTCTGTGCAATCTCTGAAAGTATTATTGTACACTCCAATGGCTATATCTAATCTCCCTTATTAGATTTTTAAGCTCCTTGAGGGCAAGCTCAGTCTTAAAATAAGTAATATCTTTGGGACTTTGAGTAAGTCCCTTAACCTCTCTGTCCCTCAAATTCCTCATCTGTAAAATGGGAAAAAATAATTCATAGAGTTTTAACTTTAACAGCATTTTTGTGAGTCTCAAATGAAATGATGCATGTAAAATGCTATTATTTGTTAATAACAAATTATCAGTTATCCTATATTTCTTTAAACGGCTGCACAGTGGCAGCCATTATGTAGTGAGTTGATAGATGACCTCAGATACAGTTAGGAAGACTTGGGTTTCAGTCTTGTCTATAACATAATAACCCAGGGTTCAAGCTTTCTATGTTTGCATAAAACTCTTCTTGTTAGTAGAAAGAATGATTATTTAGCACTACAAACCTGTTTGAGGGGTAGAGTTGGCACTTCTTCCTTCCAGATACTGTTCAGGAACAAACTCAAAAAGAGAGGAAAAAAAAGATTTGGAAAGCTGCAACCACACGCATACATACACATGTGCATATACATAATCACAACACACACATACACACACATTCTCAGATTTTTCAGCTAACCTCTAGAGATTTCAGGGAATTTTCTCTTGAGTGATACTCTTTTGGTTCAGCTAAAATATTTAATTCACATAGGAGAACTTATTTATTCTGTGTATTGTCTGGTATATTCTAACCTGCATAACTCCTCTGGTTTCTGATGGAAATCTCAGATAAATATATTTATTCACTCTCTCCTATTTGTGATGGTCTTTTGTACAACTAGTAATTGGTAGGAAGAGATTCAAGCCTTTGGATAAGCTTGGTTAAGGCTTTTCTCTTTGAAGGACAGCAGTCAGGTAGGCAGTTTGAACCTAAAAATCATTTCCCCTAGACTCACAAGATTTAGGGGGACAGAAGTTACTAATTCTAGTTTGGTTCCTTTGCTTTGATAAGAGCGGAGCAGCCATGAACATGGCTATTCTCTCTCCCATGCAGAAATCAAAGGCTCCCTTAGAGAGGAGTAAGATGTCAAAAGTATCAACTCATACTTCCCTATGACCACTTAGATGTGGACATTCCTTTGCATGGGAAATGTGGACATGAGCTCTGCAATGAGTATAATAACTTGTTAGATATGTTGGAGCATCCATTCTTTACAGGTGAGCAGAACAGTGGAGTTATACAACCACCAGCCAACTGGAATGATTTCTGAGGTTCAGAGCTGCTTGACATACCAGTGATCCTTTGCAAGTGAACTCCAGCTGAGAGTTTGGAGATATCTGTAGCTGCTGGAAACCACAGAGCCAGTCTTGATCAGCTTAGGGGCAACTTTGAATGGAGGCTGGAGTCTCAAAACCTTGCTCAGGACTAAACATCCTGCTGCCTGGCTTATTGTGTCTACAGATGTCCTCTCCTTTAACTCCCACTCCTGCCTGAAAGCTTTTAGAAACTATAATATCTCAACCCTTTTCCCACTCGCCTTTGAACAGCTGAGAACTCTCTTCCCCTCTGCTCCCTTATGGTATCTTCTCTCCCCTGCAAGTCTTTTTCTCAGACAATAAAATGCTTTTAATTGGTGATTGGACTCTGTTTCATTTCAAGTCCTTTTACGGGCCTCGGGATCGTTTGTTAACAAAAGATACACATATATTGTCTGCGTGGCCGTTGGTAAGTTATTTAATTGCTCGGTGCTTTAGGCCACTCTCATCTAGTATGTTACAGAGGGGCTGACCTGGATAAACAGAAGTGGTTTTCTCATCTAAGAATTTCCTATATCTGTGGAATCACAATGCCAGGCCCTAAGCTATTCTAAATCTGTGTACAGCACCTAGATCAAAACAGTACCTATAGGAGGTGCTTGCTGAAGACTTGTTGAATGAAATAACAAATAAATGAACACAACTCTCATTATAGGAGAGTAGTCCTAGCTGTTATGTACTTGTAAACCACAACTAGACTATAGCTGCTGTGACAAGTTGTCTCTACTCTAATGTATTTAAGCTCTGCATATCTTATTTGAGGCATTATATTGGGGGACAGAAAGCATATTACTCACTAAAGCTTATTTCTTTTTTTCACAATATAACATTTAGAGCATAGAAAAGTCAGCTAACCACTTTGAACATCAATTCCCTCATCTATGAAATAAAGGCATTTGATTGGATAATTTTTAAGACTTCTTCAAGCTTTAAAACCTAGAAAAAGCCTTAGTATTCTCAATCTATCTGCTAATAAAAATTTTTTTCTGGATTGACCAAAATAATCCAAAGAGGAAAGAGAATATTATTCAGGTATAAGATTGAGGTCCCATTCTCTTTTTCAACAAAACTGTGATCATTGAAGATTTTGGAACAGGGCATTGATCATGAGGATACTGACAATTCTATCATCTTCCCCCATCCTCTCCATTTCTTCCCTTTTCTTTCACTTCACTTTTTCCCTTTGCTTCTTCTTCTTCTTCTTCTTCTTCTTCTTCTTCTTCTTCTTCTTCTGCTTCTTCTTCTTCTTCTTTTTCATCTTCTTCCTCTCCTTTTCTCTCTCCCCCTTTGCCACCTCCATCCATTCTGCTCTTTACACTTCACCTTTTTCTTCCTCTCTTCGTCCTTTTCCTCTTATGCCTACATTTCTCCTTCCCCTTCCTTCTCTTCCTTCATCACTTCCATCTTCTTTCCAATTATCTCTGTTTTGCAGGACCTGAGAAAACATAACCTGCCTCATTTAATAGGCATGAAGTAAGAGTAGTGGCCAACCATGTTGGTACTGTCCTTTCTTGTTTTCATTGGATGATTTCCTCCTGAAGAGACCCAGAAGAGAGTAGAAAGGATACTGATAAATTGACTCTACTGGGAAGCCAAATGCTAGGGTTTATAAAACTGCTATTGTTTCATATTTTGGAATTTCACTCTCCTTAAGCATTGTACAGATGTTATGAGAAGAACATAGAACTTATAGAAATTAAGTAATGTAAATTGTATAATAATTGGTTTAACAAAACTCAAAAAGTGACTTTAGTCAGCAAACATTTGACTTACTTACAAAGCAGAGTTATAGCTATAAAAGTGACTCAGGTTTTGAATATAGTGACTTCTCAAATTTCACTGATATTCATACAGACAAGAAAAAGAGAATAAGATCCCTAACATGGGAAGTGTATCTTCTTTGTTGGACTTATATGAATAAGAGTCATATAGAAGAGGCATATTTCATAAGTATTTCAGTATATACATACATACATATACATATACAAACATATGTTATAAATGTTTAGATGTTACAAGCATATAAAACACAATATAACAGTAGGTTTATGTTATTTACATACATTTGTATGTATTATGTATATATGATATATGTATTCATATATATGAATACATATATGCATATATGTATATATGTATTCTTTGCAAATATATATATATTTATATATATGGTCAGTCAGTCAATATAACTTTATTAAATGTCTACATGTGTCAGGCATTGTGCTAAGCACTGAGGATACAAAAAAAGGCAAAGGGCAGTCCCTGCTTTTTAAGGAGATCATAGTGGAATGGGGGGGCAATGTAGACAACTAAATATCAACAAGCTATATAGGATATACATTATATAGGATTAATTGGAAGTGATAAACAGAGGGACAGCACTAGCATTAAGAGGTATTGGTGTAAGTTTCTTGTAGAAGTTGGGATTTCAGCTGAGACTAGAAGAAAATCAGAGAAATCAGGAGGAATAGATGAGAAGGGAGAGAATTCCAGGCCTTAGGGACAGCCAATGAAAATACCCAGAGTTGGGAGATGTAGTGCCTTGTGGGAGGAAAAGTAAGGAGGCCAGTGGCACTCTATTAAAGAGTATTGGGGCATGGGGAGAATGAGTAAAATGTAAGAAACCTGGAAAGGTGTGTATCTGTGTATGGGGACAAGGAAGAGAAATTGTGAAGCACTTTGAACTCCAACCAAAGGATTTTATACTTGACACTTGAGGGGATAGGAATTCACTGGAGTTGTTTGAGTAACAGGAATGAAATAATCAGACCTGTGTTTTAGGCAAATCCCTTTGATAGTTGGAGGATAGATTACATTGGGGAAAGGCTTGTGGCAGTGAGACTAATCCAATGGAATTGTCTAGACATGAAATTATGCACCAAAATGGTGAGAGTATAAGGGGAAAAATGCATATATATGAGATATGTTACTAAAGTAAAATCTACAGGTCTTGGCAACAGATTGAATACAGGGAATGAGAGAGAATAAGGAGTTGAAGATGACATCCAGTTTGTGAGTCTGAGTGAGTAGGAGGATAATGTTAGCCTAAAAAGTAATAGAAAAGTTAAGAAGAGGAGCTGGTTTGGAGGAAAGATAATGAGTTCAGTTTTGAACAGGTTGAGTTTAAGATGTCTATAGGACATCTAGTTTGAGAGGTCTAGTTTGAGATATGAGACTGGAAATTAGCAAGACATGCAATACAGAGAGTGCAGTGTCTAGAGTCA
Source organism: Vombatus ursinus (assembly GCF_900497805.2). Lineage (NCBI taxonomy): Eukaryota > Metazoa > Chordata > Mammalia > Diprotodontia > Vombatidae > Vombatus > Vombatus ursinus. The sequence goes on from NW_020949351.1 coordinate 23,301,121, forward strand.
GGAAGACCTGAATTCAAATCTAGACAGACACTTATTAGCCATGTGACTCTGGACAGTCCCATTGCCTTCATTCTCTGAGTTTTAAAACAGGGATAATAATGCACCTACTTCTCAGGGTTGTTGATAATCAAATGAAATATTTATAAAAATGCTTAGCACAGTGCTTGGCACACAGTAGGTTAACTACATCAATGAGAGATATTAGGAGGAGAAGGAAGAGAAGAACAAGAACTAGAGCAAGAAGAACAGGACTAAGAGCAAGACCAAGACCAGGAAGAAAAACAAAATTTGAGAATCATTAGGATATATACATACATACACACACATATATGTGCATGTATATATATGTATATGTGCATATATACACATATACACACACACGTGTGTGTGCATGTGTGCACACGTGTATTAGAAGGTGTTGAGATCATCAAGTGAAATAGTGTAGTGGGAGAAGAAGTGAGGGCCCACCCAGGTGGATTTCTGTTTTTAGTGGGCATGACCCAGATGGAGATCCAGCAAAGAAGAATGAGGAGCGGTAGGCAGACAGGCAGGAGAACCTGAGGAGAGCAGTGTCATAGAAACCTAAACAGGAGAGAGTACTAAGAAGAGGGTGATGATAGTATCAAAGGCTGCAGAGAAATCAGTAAGGATGGGGACTGACAAAAAGCCATGAGACCTGATAATTAAGAGATCCTTAGTGACTTTGGAGAAAAGTTTCAATTGAATAATGAGGTCAGAAGCCATATGGCTATGCCTCTGGTCTTCTTTTAGCCATGACTGGCTAGCGGAGTCAATTCTTTCTCCCCCACTTAAAGGACTCTCTAAATTAATAGTCAGACACTAGAATGTGGGACACCATGCAATATGGGGCCTGGGTCCCTCTGATTGGCAATATCTTAAGAACCATTATACATAAGGTTTTCTATAAAGAGAACTAAAAATTCTCTTAGATAATAAGATACCTTACTTACCTTGTTATAAATTAGTGAAATAACTTGCAAATGAAAAGGGAACTAATTTACTACTTTGATGGTATTTAGTCATATAGGAGAGGTTAAGTGTGTTATCAGGTTGTCATGTCATTACTTCAGTGGCTTCTACTTGACATAATTCATCAATTGCTCTTTCATATTTCAAATATATAATGTAGCTTTATTTCATCTGAACTTGATAATCAAAAAGAGAGAGGAGAGAGTTGACATTATTTCACCTCCCTTCATTTATTAGTTTTTCTCAAATCAGATTCCATCACTGGCAGGAAAGGAAAAGAATGATTTATTCTGGGAAAACTGATTGTATTATGGTGGGTAATAGGCATATTGTTAGATGACTAGCATGCTGGTGGGAAGAGGGTAGAACCAGAAATGTTGCTGTATTCTCACTCATTGCTATTCCCAACTAAAACCTTTCTTGTGTTTATGGCTTATTGGGAGGGAGTTTGGTTTATTACAAAGGTTTTTCATAATCCTGGCAGTCATCACAAAAGCAGCCCACTAATCAGGTAAATTTTGGAAAATCTAGAACGGGTTTTAGAAGAAATATGGTCTAGCTTCTACAAAAGCTTAGACTGTTAGCAAAATTGGATGAATTTGTTTTTATCAGGGACAATTCTGTTTCCTTAATTCTGTATTTCATGAATCACAAATTTCCAAGAACTAAATATATAGAAAGGCATATATATTAAAATTCTTAATGTAATCTCCTAGACTTGGTAGAATTTTTTTTTAGAAGCTGCATGTTATAAGAGAAAAATCCTGAAGTTAGAGTCAGGATGTCTGCATTTGAATCCCACCTAATATTAGTTTTATTTTTTTTTCTAGCTGTGTGATTTTTAGCAAATAACTTATCTAAACATTAGTTTCTTCATCTGTAAAACAAGAGAGATAAAAATTCTTATATAGAATGTATGGATCAAAGAAGTCAAGTACAATTTCATAGGATTATAAGTAGTGGCTCGTTGTTAGTCTCTGATAAAATTGAAGATGTTATCTGTCTTAGAAAAGAAGATAAAGAGCTGGCCTCAGGACCAAAAAGCCCTGGGTTCAGTTGTTCCTCCTGACATATATTGGTTGTGTGACCTTGTGTAAATCTTCTAAGTATTTGACCTGTATTAGTAGAAGGAATTTCTTTACCATTAAATTCTCTATTACAGTGATGTCATAGGCCTTATCTTCTCCTTATTCTCAATATAACTTATGAGATTGCATCTGAATGGTCACTGAATGAAGGTAACTGGTGTCACTGAGGACGAGCCACAATCCCTATGGCCTATAATAACAAACTGCTTCACCCATCCACATTTAGCTCCTGAGAACTCCATGTTTTCTTTTATTTATATCTTCTTCCAAAATGGGGGTAGGGAAAGCAGAAAGAAGTGGAAGATTTCTCTCTCCTCACTCCCTACCCACATCAGTAACATCTAGCACCAGAAGCTAGTGATTAGCAAGTCTAAGAAATGGATTTTTCTGACTTTGAGAATGATGACATTATTTATTTGAAATATGAAAGAGCAATTGATGAATTATGTCAACTCATTTTGAGTTCCTGTGTTCAAGAGTTTGAGCATTGGATCTTTTAAGGTAAAGATTCTAATGCATCCTATTCTATGGAGAAAGTAGAAGATCATACACATGGAGTTCTTGTCCTGTGTGGAGAGCAAAGCTAATGATTTATTCAGACAATACAAGTCCAATGAGAAAGAGATTTGCTAGTTTAGTAAGCAATAATGAATGTTTACCTTTTAGGGGAAATCTTGACCCACAGGGTGGTACCATGATTCATAGGAAATTATACAGGATTTTGTGGGAATAAGAGACTCAACTGATTGGTAGAGGGTTGTCCCAATAGTAGAACTTGAGTTTAAATCTCAGTTATGAGACTTACTTCTATTCGTAATATGATATCACAACCTCTGTAAATATAATTTAAACATTGTAATGTACTTTACTTTGCTCTTGCCTAAAGTATTCTCTTTATTGCCACATCCTGCATTTCAGTCTATTAATAAGTACACATTTTTCCTTTTTTATCTTCCCCCCCACCACTGTAGAGATGGTTGTTATTAAACACAAATGTGTATGTATGTTTGTATGGATGTATATATGTATATCTACATACACACACACACACACACATATATATATACACACATATACACATGTTTATGTAAAATCAATCTATACATACTTCTATTTATCAGTTATTTCTCTGGATGCAGATAGAGTCTTCCTTCATAGGCCCTTTGTAGTTGATTTGGATATTTTTAATAGTCAAAATGACTTAATCACTCAAAGTTGTCCTTAAAACAATACTTCTGTTACTCTTTAAATATTCTCTTGGTTCTGCTCATTTCACTCTTCATTATTTTGTGCAAGTCTATTCATGTATTTCTAAGGTAATTGAGCTCATCATTTCTTATGGTATGGTAGTATTCCATCACAATCATATACCACATGTTCAGCCATTCCCCAACTGACAGGCATCCCCAAGATGTCCAGTTCTTTGCCACCACAAAGAGAGCTGCTATAAATATTTTAGAACATATGAGTTCTTTTCCTTTTTCCCTAATCATCTTTGGAAACAGACCAGCTAGTGGTATTGCTGGGTCATGAGCTATCCTCCTTTTACTCCTCACCCCTCCCCTCCTCTTTCTCCTTCTTCTCCTTCTCTCCCTTCCCCTTGTTCTCCTTCCTCTTTTCTCCTCTTCCTGGTTTTCCTTTTATCTCCTTTTCTTCACTTCCTTTTTCTCAGCTTCCTTTTCCTCTTTTTCTTCCTCCTCCTGCCCTTGTCAGTATTGTGTTGAGGTAGTGTACTACAAAACAAAGAACACTGTATTTGGAATCCTAGGACCTGGACCAAAACCATGGGTTTACTATTGCAAACTACATCACAAAGTGGGAATCATCAAAACAATCTGGTACTGGAAATTATCCTTTCCCCACAAATGCACAGTACTATCTGTCTTTTCCTGGCTACGAGTGACTCAGACATAAATGCAGGAAAAATGCTAACTGAAAGTGCTCAGTTAGATGGTTTTAAAGAAGCATATCATTCAGCTAACTATTGATAAATAGTGCAATGGCAAAAGGCAATACCTAACATGTGGTAGGCCAACACAGAATGTCCACACTTGGGCCTTTTCTCCAGTCTACTAGAAACAAGTCCCTCAGCATATTGTACATGAGTGACACAATCTTAAATGGTCATAACATATGACCCATTATATGTTTCCAACACCATCAGCAAATAAGTAGTGCTGTTTTTTGAACACTTTGCCCATGTCCCCAATTCAGAACAGTCTTCTGAGTTTTCTAGGGAGACATACATATGATCTTTTTTTTTTTTTGCTTGTCTCGACAACGCTTTAATGGAAAGACTCTAAACAGCCAATGTGGCATTATTTTATACAGTTTCAAAAGAAGGTGAAAATCAAAAAGATCTGAATACGAATTTTTTCATATTCAACAAATAAGAAATGTTTGATCAAGTTCATCAAGTATTGTTGTTTGCTTAATATTCAACATTTACCTGACTTGGTGATCAAATGTCCTTCCTCAACCAAAAAGAAAAAAGAAAAGAAAATTAAAACACAAACAAATTCAGCTTCCTAATTCTGATGATGGTCCAGACATGGGGGAGCTGTCCTCACAGAGATTTAGGAACTGAGGTCTACTAAGCATTACTTCCTCACTCTCAAATGAGAAAAAAAAAATTGTACTTGTATTTTGTGAAAAATTTTCCATGATTCCTTCAGGGTTGGTGGAGGGAGTATTTAGTTTTTTTTTTCAAGGAAATCAGGGTTAAGTGACTTGCCAGGGTCACACAGCTGATAAATATCATGTGTCTGAGGTTGGATTTGAACTCAGGTTCTCCCAACTCCAGGTCTGGTGCTCTATCCACTGCTCCACCAAGTTACCCCAGGAGGGAGTGTTAATCTCGTGCCTTTTATGTCAGATAGTAGGTAGTGGGATTAAGCTCACAATTTACTTTAGTTCCAACATAGCTGTAGTCACACTAAATTCAAGTCCAAAGTAGCACTATGTTAGTTTCCCCAGACCAAAGCTCTTCATAGCTTTGCTGCTGGAATGCATGCTATACCCAGCCTGGACTCCCAGGTGAGATAAAAGTCTCCCTGCACAAAACTGAAAGGAACAAAGGAAAAGGACTAAAGCAAGACTATTTCTCAGGCCACATGACTTTAGGAGTGGAGAATAAGTCCTGCCTCCTTACCTCGTTGTCTTCTAGGCCATGAGTGAAGGAATTCTTCCCCTGAATTCATGCACCAGCCCTCCAGTCTCCCAGAAACAGGTACCCAGTGTCTTCTATGTGGGGGATTTTATGTTAGGTAATCTTGGCAAATATGTGATCTACCTACTACAGTAAGAGTCTATTAAACACTGGAAGTGAGAAAAAAGTTCTACTGGAGAATTTCCTTCCTTGTACACCATATTATACACAGTATTTTGCTTCATCATTTTAGATTGGTGCATTTATCATTCAAGATGCTACTGTTTTTCTTTAGATATTTTTCTGTTACTAGGGTATGATGCCACCAGGTGGTGATACTATGTTATTTAAGTTATCTATGGTCTGAATAAGAGGTTGTTTTGTCTCAGATACAGACTAGAAAGAAGGATGTTTGATTTATTCAAAATCAGATTTTGCTGTCTTTAAGTCAATATTCTATCTACAGCAACACCCAGAGGCCCAATTGAGAAACAATTAATGACCAAAAAATCTAAAATTCTATTTATTTTCTTCCTTAGTATTTTTTAACTGTACATCAGTGACAGTGAGACCATGCAGTCAGGAAAACTTGAATTTGAATACTGCTTTAGATACTTTTTAGCTGTATGACCTTGGGCAAGTCACTTAATCTGTTTTCCCATATGTAAAATGGGGATAATAACCTCTACTTCACAGGGTTGTTATGAAGATGAAATGATTTCACACTACAAGAATGAATAGGAAGAAGAACGTAAATTGATGTAAAATTTTCATCATAATTTTATTTTAAAATGAATATATTCATCCTATCTTTTACTTAAGGATTAAACAAATACAATGTGTAAATTATCATAGCCTAATCCTTCAAGTTATTCTTAAATTCTGATTTTTATGCAAAGCTTTTGCAAACCTTAAAGCACTACATATTAGTTTCTCTCTTTTAAAAAAAATAATAAATTTATTTTTAGTTTTCAACATTCACTTCCATAAGCTTTTGAATTTTCTTCTCCTTCCCCTCCTCCCTTCCCACAATGGTGCGCAGTCTGATATAGGCTATATATATACATTCCTATTAAACATATTTTCACATTAGTCATGTTGTAAAGAAGAATTAGAACCAATAGGAGGAACCACAAAAAAGAAGAAACAAAACAAAACAGAAGGAAAAAAAAGAGAAAATAGTATGCTTTGATTTGCATTAAGACTCCATAGTTCTTTCTTTGGATTTGGATAGCATTTTCCATCATGAGACTTTTGGAGATGTCTTAGATCCTTGCATTGCTAAGAAGAGCTAAGTTTATCAAAGTTAGTCATCACACAATGTAGCTGTTACTGTGTGCAATGTTCTCCTGGTTTTGCTCACTTCACTCAGCATCAGTCCATGCAAGTCTTTCCAGGTTTTTCATTTCTTATAGCACAGTGTTATTCCATTACATTCATATACCACAACTTGTTCAGCCATTCCCCAACTGATGGGCATCCCCTCAATTTCCAATTCTTTGCCACCACAGAAAGAGCTGCTATAAATATTTTTGTACATGAGGGTCCTTTTCCCATTTTTATGATCTCTTTGGAATACAGCCCTTCTTCTTCTCCTCCTCCTCCTCCTCCTCCTTCTTCTTCTCCTTCTCCTTCTCCTTCTTATTATTATTACACTTAAGAATGGAAACTGAAGGGAGAAAATTCGAAGGTAATTTATTTTGATCCCCCCCCATGGGATATATATTCTATAGGTTACCCAAGTACTGTTTGAATGTTTCAAGTGATGGGGAATTCACTACCTTACAAGGCAACCCTTGGGGTAAGGAGGACACTTTTAACTATTAGTAAATTATTTCTTTTATTAAAACTCCCTATCCATGACTCTTACCATTGGACTTAATTTGGTATTTAGGTCCAAGCAGAATATCTAGACCTTCTTCCACATGATAGTCTTTCAGATATTTGAAAACAGCTACCAAGTCATTGTGGTATAGTAGAAAATTCACTGGATTTAAAATCATGGGACCTATGGTTGAACCCTCTTTCTGCTTCTTACTGCTGGGTGAACCCTGGGGAGGTCATTCTCTGGGCCTCAATTTCTTCACTTGTGAAATAAGAGGTTGTGTCCTTTCTTGGTATTGTTTTTTTTCTCAGCTAAGCATGTCACATCTTTCAACTCATTCTTATCTTTAGGGGTGCACTAAACCTGGTGGGATGCACCACCATGTAGCTGAAAGAGGGCTACAGTTAGAGGTAGGGAATCAAGGTTTTGTTAGTAGGTGCTTTCTCTGTAAAAAGAATAAGACGTTGTGTTGCCTAAGGCCACAAAGCATTAGCAGCCAGCCTTCCCTTAAGATGTGCTAATCTGAGGGAAAAGATCTTCTCCCAGTTTCTATTAATATAGAACTCTTTATTAAAACAGTTATACATAAGTATTAGCTAGTATCAATATAAACATTAAACAACATTGTAATAGGATTTACATCACATTCTGAAAAGTCTTTCTTTAGGGGAAAAAAAACTTTTTAAACTTAGAAGTGATCTCACTAATTTTCAACTCATCAATCATTTAAAAACAATGTGATCTAAATCTATCATCAGATGGAATTGTCATAGGACAGACTTACAGTGAAACTCGTAACTTAGAGTTAGGTCCTTCAAAGACTTGTCCAAATCACTGAAACTTTCTCCTGTTTCTCTGAGTCAAAACCACTGCAAGTTGTCAAGTTTTTCTCCCTGTTACATGCATGACAACAACCTTCACAAGAGAATCCTGTGATTATGAAGGACAGATTATTTCAGATGGAAGTATTCAAAAGTACTCTGTCGCCTAGCTTGCAGGAAACAAAAACCAAAATGAAATTAGATCCAAGCAGCTGCTGTAAGTGAAATGTTGCATTCACTTAATATATGTGTGTGTGTATTATATGTATATATGTGTGTATGTATGTATGTATGTATGTATATACACATACATTTGGGTAATTCTGTATGAGTCACCTTTTCTCAGTCAGAGTTTTTCTAATTTTTTCCCTTTCACATGCTTTGGGGAAATACTTGGAGTATCAAGATAATATTTAAAAATTTATTTTTATAGGGATGTTCTTACTTCAAATAGTTAGCATTTATTAAACTTTATTTAAAGAAACAGTAATAAGTATAAGGAATACAAAGGAAAGTCAAAGTCCCCTTCCCTCAAGAGGTTTACATTCTAATGTCAGAGGGAAAAATGTATACCTTTAAGTATAAATAGAATATATGCATATGTACATATACATACATACACATGTACATAAAGACATACATATACATAAATGCACATATACATATATGTGTATATATGCACATTTATATGGGTATACATGCACAAAATAATTAAATGCAAGGTACTGCGGGGGAGACTTCCAGTATTGTACTGGCAAAGTTTAACAACTGAGTGTCTGATGCACAAAAGTCTTTCAAGTTTAGCCTGTATTATTAATGGTTTCTCCATCAATTTAAGTCTAGACAATTAACAAAATAGTAAATGGAGACCTGGTTTATAGCTTTTCCAAGGTATAAATGCTCACATTGAAATTTTAACAGTCAGCTTTCAAAAAGTCTGTTTGCATAGTCTATAGCTCTCCCAGCTCCCTCACAACTATGTAATCAACAAACATTTATTGGGTTGATGCTAACTATGTGAAACAAGGAATTCTGCTGTGCCTATAGGATGCCAGTTTCTGCAATCAAGTGTGGATTGCTCTCAGTACTGGTGGGAACTGACTTTTGAGGTCTGAAACTGGCTTCTTGACCATATTTCTATATGTGCTTCCTCCTTATATGCTGCATTGCTTTCCACCTGGACCACCCCTTTGGCTCCTCTTGGCTTGCTTGCCCAGAATCTGATTCATTCTCACCTTGATCTCAGCTCATATGTCTTCTGATAGATCTTCCATTCACCAAAACGACTATCCCTTCTTTGAACCAACTTACTCAGCACCAAAATAACAATGTTTTAGTCCTTAGTCAGAATTACACTCACAAGTGACTGATGCTTGTCTATCATGATTATAAAACTCCCCAGCAAAAGAACTTCAGACTGAGAGATTAGAATCAAGATTAACCTCGGAATCGTATGACAACTATGTTCAAGTGTTTGCAAGGCTGTTTAGGCAAAGAAGAATTTGACTTGGCACTGTTGTCCCCAGTAGGCAGAGTTAGGAAATTAGTTGTGGTTGAGAAGAGACATATTTCTTCTGCAAAGAAAGTCCTAACTATTAGAGGCACCCCCAAAGTATAATGAACTATATCAACAAATAGTTTTTCAGTAGTATCTGACCCTTCATGACCCCATTTGGGGTTTTCTTGACAAAGATATGGGAGGGCTTTAACATTTCCTTCTCCAGCTCATTTTACAGATGAGGAAACTGAAGTAAACAGGGTTCAGTGACTTGCCCAGGGTCACACAATTAGTAAGTGTCTGTGACTGGATTTGAATTCACAAGGATGAGTCTTTATGACTCTAGGCCAGTTATGCTAATCATCCATTGAGTCACCTTGCTGCCAACAAGTAGTGAGATCTTCCTTGTTAAGAGTTTTTCAAAGGGAAGCTAAAGGATCATTTACCAGGTTTGGTGTAGAGAGGGTTTTAATTGGCAGAAAGCAGAGTGGAAGGCATTTCAGGTAAATGCTTTCAAGAGTTAAATTTAATCAAACTGTAGCTGACTCCAATTAACTACTTGTACTTCAAAATTTAAGAAAATAGCTTTGAATATATTTTACTAATTAGCACAACGGTCTCCTCGATTAATGATATAAACTCCTCAGTGTCCTATTGTATTAATACAGTCCAAGTGCATGTACCATATTTCTTGGTAGAAATTCTCTCATTCCTCCTCCCCCTTTCTCCTGGGCTTCAGAATTTCATAACAACTGAAAATGATGACTCATCTGTCCTTGAATCACAAGCACTCTTCTTATTTACAAGGATGTTTCAGGTTGATTTGCCATTGGAAGATTCAATTCCTTCAGATTTTCTGAGTTATTAATATACCCTAAGCAAATGACTGGGTTAAAGCCAGTAATCTTAACTAAGTTAAAAAATACAATAGAATTTATACTAAAGGGAGGGATGGGGGTTAGAAGGGCAATGGAATATGTTTTCTAAAATTTCTCTGCAATGTGCAAGGTTATAATTATAGTCTCAATTAGTTTCTTGGTTAACTATTAAAGAAATTTAAGCATAGTGTAAGAAAAATGATAGCTTTTATTTGTATAACATTGTAAGGATTACAAATCACTTTTTAAAACCCAGTCTTGTTAAGCAAATAATACAAATGATATTACCCATTTCACAGCTAAAGAAACTGAACTTAGGAAGAGGTTAGGTTTTTACAGGCTTTAGAACTGGAAGAAATTTTAATTATTCTTTAGTCTAATCACCTTAGTTTACAGAAAATAAAACTAAGGATTAGAGAAGCCATGTGACTTAACCAAAGTCATGTATGTAGTGAATAGCAGAGCAATAATTTAACCCAGGTTGTGTGATTTCAAATCCAGTAGAATTCTCCAACACTAAAATATCTCTTTTAAGTAATTTGCCTGTGGCAACATAGCTAGCACAAACCCAGGTTTCTTGTCTGAAGTCTAGTATGATTTTGCTTTTAATGTAAAAAGTTCTAAATATGTATTTATGTAACATTTTTTACATAGTCTCTTTCTCAAATACATCTTCCTTCATTTTTCCTCCGCATTTGCATTCCTTTCTAATCCATTAGGAATTCTATTCTCCAATGTACAAGCTTATCTGTTCTTTCTTTATTCTCTCTGTGTCACTATTTAAGGCAGAATTTTCTAGAGTGCCCAATTTGAACCCTCTCTGTCTCCTGTTTCTACGTGATTACATTTGCAGATCTTACCCCTTCCTCTTTTCCTATTTTTCTTCCTCCTCTTTTTCTCTATAAATATTAATTAAAAAAAACTAACAAGGTCAAGTAGATTCATTCAAGTGTGATGGGAGTTACTCCATGTCCTGAGTCTCGAACCTTAAGCATGAATCCTACTTCTTGATATTACCATGGTCACTTAGCCTGCTGATGCCAAATTATTTTATTCCTACTTCTATTTCTCTCCTACAGCCCTGCATTTTGGCTGACCTTGGGGACTCATACATCTCCCCTTCTGGAATGAGATGGTCTTGCTAGTTACAATCATTTATTAGAGATCTCCTCATGCAGATTCCCCTATTATAAGAACTTTGACTCTTAGCACAGATGTCTCTTATTCCACAGCCTGAGAAAGTTCTTTAGTGACAGCTTTTCCTTTCTCCTGCAAGGATAAGATGAGAAGAATGAGATATTCACTTGAGGAAGATGAATTTGACAGCTTAGGGGAAGATGGAATGAAATGAAGAGCAAATTGAAGCAGGAACACAAAGCAGTGGGCTATTTCAACAGTCCATGTATGAGGTAATGAGGGTCTGTCTCATAATGATGGCAATGTCACAGAATAAAAAGGGGTGATATATCAGAGATGTTATAAATAATGTTAGAAATAATATGGCTTGTCTACTGCTTGAATATGGGGAGGGGATAAAAGAGAGTTCAAGTCAGTTCAATGATTTCAATCACCAAATCTGAAAAAACAAGAATACTGAAACAAGTGGCAGGTGCAATTTTTTAGATACTATGAGTGATCCCTGGAGTGTAATTAGGTGTGAGAGAGTTGAACACATATAAGGAAAGTACCCAAAATTACTATAGGAGAGAAAAAAGTACAAATCTATAGAAACATCCGGCTATATAAGACAAACTCCAAATTTAACTCACCAGAAAAACCAAATCACCATCTTCCAGATCCTCAAACTTAAAGAATCTTACAAAAATTTCTGAACTTTCTGAACTTCAGTACCATGTCTTAACCATTTCAGCAACTGAGACCTCCTCACCTGGGAATGTCCATCTGCCCCTGTGACAAAGTTCTTATCTTCCAATACTCCTTAGGCAGGCCCCCCTTTTCTCACTGATGAGTTCCTTTCAAGACCACCATTTTGAGGACAGATTCAGAACAACCAACCTTCATTCCTATATTTCTCTCCCAGATTTATTTCTGACTTTATAAAATTCTGCTATGACCCCATATAAATACCTCCTTACCTACCCCTTCCTAGCTTTTCAGCTCTCTTTTCTGTGTCACCATTGTTCATTACACAGTATGTTCCTTGACAGCAGGAATTGACTTTATTTGTGCTGTTGTTTGTATTTCCAGAGTTGAGCAGAAAGTTGAGCAAACCTGGTGAATGAGTTGTAAAATGGATAATTTTGATTGCATTAAATTAAAAAGGTTTTGTACAAATAAAATAAATATAGCCAAGATCAGAAGGAAAGCAGAAAGTTGGGGGAAATTTTTATACGAAATTTTTTCAGATAAAAGGCCTGTCTCATATATAAAAATTTTGTAAGATCTATTAGAATATGAGTCATTCCTCAATTGGCAAATGGTCAAAGAGTATGAACAAGTAGTTTTATATAGTCATATGAAAAAATGCTCTAAATCATTATGGATTAGAGAAATGCAAATCATGAGATATCACTTTACGCATATCAGATTGGCTAAAACAATTAAAAGGGAAAATGACAAATGTTAGAGGGAATGTGGAAAAATTGGAGCACTAATATATTGTTGGTAGAATTGTAAAATTACCAATCATTTTAGAGAGCAATCTGGAATTATGCACAAAGAGTTATTAAACTGCCTATACCCTTTGACCCAGCAATAGCACTACTAGATATATTTCCAGAAATTATTAGGGAAAAAGGAAAAGAAACTCTATGTTCTAAAATATTTATAACAGCTCTCTTTGTGGTGGCAAAGAACTGGACATTGTGAGAATTCCTGTCAGTTGGTGAATGGGTGAACAAGTTGTGGTATATGATTGTGATGGAATACTACTGTGCTCTAAGAAATGAGTTCGATGATTTTGGAAAAACAAACATGGATAGATTTATACAAAATAATGAGGAGTGAAATGAGTAGAACCAAGAGAATGTTGTATACAGAAACAGTAATATTGCTTTAAGAACAACTTTGAGCAAGTAAGTCATTTTGACTATTATAAATATCCAAATTAACTACAAAGGATTTACAAAGGAAAATACTATCTGCACCTAGAGAAAGAAGTTATAAATAAAAGTATGTATAGAATGATTTTACATATATATGTGTGTGTATATAGATATACATATACACATATTTGTATCTAATGGTAGCCATTTCTAGGGTACGGGGAGGACAAAAAAAAAGAAAAAAAAAGAAATTTACATGATAACTTTATTATATATTTAAAAGGAACAGCAAGTTGCACACAATAGATTTTCATTATACTTTGTTACGCAAATGATTGTTTTATTCCATAAATAAAAAATAAACATAACAAAGAAACTAGACAGAAATTGTTTTTAAAAGAAATACAAAAGGAATAAAACATCTCGATGTTAATCTGTAAATATGTATATATATATATATCATATAAATACAACCACACAACTTGTGTATGTTTATAGAAATAAATAAAAGTCTAAATAATTGTAGAGATATGTGATGCTCCTTGTTGGACCTCATCAATATAGTAAAATGACAATAGGACACAAATAAATCTATAACTTAAAACTATTATCAAGGAGTTTATTATTTTGACTATTTGCCAACCATTAAATTATCTAGATGATATTTTATGGAATTATATAAAATAATATTTAATTTCATGTGAAATTAAGTGTGGCACAATGGAAATGAAGAATCCATGGGGGAAGTCTTACTACACAGTGTCAGAAAGCAAACAGATGGAGGGCCAAAGATGGATAGCACTGAAGCTTTGATTGCATGAAAAATATAAAAAAAAAGAAAGAAAGAGACCAGATCATTAGAGAGATCATTAATCAAAGTATGAGAGTCTAAAAAAGATTGATAATGAAGAAAGGAAGAGAAATCCTTTTTTGGAAAAGTGTGTAAAATGAAATTAAAAAAAACATGAATAGTACTTATTGAAGGGAAGAAGAAAAGAGAATATTGAAACAGAAACAAGAAATTGTGATAAGGGGAAGATAGCCAGTGGGAACATAGCCACTTTTTTAAAAAATAAAGTAAAGCAGCTGAAGGAATATTATACAGAAACTGTAGCGGAAAAGTGAACTTGAAACTGAAAAGCTTCTGCACAGACATTAATGCATCTAGAATAAGAAGAGAAGTAGTCAAATGGAGAAAAAAAGTTATCCTATTTCTCTGATAAAGATTTTAGTATTCAAGACATACAAATTATGTACATATACACACACATATAATTTATATATACATAACTTTAAATTTATGTGTGTATATATCTATAGCTATTTCTATATCTATCTTTGTTTGTTTGTTTGTTTCTTTCTAACAGCATTTCTCCAATAGATAAATGGTCAAGGGATATGATGTGAACAAATAATCTCAAAAGAACTGAAAAAAAATTCACAACCACATAAAAAAATGCTCCAAATCACCAAAAATAAAAGAAATGAAAACCAAAACAACCTTGAATTTGCACATCACAGCTTGCAAATTGGCAAAAATTACCCTCCAAAATGGCAATTGTTGGAGTCCATGTTGGAGGACTTGTGGGAAAATAGGCATACTAATGCATTGTTGGTGAAGCTATGAAATGATACAACCATTTGGAAAGCAATTTGGAATTATGCAAATAAAGTGACCACACATCATGTCCATATCCTTTCAACCAGACTCCATTATTAAGATTATACCCCAAGGAAGCCATTAATAAGAAAAAATCCCCATAAACTCCAAAATATTTATATCAGCATTTTTTTGTTATAGCTAAGAATTGAAAACAAAGCAGATGTCCATTAATTGTAGAAAGGCTAAACAAATTTTGGTGCATAAATGTAATAGACTTTACTGTAAGAAATCATATATGTGTGTGATGAATACATACAAGTATAGAAACACCTATATCAACTACAAAAATTTAAATAGATGACACTTTAAAAAATCAAAAGTCAAATATAACAAAAATTATAAAGATCAAGTGGAATTCAAATAAAGAGAAATGAGGAACCCTCCCCCCAAAACACAAAACAAAACAAAACACAATTACCTTATCCTGGAGTTGAGAGTTCCATAGTTGTTACATATTGCAAATGGTTTTTGGACTTTTTCAATGTATCAATCAGTTGTGCTAAATCTTTTTTTTTTCTTCTTCAAAAAAATACTGTTTGTCATATGGGTTGGCTCTCAGGGAGGGGGAGAGGGAGGGACAAATTGGAAAACCAAAATAATGCAAGAAACAGAAAATCTCAATAAAAGATTTTAAAAAAACATATAAAGATAAGGCAGTATTTAATCATTGACTATCTTCTCAACCTTAGGCAAATTGCTTAAGCTATTGGTGATTAATATTCTCTAGCTGACTTTATCAGTTCATACATATTTTCATAGAACTATTATTAGGTACAATAATATAGACCAAACACTTTGGAAGAAAGGCACAATATGAATTCAACCCTTGTTTCTGAAAATACAACTGGTATGAAAGGCACAGGTGTATTTGTTGACTACAAACTTCTATAATTCATTATTTTCACTGAGGTGGAGCCTCAAAAATTCAGTATCAGGCACTCCCCTAATGATAGCCACTATTTCTCCCTTATAAGCCCTCAGCTTCACAAGGCTCAAAACCCAGAACAGTTTTATTTATACATTAAAGATGGAAAAAAGGGGTGGGAAACTCAGTCAAATAATACCCATTGAACATCCTTCCACCTTGGATATACATTTCCATCACACATAGTAATTCCTGGCTGGGATTCAATAAAGGTGGGGAAAGGTCAAAATTTGCTACTCTGTATTAATGTCCTCTTCCAAGGTCCCTTTGTATGTGCTATGTTACTTTCTGACTAATATTGTGGGTTCTTTCACTATTATCACTATCCTCTTCTCCCAAATAGCATTGTGCCTATTCTGTGGCTTAGCTCTGAACTGTGACAATTATAACAGTTCAGTTATTCTTTAGCTCATGTTGCTTGTTACCTTCTCTCCAAGGAAGCTGCTTAAGAGCCACTGGATAAAGTAAAGAGGCTTCTCACAAAGTTTTGCTCATTATAATCCTCTGACCTTTTGAAACATTTTTTAAATTTAGTTCTTAAATCCCATCCTTTACAGCAAGGTCCTTTGGAGGTGACTATAGGAATTTTTCCTTCTTAAATCATTCAAATGAGTCTCTGTTTTCCTTTCTCAATTAGTTTGTGATGATCCCAACTCTTTGACTTCTTCCCTCACTCTAGTGCTAGGACAGTGTGTTCCCCCCTCATTGCATTGAGTTTGCAAGATTAACAAGGGAACTCCCACTCTTTTAGTCTTTGTCTTTCCATGTCTTATCCATCTAGGTCAGATTATTGAAAAAAATAATCTTCAAAAAAGATGGCAGATGAAAGGAATAACTTTGATGGGATGTGGGTGACCTTTGCCTGAAGGCTAAGATCCATGTCATTGATGCAACACTCTAAGGCCATAATACTAAATAAGAAAAAAAAAGGGAAACTTTTTAAAATTAAATTTATTTCCATTTTTCTTTTTAAATTAATTGGAAACCAAACAATCTAATACTAAAGAATGAGTAAATCAAAGAACAAATCATAGAAACAATAAATAATTTAAAGAGAATGATAACAAATTTATGGGATGTAGCCAAAGCAGTGCTGAGGGGAACAAGATTCAAAGTAAAAAACAAACAAACATTAAATTAATAAATAAAAATGGGAACTTGTTTTATGAAAAATCTAATAAAATATATAAAACATTGACTAATTTGACTTAAAAAAGAAGAAAACCAATTTACCAATATCAAAAATGAACTGGTGAATTCATCACCAAATGAAGATGAAATTAAAGCAATTATTAGGTGCTATTTTGGCCAATTATATTCCAATAAATCTGACGATCTAAGTAAAAATGGATAATTACAGAAAATATAAATTGTCCAGGTTAACAGAAGAAATCGAATGCTTGAATAACCCTATTTTAGAAAAATAAGTTGAATAAGCCATAAATGAGCTCCCTAAGGAAAAAAATCTCAGGAATCAGATAGATTCACAAGAGAATTTTACCAAACATTTAAAGGACAATTAATTACAACATTATATATACTATTTGGAAAAACTAGTCAAAAAAGAGTCCTATCAAATTCCTTTTACAGCACAAATGTGGTTTTTGTTGTTCAATCCTTTCAGTTACATCCAATTCTTCATATGCCCATTTGGGTTTTTGTTTGCAAAGATACTATACTGGTTTGCCATTTTCTTCCCCCACTCATTTTACAGAGGAAGATACAGAGAGGCAAACAGGGATGAGTGACTTGCCCAATATCACACAGCTAGTAAGTTTCTGAGGCCAAATTTGAACTCAGGAAGATGAGTCTTCCTGACTCCAGGCCCAGTACTCTATTCACTGCATGACTTAGCTACCCTAATTTTGTTTTGTTTTGTCGATTAATCATGTCTAACTCTTTGTGACCCCATTTGAGGTTTTCTTGGCAAAGATACTGAATGATTTGCCATTTCTTCAGCTCATTTTAGAGATGAGAAGCATGGGCAAATAGGATTAAGTGACTTGCCCGGGGTCACACAGTTACTAAGTGACTGAAGCCAGATTTGATCTCAGAAAGATGTCTTCCTCACTCCTGGGCTGGCACTCTCCAAGGCTGCCCTACAAATATGAGGCTCATAACTAAACCAGGAAGAGCAAAAACAAAGAAAGAAAACTATAGACCAATTTCCCTAATGAATATTAATGCAAAATTTTAAATAAAATACTAGCAAGGGGATCATAGCAACATATCTAAAAGATCATACCCTATGACCAGGTGGGATTTAGACCAGGAATTCAGGATTGATTCAATATTAGAAAAGCTTTCACAATAATTGAACATAACAATTACAAAACCAACAAAAATTATTATCCTAATTGATGCAGAAAAACTTTTTGACAAACTATGATAATCATTCCTATTATAAACAATAGAAAGCATAGAAGTATATGGAACTTTCCTTAAAATGATAAGTAGTGTCTATCTTAAGCCATCAGCAGGCATTATCTATAATGGGGATAAGGTAGAAACCTTTTCAATAAGATCAGGGGTGAAACAATGGTAACTATTATCACCACTATTTTTCAATATTGTTCCAGAAATGCTAGCTATAGTAATAAGACAAGAAAAGACAATGAGGAACTATCAATCCTTGCAGATATTATAATACACTTAAAGAATTCTAGAGAATCCACTAAGTAATTAATTGAAATAGTTAAAAAATTCAGCAAAGTTGCAGGCTACAAAATAAACCCACATAAGTCATCAGTATTTCTATATATTACCAACAATGTCCAGCTGTAAGAAATAGAAAGCAAAATTCCATTTTAAATAACTGCATACAATGCAAAATACTTTGGAATATACCTGCCAAGAAAACCCAAGAAATTACAAGAACACAATTGAAAACACTTTTCACACAAATAAAATCTGATCTAAATAATTGGAGAAATACTAATTATTCATGGGTAGGCCAAACCAATATAATAAAAATGACAATTCTATCTAAATTAATTTACTTGTGCAGTGCAATATCAATCAAATCCTGCCAAAATTATGGAGAAAAAATAATAACAAAATTCATTTGGGAGAACAAAAGGCCAAGAATATCAAGGGAATCAATGGGGGAAAAAAGTGATAAAAGGTGGATTAGCCATACCAGATCTCAAACTGTTCCACAAAGCAATTATCATCAAAACAATCAGTGGTGGAACAGTTGAATAGATTAGGTAAACAATACACAATAGCAAATGACCATAGTAATCTCATGTTTTAATAAACTCAAAAATCCAAAAATGTGGAATAAGAATTCACTGTCTGACAAAAATTTCTGGGAAAACTGTAAAGCAGTTGGCAGAAACTAAATACAGATCAAAACCTTACACAGTATATGGAGATAAGGTCAAAATGAGGAGATGATTTAGACATAAAGGTTGACACTATATGCAAATTAGCAAAGAATGGAATATTTTGTTTGCCACATTTATGGTTAAGGAAAGTATTTATGATCAAACAATAGATAGCATTACAAGATGTAAAACAGATAATTTTGATTATGTTAAATTAAAAAGTATCTGAACAAATAAAACCAATGCAACCAATATTAGAAGGAAAACAGGAGACTAGGAAAAAATTATAGCAAGCTTCTCTGATAAAGACTACATTTTTTTCAAACATAAAAAAACTGAGTCAAATTTATAAGAAATGTGAGTCATTTAGCAATTGATAAATGATCAAAATATAGAAACAGGAAGCTTTCTGAGGAAGAAATCAAATCTATCTATAGGCACATGAAAAATGCTTTAAATAACTATTGTTTAGAGAAATACAAATTAAAATAACTCTGAGGTACCACCTCAAACCTATTAAATTGGCTAATATGACAGAAAAGGAAAATGACAAATGTTAGGGAGATTTGGAGAAATTGGAACACCAAAGCACTGTTCATGGAATTTTGAACTGATCCAACCATTCAAGAGAGAAATTTGGAATTATGCCCAAAAGGGTATAAAACCGTACATATCCTTTGATCCACCAATACCACTACTAGGTTTGTATCCCAAATGAATCAAAGAAAGAGGGGAACACCTTCATGTATAAAATATTTATAAAAGCTCACTGGCAATAAAAGCTGGTGTGAAAGAATTGGAAATTGAGGGGACACCCATGAATTAGAGAATATCTGAACAAGTTACGGTAGATGATTATGATAAAATACTATTGTACTATAAGAAATGATGAGCAAGATGCTTTCAGAAAAAACTTGGAAAGGCTTATATGAACTGATGCAGAATAAAGTGAGCAGAACCAGAAGAACATTGTGCACATTGATAGCAATATTGTATGATGATCAGCTGTGAATGACTTAGCAATATTCTCAGCAATACAATGATCCAAGAAAATTCCAAAGGTCTTATGAAAAATGCTTTCCCAGGTGGGAAAAATGATGGAGTCTAACTGCAGATTGAAGATACTTTTAAAAAACCTTCTTTATTGTTCTTCTTTTTTTGTTTATATTTTTTGCAACAATGCTAATATGGAAATATTTTGCATGACTACACATACATAATCTACATCAAATTGCTTGTCTTTTCAAAAAAGGGGGTGGGATGAGAGAGAGAATTTGGAGCGAAATATTTTTAAAAACAAATATTAACATGTTTTTACATGTAATTGAGAAAAAAATAAAAATAATGAGGAAAAAAAAAACCTTACAGGTACAGAGTTCAGCAAAGCCAACCATCTCTTCATTTCCCACTTAGTTGCACTACTCTGGAGTTCTCCATCATGCCCAAGCACAGGGTACCATCTCTCCCCTTTCCCTTTTCAGTTTTCTTTTGAGTATTCTCTTCCTCATTATATTATAAGCTCCTTGAGGGCAGGGACTATATTTTTTTTGTATCCTCAGTGATGAGCATTGTCTCTGCCTCATGATAGGGGCTTAAAAATTTTTTATCAACTGACTGTCTAACAATATTCTCAATATTGAAGGTAAGATATTTTATAATAAAGTAAAAGTAATGAAATTAATTGTAGTACAGATGAGCAGGTAACAAGAATTTTGGATTTAGGTATGTTCATAAGGTTTTTGAAAAGCATAATTCATTAAATATTTGGTACATATCAACATAAATTTCCAATGTTTTATTTTTATATAGATGAGGATTCAAATTTTATTTATAGATTTGAATAAGTGTGTAGGGAAGGATTGATCATACTAAAAGGAATGGCAAGGAAGCATGTATATTTTACTTCATTAGTAGTAGATCTGCTAAGTTAAGAAAGATAAACATGAGATTCGTTTTTGTTTTAGAATCTCCAATATTAATTTCAAACTGGCAAAGTTTTCAATGCTTTTGCTACAATGGAGAATTTTATTTTATATTATATGTAATGGCTATAAACTATTCTTGGAACATGACTTTGGAATAAATGGACATTAAAAGGCATGTGCTCCAACCCCATATTTTTCCCCACGACATCAATGACATCAAGAAGGTTAATGACTTTATGTAATCACAGGATAACAGTGATGTTAGGGAGGTCAATACCATTTAGTCCAGCCTATACCTCCATAACATCTACATGATGTTCAACAAATGATCATCTAGTCTTTACTTAAAAACTAAATTGGGAGGGGCCTGACTACCTCCTAAGGTGGACATTTTGCTATTGTCCAAAGTCTTGGAGTTAGTAACTGGAAGAGCCAGAATTTAAAGCTAGATCTTTTGACTCCAAATCCAAGGTGTGTGTGTGTGTGTGTGTGTGATGGATCCTCCCCCCCTCCCAACTTTATTTTTTTTAATTTTTTTTGTTAATTTATTTTAATTTATCAATAATCACTTCCATATGCTTTTGAGTTTAAAGTTTTTCTCTCCCTTCCTCCCCACCACCCTCCCCAAGATGGCACACAATCTAATATAGGTTATACATTTACATTCATATTAAACATATTTTCACATTAGTGATGTTGTAAGTAAAATTAAAACCAATAGGAGGAACCATCAGAAAGAGGAAACAAAACTCAACAGAAGAGAAAAAAAAATAACAATTTGGCTTACATAGTTCTTTATTTGGGTGTGGATAGCATTTTCCATCACAAGGCCTCTGGAGATGTCTTAGATCCTTGTATTGCCAGGAAGGCTTAAGTTTATCAATATTAGTCATTACACGAGGTGGCTGTTATTGTGTACAATGTTCTCTTGGTTCTGCTCACTTCACTCAGCATCAGACCATACAAGTCTTTCCAGGTTTTTCTGAAGTCATCCTGTTCATCATTTCTTATAGCACAATAGTATTCCATCACATTCATATACCACAACTTGCTCAGCCATTCCCCAATTGATGGGCATCCTCTCAATTTCCAATTCTTTGCCACCACAAGAAGAGCTGCTATGAATATTTTTGTACATGTAGGTCCTTTTCCCATCCCTCCCAACTTTAGCAGTCTAGTGAAGCCTACAAACCCTTTCTCAGAATAATTCTTTTAAATGCATAAAGTAAAATACATAAGATTACAAAGGACATCGATTATATTGAAATAATATTATCAAACATTAAAAAAAAACAATTTCATGGACCTAAGTGTAAAAATTTCAGATACATCATACAACTTCCTTTAAGACCATATTTTAAATATGGTATTCAGCTTACAATAACTGTATCACACAAACTTGTTTTTAAATCATGAAAGCTTAAGAGGTTGCATTTAATGGTGCTTCATAGAGAAATTGTAATCATTATTTTGAGAACTAATATAATGTTTTAAACATTTTCTAACTACTAATATTCTCTGGTGTGTGAGTCATAGTTCTTGGAACTGACTAAAACTTTTTTTTTGCTCAATAATTCTTTGAATAGTACCAGAAAATAGATCTCAATACATAATACCTCTGTTGGTTTCCTGGAGAATTAATATGGCAATAGAGTAGCATGGCTTGTAGCAAATGAGAATGACCTCTTTGGTCTAAAACAAACAATATAAGTCATTGATTATCAATCCACTGGATCAAAGCCCATCAGATGTTACTGCAGTCTTTACTGACACCTTCTGATAACTTTAATTCTCTGTCCATACATCCTAGCCATATTATACTATTGCTAGGAAAATAAATGAAAGATGTAGTTTGGAATCCACCCCACACCCAAAGAAAAAGGAGTGGTATTAGCTTTGGCCCAATGATATTTCTGCACTCCAATGTGTTTTAAGACATGGCTATTAACTGCGAGACACTGTGATAAATGCAATCAGCTTTTCAATTACCACACTTAAGTAGCTTCATTGTAAATGGCCTCTCCACTATGGTTCTGGAAAGTGACCTGCATGATATTTTACACCTGCATAGATTAGCTCAAGCTGAAGGGAAGAGCTATGGAACAGAGCTTACACTAGATATAAACTAGGACTATATATTCCTCTATAAACTTTTTTTTTTCATTTTTTTGCAGATTGATGTTTCAATATATATAATTAAGTGGGTACTATTTTCTTCCCTATCCAAATCTTATTTTTACAATTTGAAAGAGTCTAGCTTATGAGACACCAAAAATTTATTTCAGTTTAGACAATAAATCTTTTAAATTAACCTTTATTATTTTCCAGTTACTATCAGTATATCTTTTTAAAAAAATGAATTTTACTGATAAATTTTAACCTCAAATTGATTCATGAATATATCCCTCTCTTCTACCATTACCCAGAAAAAAAATTCAGGTCTGAAAAACTAACCCATACATCATTTGAGTCTGACAGGGTATGCAATGTTTTCTATCCACATTCCCCTACTTGTGTAAAGAAATGAGTGGGGAAAGAATTTTCTCTTCTCTTTGGATGCCTAAATATGGTCATTATTCATTCACAAAGCACTAAGTAGTTTTTAAAGTTCTTTCCATTTGCATTGTTGTGGTTCTTGTGTGTATGGTTTTCTTTGTTGTGATTTTTTAATTCTATATTAGTTCTTACATCTTCCTATATTTATTTGAATTCCACATATTCATTGTTGCTTACTGTAGAACATTATTCCATTATATTCATGTATCATAATTTATTTAGTCATTGGCCAATCAATGAGTATCTACTTTTCCCATCATTACTATGCTCCACAGTACTACTCTGAGCAGTTTGGTCACATTCCTTTCTGTGTTTTACCTCTTTAAGGTAGATCCCTAAAACATATTTTGTACCTCAATCTGTGATCTCATCCATGTAGATACTCTTTCCAATGATTTAGATGGAAGCCCATCCATGGCTGCCCACTCAGCATGATTCTTGTTCATATACTCCTATAATACTACCAGAGGGGGTCCACCTAACATATTGCAGGGCTTCCTTTAGATCTCTTGATATACTATGACTACAAAAAAGAGCATACACTATGGCTATCATTGATACCTCATTTTCACTTCATTATGTGCCCATTTTTTTTTCTCATACATTTTTCTGAGGACATAATTTGTGGTACTTTCCTTTCACAATTCCTTATTGGAACATGGTGATGCTCATGTTCAGCTTGCACCAATCTAATCCCCTTTGGGTAGCACTCACATTTAGTAATTCAGAAGAAAAAATTGTTCTAAGGGAAATGAAGATGAGAAGAATAGCTAACAAACCTAAACATACACAAGGGAGAAGCATAGAGGTGACACCATTTAGAGAGTATTGAGTGGTTACTTCTCACAGTATCTGAAAGAAAACAATTACAAATTCATAGAAGCATCTCAGAATGTATTATTACACTTCCCCCCAAAAAAGGTGACTGGGATCATATAGCAAGTAACTCATATGAATATTTTTCAATATACTCAAAATGTGTATGAGAGCAATCTACACCTACAACAAGGGTGTCTTTAATAAGAGTACAGGTATGTTTTTATAAAATATATTCTATAGCAGATCAAACCTTTACAATCAGATGACTGAATTGACTAAAAAGTGTCAATCAACATATCATTAAATATAGAACTAGTAATGAGATCACTTGATGTACTCATTGAAATATTTTTAATTATCATTGGCTAAAGATCATCAATGAGGAAAGAGCATCTTAATGGACAGCTAATCATAAATGTATTGTGTACTTTTTTTTACATTTTAAAGTTTCCTGCTAGTTAAAATACAATTTTAGAGGCGGAAGAAATTTAAGAAATTTATTGTCCAAATCAAACATCTTACAGATGAAGACATTAAGGCCCCAGAGAGAATAGCTGATTTGTCCAAGGTCACACAGCTCTTAAATAACTAGGATTCAAACCCAGTTTCCAAATCTAGTGGTAGATAGCTATGGATAGAGTATTGGACAGTTAGTAAAGTGAATGGAGCACTGGCTCCAGGATTAGGAAGACCTAAATTCAAATCTGGTCTTAGGAATTTTTAGCTGTTTGACCTGGGACATGTATTTAACTTTTCTCTGCCTCAGTTTTCTCAACTGGAAAATGGGAATAATTATAGCACCTGCCTCACAGGGTTTTTGTGAGTATCAAATACAATAATACTCATAAAATATTTAGCACAGTACCAGGCACATAGTTGATACTTTCACAACATCACTTTCCAGTTATAAAATGAATAATAAATGAATAGAGTACAATTTGTATGGAGAGATCATGAGATTTTTACTAGGTAATAAGCTCAAGATGAATCAATATTATGACCTGACAACCAAAAAAGCTAACGTGACCTTAGGTTGTATATTAACAGAAGTTAGCATCTAGAAGGAGCAAGGTGATAGTCATGATAGACATTGCTAGAAATTGTCCTGGTCAAACTACATGCAGATTACAGTATGCAGTTTTAGGGGACACAGATTAGTAAAACAGTGAATTACAAAAAGAGGAAGACAGTCAGAATGATAAAATAATAAAGCATGTAATACAAAAGACATTTGAAAGAATTGGGAATATTTGGTTGGTTGTAGAAACGTGAGAGTGGATATTACAGCTGAACTGAAATGTGGAAGACTTGTTCTATCTGACTCCAGAGAACAGAATTAATAGCAGTGAGTTTCAAGGAGGCAGTTCTGGTTTGTAATAAGCACAAACTGTCCAACAATTAGAGATGTTAAAACTTGGAATGGGCCCCCTAAGGAAAATTACTTCTCACTGAAGATTCTTAGTCAGATATTAGATGACGTTCTAGGGATGATGTAAAACACATTCATATTTATGTATGGGTTAGTTTAGATGAATTCAGAAATATATCCCTTTCAATTTAACAAATATTTATTGATGACTATGCACAAAGCATAGGTGAAAAATAACAAAGACTCCATCCACAAGAACATTACAATGTATGATAAGGCAAGGGAGAGATGTGCAGAAAAATACTATAAGACGATCTATTAAATGGAGAACAGTTTCAGATAGGGCATCAGAGAAGACTTCAAAGAAGAGAAATATCTGACCTGAAATTTAAGGAATAGAAGGGTTTTGACAAGTACAGGTGGGGAGGGTATTTATTCCAGAAAAGTTGGTCCAAAAATGTGAATGCAGAAGAGGTACACCAAGTGCAAGGAGTTACAGAGTTGAAATGAAATGTAGAGTGTATAAAATAATATGGACAAGGCTAAAAAGATAGGTAGGAGCTAGCCTTAAATGCTACACTAGCAAATTCATATTTTATCATAAGGGAGCTAAGGTAGGTTTTTGAGCAGGGGGATAAAAATAACATGGTCAAAGTGTGCATTTGAAAGATTATTTTTGGCAGCGATAGGCAAGGCAGGTTGGTGAGAGAACATACTATGGGCAGGGAAGTGAATTAGGAAGCAATAAAAATAGTCTAAGAAGCAGGTAAAGAGAGCCTGAACTATTATGGCAAGGAAGAAAGGGAAGAATGAAAGGGATGCTGTGGAGCTCATAGCAAGTGACTGAATATGGAGGGAGATTTGAGGGGAAGGATGACTTTATGAAGATCTGAGGTGCTGAGACTAAGCCAATTGTCATCAACTGAAAACAGGAAAGTTAGGAGTGGTAGATTTGGTAGCCAAGATAATGACTCCTTCCAAAATTGATGACCATGCACAAAACATCATTCAAAATTCCTTTCAAATCAGAGATACTGTGACTTCATAAAATGAAAGATCTCTGCCACAAACATTTTAAAAGGAGAGTCATAAAAATCACTTTAGATAAATGAATGATATACTAAATTTGAGCTGGTGAAACACTATTTGTTCAATAAGACCTCAGTCTCCCATTTCAGCCTCTTGCTGGAATGGTGCCATTAGGGTTAATATCCATCTTCCTCCTTTTTCTATTCCTATTTATCTGCTCTTAATTCAACCTCCTTATTAGGGAATTTAGAAAATGCTCTCATTTTACCAGCACAAAGACAAAAGGGTAGTCTCTAATTGATATTGTACTGGCTCTTTGTCTACAATGGGATACAAGATTGAGCTTTGAAGATTTCTGGGAGTGTAGATACCCACCCCAATCTTGTGCTGCCCACTGTCACTGTGCCAATGGAGCTGGCATGTTGAGCTTGTTCTGTCCCTGCCTTTTGTTTTCCTCTTTTTGTGAGTAGAAATAACACTTTTTAAAGCCATTTCTTTGTCAGTTGATAGTTTTCATCTGAACCTCCTTGCATAACACCAAGGAATAAACTTCATTATTAACAGTAGTAATAGTTAACAATTATGTAGAACATTAAGATTTTCAAAATTAAATGTATCTGTGTTATCATTTAGTCCTAATTATAGAACTGAGGAGCAAGAACTACAGACATTATTATCTCAGTTTTACAGATGTGGAAACTGAGGATAGAGTGATAAAGTCACTTGCCTGACAGCTTACAAATGTTGCACATAAACTCTGAACCCAAATCTTTCTGACTCCAAGACCATCAGTAATTTTACTTTTCCATTCTTTTTACCTCATAATGGTCTTCTCTGAGTATTTTATTCTTAAGGTTAAGTTCATTATATAAATGCTATTATTTGGAACTTGCATAAATAGAACATTTTTTTCTCTCTTGAAATTTTTCCTTTTTGTTTAATCAGTTTTAAAACTAGGCTAAGAACCAAATAGTTAAAGATCTCAATTGAAAATTCCAAGAAGTACTCAAATAAAGTACCATTCATTATTAATAAATTAGATAAATTTTAGTCTTGAAATGTAATAGTCCAAGGAACATAAAAGGATTGGGATTCTATGATACAATGAATCTAATGATAAAGGCTTATAGAATGTTAAGCCTTCAAGGCCCTCAAAGATTACTTAGTTGAAACTCCACCCTAATTAAGGAGTTAGTTTCCCACATCCTTGGCAAATGGCTATCCTGCCTCTCTGGTGATAGGGAACTAATTAGCAATAATAATAGCTATCATTTACATACTTTTCTAAGAATTGAAGACATTTTACCAATGTCATTTCATTTGATCCTTGCAAAAACTCTATTATATAATGCTATCATTATCTCTATTTTAGAAATGAGGAAATTGAGGCTCTGTGTAGTTAAAAGATTCTGCTCAGCATAGCTAGTAGCTGTGGCAGAGTTTGAATTAAGGTCCTACTGACTCCAAAACCAAAATCCTATCTACTAAATCACTTTGCAGCCTCCAACTCAGCCCATAGTTGGGACAGCTCCAATTATAAAGAAATTCTCCTTTATGTTGAGGTGCACGATATCCTTTTAAAATTTTTGATGCAGGGGCAGCTAGGTGGTGCAGTGGATAGAGCACTGGCTCTGAAGTCAGGAGGACCTGAATTAAAATCCAGCCTCAGACCAAACACTTGACACTTATTAGCTATGTGACCCTGGGCAAGTCACTTAACCCCAATTGCCTTAATTTTTTTTTGATGCAGCTATAATATTTTCCCTATTGTATCTTTTCTGGGGAATATATCCTTAGGTTTCTGTCCATTATTTATACAGGATCTTAGGTCCTCACATCATCATAGTCCTCCTCTTCTGGATGGTATGATCTGATTCTGAGTGTTCAAAGCCATTCACATTTGTACAACACATTAAGCTTTACAAAGTGGTTTTTTCACAATCATCCAATGAGATGATGCAAGTCTTATTGTCTCCACTTTATAGCTAAGGAAACTGAAGGATAGAGAACTGAAGAGGTTCACCCATTCTCACACAGCTAACTAGTGTTTTAGCTGGGATTCAAATACAGGTTTTCAGATTCTAAGTCCAATTCTCTTACTACTGCTACTCTCATGAAAGCAGACAAGGAGTTAACAGAGTTTTGTGCTCAATAAGTTCATGAAAACAATCTACGAATTCACAAATCTTCTTCACTAGTGGAGGAAGGAGGATCCATACTGATCCTTGAAGTATTGACTAATTGAAGATATAATGACTAATACAGTATTACATAAATTCATAAAAAATGAAATGAAGTTATAAAATTAGATGTTTACTAGGGTTGGTTCAGTTAATCTGACCAGTGGTGACTCAAATCAAGATAATGATAGGATTGGAATTAGGTACCACAGATGTATTCATCTCTTTGATGACATTAATACTGCGTCTCTGTGGAATGAACATAGGTTACTTTTATTTCATATTTTTCATGAGAATGGACTTACTATTCACATTAATTGGTGCACAAAACTATTAGGTTTGGAAAGGTAGTGTGATGTAATGAATAGAGATCTAGCCTCAAAGCCAAAAAGACCTGGGCTTAAGGATTACCTCTGATATAAAGTGGATGTGTGACCCTGGGTAATTTATTTAACTTCTCAATGCTCTATCCAACTTTCCAAAACTGTAAATTACAGAGAAGATGGAAACCTGCATGGGTAGAGGAAAATTCTTCACACCAAAGCATCCTGTAATAATTGCAGGTCCAATCACTATCCTATTTGATTATAATGTTTCATGAGCACTTGAGGTGAAGGAAAGATTTTTTTGGAGATTGTGAACATGGGAGTAGATACATGAAATTATAACACCTCAGCAGCTGGGACTACGTGGTAGATACATGTAGATGTCCTGGCAAAGTAGTTGATTCAAAATTGTACATGAGAAAATGATACTCCTCTCTTGTGTCCTGAATACACTGGGGGTATAACTGAAGTTCATTTCTCAGGATAATTTCAGGATGTTTTCTGAGAGTGGCACGTAATGGATATTTTGATGCAGATCAAAGATTGTAAAGAACAGATAGAAAAAAAGAAAAGAAAGAAAAATGGGTCATT
Source organism: Vombatus ursinus (assembly GCF_900497805.2). Taxonomy (NCBI): domain Eukaryota; kingdom Metazoa; phylum Chordata; class Mammalia; order Diprotodontia; family Vombatidae; genus Vombatus; species Vombatus ursinus. The sequence goes on from NW_020949351.1 coordinate 23,331,086, forward strand.
GAAGCTTCTTTTAGAAATATAATTAAGATAAGGAAGGCCAGAAAGAAGTAAAGACAAGTATGACAAATTTGAGAGGCATCATTTGAATTTGATATATACTTAAAAAGAAACATATACATAATAGAAAACTGCAGTTTCATATAACATCATCTTACTCTATTCTACTATGTGTGTGGAAATACACATTTTATTTGGTGTTCCTTATATTTGGAATAAAATAGCAGTAATACTATGATCATGCAAGAACATTTGAGATAGAAAGTGTGAGCAATGTAATCAAATATAGTGAAAGCAAAAACAACCAAACTACTAATTAAGCTTTGAGAGATTCATCACCATGTTTATTTTAGGTGACAAATGCTTGGGTTGCATCAGTTCTCACAGACTGTCCACCAAAACAGGGAAGTTAGGATCTGTGTTAGTAAAGAAAGTAGTTTCATTGATGAAATCAAGGAGCCCTTAAATAAGAAAACATTATCCTTGTCTCCCAATATTAGGACACCTTAGAACCTCTTCCCTCCACTGAGTTTTACCAACTGTCTCCTTTTACAGAGGAAGAAACAAAGATACAAAGATAATGAAAGAGAAGATTCAAGTTGTTTATTTGTCTGAAGAGTATGGTATCATCCTCTGGCAAATAAGTAATTTAGCACCATTATTTGGAATCTTAGGATTAGTAAGCAAGTATGTCACTATTAGACTTTTTATCAGATACTTGTGTGTTTCGACACCCTCTGACAGGAAGATGCCAACCACCACTTCTATTTCCTTACTTTCTTTTTTTTTTTAGTCTCTTGCTAAATGATTTTGCAACTTGTAGCGAGTCTGGATCCTCAATTCCTTGGAGTACAAGTTTGCTCTCTATAGTACACAGCTCGCTTCTCTACTGAAAGAGCTTTATACTGGTTTCTGAAATCAGACATTCATGGTTCCTTCTTTTCTTTTTCTTTTGTGCCAGTATGACCTTGTTGAAGTCAAGTCAGATCTCTGATAGACAAAATACTCATTGATTGCAGGAATGGCTAAATCAATGTTTCTAACTGTTTGCAGTGTGATATTATTCGTAAGGAATCATTGGAGATACAAAGGAAGGCTGACATGAACTGATGCAGAGTGAAATAATGAGAGCCAAGAAAATAATGTGGATGTAGCTATACTAATACAAGAAGAAAGAGCAACAGCAAAAACCCAGATTTATTGTTGAGTTGTTTCTGTCACGTTCAACTCTCCATGACCTTATGTGGGGTTATCTTGGCTAAGATACTGAAGTCGTTTGCCATTTCCTTCTCCAGCTGATTTTACAGATGAGGAAAGGGAGGCAAACGAGGTTAAGTCACTTGCTCATGGTTACACAACTATTAGGTATCTGAGGTTGGATTTGAATTCAGGTCCAACTATCTCCAGGGCTAGTGCTCTGTCTACTGCAAAACTGAATGTCATATAATTACAATGAGCAAGTGTGGTCCAACAAAATTATTAAGAAAATGCATTTCTTTCCTTTTAAGGACTCTGGGTATGGAATATTTCTTATGCTGTCAGACTAAGTTGAAACAATATGTAGACTTACTGAACTATGCCCCTCTTTTTAATTCCTTGCTATTTTGGATATCCCTCTGATTAGTGGTGAAAAAGGAATACATTTGAAACTGAAGATGATGTAAACACAAAAGATAATATTCAAAAGATTCTAAGCACAATGGGATGTTGCACTTTTTATGTCTTCAGTCAATAATCAAATAGTAAAGAAGTGGTCCACTATTAAATTTACTATTTGCAAAAGCCTATATTCTTTAAACAAAACTTATCAATATTTTTAAAAATATGTTCAATGGAATAATTATAATCATTATTTCTACAAGAAACTCATCAAAATGAAATTAATATCTTAATAGTGTCAACAGCATTGATGACACATGGGGTCCACCACATGTTATATATTCATATATGTGTGAAAGATACTTTTTTGGTGAAAAAGATTAAGGAAGCATTTTGTTTTACACAGGAGAGACATTTTTCATCATCAACAAACAATAAGAACGGTGGGGTCCATAACCATCCTAAATCTGCTAAAGAAAGATTAACACTTCCTTGCCAAAAAAGAAGAGGATTAGTAGACATTCTCAGAAAATGTGATTAAAAATCCAATATCTTCCCCAAATTCTTTTGGAACAAGTAGGTAACACTTTAATAATAGTAAATTTGGATAATAGACACATTTAAACTTAGCATTGATTCATAAAAATATATGTATGTATATATATACATATATATTTAAATAGATTTCACTCGAATACTCGTAAACCTCAAGCTACATGGAATGAACATGTTTCAAATGGTAGCATCCTAGAGGAAGAAAACAAAACCACATGAGTATAGGAAGTGGCAGACATCATCTCTGTTGTCCTATAAGCTATTGGAATTATCCTAAAAATAATTTCAGTAAGCTTAGAGAAAATAACCTAATATACACCTTTTTATTCAATTATGAAAAGTAATTATTTTATCCATTACATGATTGTTTATTGAAAATTAAATATAAAAGACCAATAGCCAGAGAGTAACTTTGTCCCCAGACCATGTCTATCTGAGCTCCATCAAATAAAGATAAGAAGAATGAGATGAATCACAGGAGAGCTGGAAATTTTAAAACTAAGAAATACCCCACAATTCACATTTTTTTTTTGCTCTTTAAAAAAACATTGTGTTTTTTATTCTGAATTTAATGAACACAAAACAAGAACACTTTCATAAATAAAGAATAAAAATGGGGAAAAGAAAGTTCAATAAAATTTATCTACACATTGACATTTAATGTATATACAATGTTTCACATCCATAGTCACCTACCTCTAGTAAAAATGGAAGGAGATATATTTTCGCATTTTTTCTTTGCATTTTTAAGAGTACTGACAGTTTCTGAGAAGAAAGCTAATTTCATTTAGGGTCTATCATTGCCTCCACATCCCTAATCTGGTAAAGTTGCTGCAATTTTCTCTGAGGACTTAAATCTTTTTTAAAATTTTTTAAAAATTTTTTAATAAATTTATTTTGAATTATCAATAATCACTTCCATAAACTTTTGAGTTTTAATTTTTTCTCCCCCTTCCTAACCCCCCTGCACAAGATGGCACACAATCTGATATAGGCTATACATACACATTCCTATTAAATATATTTTCACATTAGGGATGTTGTAAGTAAGAATTAGAACCAGTAGGAGGAACTGATGACTTAAATATTGCTCATGGGCCCTGTCTATCGAGGATTGTGGTTTGTCTACCCCTTGTTCCTTGTGTTATATACACACATATAGAGGTACATACATATATGGAAAACTGAAGATAATAAATGTTTGCTTTGTTAATTGTTATTGTTATTAATTGTATTATATTATTAAGCAATTGTTATCATACTTAATTGTTAACAGTGTTTGAACAATTAAAATTGCTCAGTATCTTATTGTTTATCTCATAGCTCAGCTCAGTACTAATTACCCTTTTGTGGCTTACTGATTTCTATTGAAGTAATATTATATAATGGCCTCTCAACCAGTTCCAAATCCACCTAATTATAAGAAATGTAGACTAGATATATGTCTCTCCAACTCATCCACCAAGGTAGGCAGGCTTTTATAGAAAATCTCTTGCTAAAATCCACATATACTATAGCTATGACATTTTCCTTAAATATTTTAGTCACCAGGTCAAACCTCTGCCTGGTGAAATACATTTCTTTCCTCAAAAGTACCATGGTCTTTCAAAAGATCATAGATTTAGAGTTATAAAGGACTTTAGTGGAATCTGGCCTACCTGTTCATTTTACAGATAAGGAAAGTGAATCCTAGAGAGGGACTTAACAAGTGCCACACAGTAAGTCACAAAAGGGGGATTTGAAACCAGGATCTCTGACTCAAAACCCTTTGAGATTTCCACTGTACCAGGCTGACTCCAGGATGTCTCTTCCTACATGAAGCATGTCCTGATTCTCCTCCTCTCCCTGACCTAGCTACATATCACTTAATTTCAATTCGTGATAATTGATATGATAATTTATAGCTTTCTTATTTGTGCATTTATGTATATATGTGTATGTGTAGTTTTGATTTACTAATTTTGAAATATTACCAAACCATTTAAAATTATTCTATCCAATTCACTTAATTCCTCAAATAACTTCTCTAGTCAATGACAAAAAGAAAAAAGAAAAACAATAAATTTGCTAGGATATTACATATTCTACTATTGTCTTTAGATAAATGGCTATGGGTCACTGATTTCAAAAGGTATGTGAAAACTTTCAGGACCTCACAAAAAATGGTTCAATTAAATTTCTCTCCAAAGTGAGAACATTTAACATTCTTAATAGGTATGTTTTTCTTCTAAAAAATATTGGTTTTCAATTACTCTCTTTGGCTGAGGTGACTAGTGCTTACTGTGGCTTAATGTATATATTTATCTTGTGTTATTCAAGTTTGTTTTTTCTCTGTAGACTATCTCAGAACTCTCTTACAGTGTTTCCCAAAATAATGACTCTCTCTAAGGTGGAATGAAAAAATTCTACACTTAAAAAGTGTAGAAATAGGTATTGTACCTGGTTCAGGTTTCTGTCGTACGTTTCTAAGTAAAGGTCGTTATTTATTTGCTCTGTGAAAATGAAAGAAAAGGAGGAAGAGAGAATAGGATAATATGTACTAATACCTCTCCTGAATAGCATAAATCCTACCACTTTTGTGATATCCCTGTCTTTTGCTGCTTCAGTTAACATTTGCATATCTTCTTTGCCTCAGTGATCATATACAATTTTCAATTATGTCATTTATACTTTGTCAGGGGTGGGGAACCTGCTGCCTCAAGTCCACATGTGGCTGGCCTTCTAGGTATCTGGGTGTAGCCTTTCAACTGAACCCAAGTTTTACAGAACAAATCTTTTTATTAAGCAGATTTGTTCTGTGAAGTTTGGATTTGGTCAAAGGTCCGCACTTGAGGACCTGGAGGACCACATGTGGCCTTGAGGCTGCAGGTTCCCCATCCCTGCTCTAAATCTTCTTAGTCACCATCTCAACCTTCCCTCTCCAATTCCCTTATTTCTTTAAAGTCTAGTATTTTTGTTTTAAAATGTAAAGACTACCTGAACAGTTTAAGAATATGTATAATTTAATATCTTTTACAATAGAGATAATTATGATTACTGCAGATTTCAGATAATTTGTTTTGTACCCCAAATCTACCAATACTAAATTGTACTCTGATTTTTCATCATGGCTTAGAGATTACCATAGGTTCTCAAAGACTATGACAGTGAACTTCAAGATCTGGTAGACCTTGCCAAACTCAAATGGTTTTGAGTATGAACCCATACCATAAGCCTTTCATCTGACCACCAGCTCTGATCTGTTTATAAAGGCTTATCAATAGATTTTTCATGAGTTGATGAAATGGTTAGCCACATAAATTCTCAAATAATATGTATTAAAACATAGGGTGCTTGTGATCTCAATTAGTGGGAAAAGTATATACACTGATGAAATCACAAATTTTAACTGTATCAACATATCTACAAACATCTTTTTGACTTTTACCGGAACCCTCTATTCCTTGTAACATCAATATATAAGCATGGATCTGCTTTTATTTTTAAATTTAAATTTGATTTTTTTGCTACCATAATTATCTACTATAAATATGTTAGCATATTTAGGACATTGTTTTCATTATCAATTTCCTTGGAATATATGGCTAGAAGTGAGATCTCTGAATTTTGAAGGAAGCTAGGCTTAAGCGGCAAATGTGGAGAGGAAAAGCATTCCAGTCTTGGAATAGTCATGAGATAGAGTCATAAAGATGGGATATGGAGTATCACATGCTTAGGAACAGCAAGTAGGTCACCTTGCTGTAAGGCCTACTTGCAAGTTGGCCAAGTGATTGGATTGTAGAGTTTGTGGAGAGTAATATGTAAGGAACTGGAAAGTTAAGAAGAGTTGAGGATCTGAAGAAATGACAAAAGACTTTCCATTTGATGGTAATTTAGAGTCACAGATTTTACCAAAATAGAGGTAAGTGGCATGGTAAGACCTATATTTTGGGAAAAAATCATTTTGACAACTGAGGGGAAGATGAATTAAAATGAAAAAACCCATAAGGCAGGAAAAGTGTTGCAATAGTTCAAGGAAGAAGTAAGGAGGGCATGAAGTGGGGTAGCCATCTAGTCCAATTCCTTTTTAAAACTGAGAAAACTGAAGTATAAAGAGCATGGATTATTTGTTCAGTATCATCCAGATAGTGTGAAGTGGGATTTATTAATCTCTCCTTTTGTTTGAGATCTAGATAGTCAAGGCCTTTAGACAATTGACATCCATTGTTTGATTACTATATAGACTTAGTAATACACCAATTAATACTTTTTATTATTTTGTAAATATATTCACAAATTAGTCATTGTCGGGGAGCTATATTCCCAAATAGTTTATAAATGCCTTAAGGGGAAGGACAATGTCTTTTGCTGCTTTGTGTCTTTCCTCTTAGGGTTCCCTCGTAGAGCTTAGTGCTTTATATGGTATGCCATCAATAAAATTAAATTGACAAAAGATGCAAGACATTATAACATATTGTTGACTAATATTGATAGTGCAGTCACTAAAATGTTGCTTAGCCATACTTTTCCATTCTATATTTGTGCAGTTAATTTTGAACCCAAATTCAGAATTTCATATTTATTCATATTAAATTTAATCTTGCTAACTTCAGTCTATCCACAATTCAAGTCCATTAAGAACTCTGTGATTTTGTCATCCAATGTATCTGATATCCCTTAAAACTTCATGCTATTGGCAAAGTTGATAAGCATGCCACTTGTGACTCCTCCAAATTTTGTTAAAAATTTTGCAGGGAAGCATCATGATGAAAGCATCATGGCATTAGTAGACAGAAGAAAGAACGCTGGCCCTGGAGTCAGAGAACCTAGTTTCAAATCCTGTCCCTGATATTTAGTACCTGTGTGATCTTGGCAAGTCAACATCTGTAGTCAAGTTTCTACTTCTATCAAAAAGGAGGAATTTTACCAGATGGTTTGAACGTTTCTTTCTCTATCTCTATATCTATGATTCTACCATTTTCCTTCATATTTTCATCTATTAGTTAATCAAAACTTTGTCTCTAATTGGTCATGCTGTCCAAATTCATTTAAACATGAGAGATGAGGAGTAGATACATAATCTCCAACTTGTCCAACGAGGCAGCAGGCTTTTATTAAAAAAAAATCTTGCTGCAATCCAAAAGTGCTATATCTGTGACATTTTCCTTACCTATTATTTTAGTCATCAAGTCAAGAAAAACTGTCATTATTCATAGTATCAGAGAGAGAAAACAGAAAGAAGATGAGAAATCATCTGGTCCACCTTCCTCATTTTAGAGATAAAAATCTGTCATGACTTGGTCTTAATGAGCTCATGCTTGCTCATAGTGGGTGTCATTCCTTCTAAGTGTTTACAAGTCATTCCTTTAATCATTTTTGAAATAATGTTCACCCGGATTATACATTAAGCTCATTGGTTTAAAGTATGAAGTAACCACGTTCTGCTCCCTTTGAAAATTAGGACAATATTTGGCTGCCTTTCATTCTACAGATCCTCTCTAAATTATCACTCTCCATGATTCTCTGAAGATCTCCAAGGGTGATTCAGCAATCAAACCCGGAAAAAATGGATGGGAGAATTAAATCAAATAATAAAGTGATCTGGGATGACTATGTGACTGGAAAGAAGGAGCCAGCTGTGACAAGTGCTATGGAAATAGCATAAACATGACTTGGCAACTGATTTGATAAGAGTTGGTGTGGCATAGTGAATAGAGTTGACTCTGAAACCAGGAAAACACAAGTTCAAGTACTATTCCTGACAAATACAGATTCTGTGACCCTGGGGATATCTAAATCTTTCAGTGTTCTAAGCAACTCTTTAAGACTATAAATCACTGAGAAGGCATTGTTCTGAGTTACTTTCTTCATCTTGGAATGGCATATCCCAGTGAAATAAAAGGTCCAGTCACTTAACTGGTTTTATATAGGGATAAGAAAGAGGAAAGTATCAAAGATCTCTGAATTTGGAAACCTGAGAGACTGGGAAGAGATTGGTGCCCTCAACATGCTTGACTCAAATCTCCCCACTCTATTTCATCCTCCATACATCTGACAAAATCATTTTCCTAATGCACATATCTGACTATGACATTTTCTGACTCAATTAAATATAGTGGTTTCCTGCTGCATTTTGGTATATTATATAAACCCCTGCATGTCATTTAAAGTTCTTTACAATCTAGCCCCTTCCTACATTTCTAGTCTTCTTACACATTACTACCCCATAGTTTAGCCATTGTTAATGCTTGTTACTTTTTACATAGGTGGAATTCCATTTCCAGTCTCTGTGCCTTTGAACTGATTGCTGCCTATACTTTGAATGCTCCTCTTTTTGACCCCCTACCTGTTTAATCCCTGGTTTCCTTAAAGATACAGCTTCTGTCCCCTGCTATAAGAAAACCTTTCCTGATTTGCCCATTTGCTATAACCCTCACCCCTACCCTGAGAAAAAAACTGTGTTGTATTTATTTTTCCTGTGACAGGGGTTATATGAAAATGTCTGGCACATTTGCAAAAAAAATATCCTTATTAGAGGAGGAAACAGTTATTTGACACAGCATGCCTGCATATAGTTGAACTTAACATGAAAAGTTGGGAAAGGGGGCATTCCTTTTTTCCTTCTTGCTTCAAGAGAGGACCCAAATTGGTTACATTAGAGGAGAGGAGAGGAGAGGAGAAGAGGAGAGGAGAGAGGAAGAGAGAAAGAGGGAGAGGAGAGAGAGGGAGGAAGAGAGAGAGGCAGAGAGAGAGACACACAGAGAGAGAGACAGAGACAGAGACACAGAGAGAGACAGAGACAGACAGAGAGAGAGCCAGCCTTCTCAATCACTTTCAAGGACAAATTCCCTGAAGTATCTATGGAAGCAAGCTAGAAATCATAATCATTATGTCACAGGTCAGAGGGAGAAACTAAGTCAGTCTCTCTCTCTCACTCTCTCTCTCTCTCTCTCTCTCTCTTTCTCTCTCTCTCTCATAATCCACTCCCTGAACTTGGAGTCAGGATAATCTAGATGGAAATCCTGACACTGTGTGACTGTGAGTAAGTGTCAATATCTTTGAGCCTCAATTTCTTCATCTATTAAAGGAGGGCATTAGACTCAATGACATCTAAGGTCCCTTTACAGCTCTAAAACTATGAGATGATGTTTTGCAAAACTTAAAGTGCTATATAAATGTTAATTAATTTTTACCATTATTTGGGTTTTCTTTAATATCTCCAGTGACAAGACAGATAATATAATGGGAAATATATTGGAGTTTGGCTTGAATTAGAAAGATCTGAGTTCAAACTCTGCCTCAGACATTTACTGGCTTTTTAACCCCGGGGAAGTCACTTAATCTCTCTGAGTTTCATTTTCATCATCTCATAGAAGCATCTATCTCAGAGGGTTATTATTAAGGTCAAATGAATTAAAATTTTAAAACACTTTGAACACATTATATAAATGCTGTTTGCAACTACTCCTACTTCTACTATTACCACTACTTTAATTATTCTTATTCTTATTACCTCTTGAGGCAGCACATTCCACATTTGGATAGCTCAATTACTAGAAGCTATTTCTTACATCTAACTTAAGAATGCTATGCTTGTTGGAGCTGAAAGATGCCACTGTTCTCAATTTTGAAATCTTACTCAGTGAACTGGTCCCTTTTCATTCATCCCCCCCAGGATGAGGACAAAGTCTGGGTCTCAGTCCTATTAAATCTCTGGATGGCCCAGAAACCATAATCATGGTATTCCCAACTTCAGTGAAATAAATGTTTTACCAGAAATATTTGTTCTGGATAGATAATAATGATAATAATAGCTAACATTCATAGACAGTTTACAATGTGGCAGGCACTGTGCTAAGCATCTAAAAAAAATTATCTCATTAGATTCTCACAACAGCTCTTGGAGGTAGGTGCTATAATTATCAACAAAAATTTGATGAGAATATCCAAATTGTACCCTGGAAATGTGAAGCAAAAGGAGAGGAGCAAACATGGGGTACATTTTATGTATGTTGATTGCAAATTTTTTGCGTAGCCTATGGTAGAAATCATTGAAATAAATGATTACAGAATGCCATTGGTACATAGAGAGGCTTGGCATCACTACCTTGAAGAAGTTGAAATCCGGCTCATCTTAGACACTTACTAGCAGTGTGACCTTGGCAAGTCAATTAACCTCTGTTTGCCTTAGTTTCTTCAACTGTAAAATGGGAATTTTAATAGCATCGAATTCACAAGGTTGTTATGAGTATAAAATGAGATAATATTTGTTAAAAAAACATTTCTCAAAGTGCTTGGTACATAATAGGTAATATGTAAACGTTTATTTCCTTCTTTCTGTCACTAGTTGAATGACATAAAATCTGAAAAATCTTGTTAATAACTGTCAATATTGGAGAAGAGAACAAGCAAAAACTACAAACAAACAAAAAAAATAGGTCAGTAATATTGTTGTGTATATTTGTTCTGCCTGCTGGAATCTCTAAATTCAGAATTTAGACATACATGGGAGCAACAGTATGTAGGCTAAAGCAGAATATATTTTCTAAAAAAAAATATGAGAGATAACAGTTACACAATCTCAGGTGAAATTCTCTGTCTAATGTTCAGAGACTTTTCCTCTCCAGAAATAGCTTTGTGCTCCCCAGCTGTCAAATCAAGGGGCATCATTGAGGTTTTACATATGGATGTATGATGGGAAAGCAAATGCATACTAGGGCAATCTGAAAAATGTCATCAGGAGTTTCTATGGTAACTGAAAGAGATGCAGCTTTTGAATCCTCCTAGGGACTAGGAATTTGGAATGAGCCAAATATCATTCTCCATGAGGTAGCTGAAGTTACTGGTGCTTTCAAAATGAATAGGCAATGCCACAATTAATCCCCTTATTTGTGATTCTCAATGACAGAAACAGATCACTATCTGCACATTGTGGCTCTGGTGATCAGTATCCATTGTAAAGATGACCTAAATTAACAGACATTTCAGGGCTGCCTTTTCAGTGATCTTGCAATATATGTACAGAACCAAAGTTTGAGATTAAAGCATTACAGCCATGTCCAAAATTTAGAGCATTAATAATTAAATAATTAGTTACTACTTTACATACCAGCCATTGTGTACAAAAGAAAAAAGGCTTGAGACCATTTATTCAGGTGATTGTAGCACAGATTGATAACATAGATAATTATATTTTCTGTCAGGTTTTATTCTTTCTCATTTGCTTAAATTTATCAATTATGAAACATCTATTAAATGGCTATTATGTGGCAGCCCTATGCTAGTTGCTGTAGATACAAGGATAAAAGGGAAATGGACCCATGTTTAATAAGCAAAAGCTCATTTAAATCTGCTAAGGATAATTAGACTTGTTTTGCTCAATTTTTAATGAATACAGCAATGTCCAGATAATAGCATGCACTCAAATGGAAAATCTATTCAGCTGATCCCTCAGATGACTCAGAGGGTAATGAAAAGAAGTATGGTGAGTACAGGTCGGTTGCAGCATATTGCTGACTTTGACATTCTCCACTTTTTCATTTCTTCCAAATATGACATCACATAATTGCTAAGCCTAGATGGTCTGGGTTGCTTGCTCTCTCCCTCCCCTGCTAAGGGTCCCTTAGTTATTTATACTAGCATACAGATCACATTCAGTCCTGGGGGTGCTTGAAACCAACAGAAAGGAGTCAGGCTCTTTTTCTCACATTCTATGGCTAGAATTCTCCACTAGAAAGCCCTGAAGTCTAGGTACTTCATAAAAAAAGGAGAATGGAATGGTACTGAATGTATAACATAGATCAGGTATATGATGGCTATTTGTTCCATATACACAAAATAAATACATACATAAATACACTACATAAAGACCCACAAGTAAGCATCAACCAAAAATAGCACACTGAAACCAATTCCTACTATTTCCTCTGTCACTCCAGTCACTGATAAAGATACATCCCTTCTCTTTTCCAATGTCAATATGAAGGCTTGGTTCAACTCCTTCCTGTCTTCAGCAGCAATTTGCTTCCAACTTCATCCTGACTCTTTATTCTTCAGTGTTTCTATATTTGTTCATTCCCTGCTACTTACAAACACACTCGTACATTGCCCAAACTTAAAAAAAAAATCAACCTTATTATATTCTGCCATGCTTGCTGGTTATTCTTTCTTTTTACCTTTCTTAGCTAAACTCTTTGAAAAAATTGTCTACATTTGGAACTTTCAATTCCTCTCCTCTCACTTTCTTCTTAACCTTCTGTAAGCTGGCTTCTGTTCTCATTATTCAGTTGAAGTGGCTCTCTCCAAAAATACCAATGATAACTTAACCTCCAAATCTATACACCTTTTCTCAGTTCTCATATGTCTTTACTGATTTGTAGCATTGGATACAGTGGATCACTTCCTGCTACTGGATATATTTTCCTCATCTGGGTTTTCATGACTTTACTCTCTTGGTTCTCCTTTTACATGGTTGACTACTCTTTCTTATTCTCCTTTGTTGGTTCTTCATCTATGGCATGCTTAATAACTATAGGGTCCTCAAATTCTCTGTCCTGGACTCTTTGGTCTTTTTTTTAAATCCCAGGCACTTGGTGATCTCATTACTTAGCATGAGTTCAAGTAAAATAACTATACAAATGATTCATATATATATTATAATATATATAATATATATATATTATATATATATATATATATATCCAGCCTTAGTTTCTCTTCTGAGCTCCAGTACTGAACCTCTTGCTCTCTGTTGGATTTATCCACCTAGATTTCTCATAAGCATCTCAAATTCATTAGGTCCAAATTAGAACTTTTTTTTTTCTTTATCTTTCTCTCAAACCCACCCGTCTACCAAACATCCATGTTACTTTTGAGAGCACTATCATCATTCCTATCACCCAGGCTCAAAACTGCTGTATAATCCTAGTCTTTATACTTCCATTCACCCCATATATTTAATTTTATAGTTTCTATACTATATATATACATATATATATGTATATTTATATATATCACATATATAAACTCACGCTTTGTACATCACTTATATTATTACATGTTATATTCAGTCAATTGGTAAAATTTACATGTTCAACTTTTGCAACTTCAAACATTTACATCATTTTATTGGTAAACTCATTTCTACTTTTGCATTGGTAACCATGCACATTCATGACTATGCACAGTAGAGAAAGAAATGCAAGTCTGCACAGCAGCTGGTATCCTATTAGATACTTCACTAGTCTCATTCACCCTCCCATTGTAGATTAAAGAGCATACTGTGCATTTGTTGCCTGTTTTCACTGTTTGCTTTAAAACTCATTTTGTATTGCAATTATGCCCCCAAAGTGTAGGGCAACTCCTTTGGGCTCCAAGCCCAAGCAAGCAAAGTTAGTGATGTGTCTTAATAAGAAAATAAAGGTGTTAGGTAAACATCATGCCAGAATGCCTGCAGCCATTATTCACCATGAACCTGGCATTAACTAATCAATGATTTATTTTATCCACAAAAAGGAGGAAAGTATTTCTAATAGTGTTTGTGAATCCAATCCAGAAAGTGCTAAAGTACCTCTTACCTGTACAATCTCTAGCAAAAGATTTCAAGTTTTGGAGGTCACAGGAACTTATCCCATATTTACCATAACTTCAGTTTATCAACATTCATATTTTTTTTTACTTCTGTTCTTTTTTCTAGGAATGTTACCTCACAAAAATTGAAGGTTGATTATATTACGTATCACTTATCTATTCAATAATAATAATAATAATAATAATAGCTAATATTTGTATAGTACCTACTCCTTGCCAGACACGGTGCTAAGCATTTTATAATTATTATCTAATTTGATACTCACAACAACCCTGGGAGGTAGGTACTATTATTATCCCCATTTTACAATTGAGAATACTGAGCCAGACAAAGGTTAAGTAACTTGCCCAGGGTCACACAGCTAGTAAGTGTCTGAGGCAAGACATAAGCTATCATGACTTCAGTTTAATGTCTTCTCATCTTGGTCTCTCAGAATCCTTCAAGACTCAGTTTTGATGCCATTTCCTCTGTAATATTTTGCCCCAATCCAGTTGCTCACACTTCCACCCTCCTCCCAACATTTTGTATTTGTTTCTCTGCAACACTTCTAATAGAATATAAGCTTCTTGAGGAAAGGAACAATTTCATTTTTGTCTCTGTATTCTAATACCTAGTGCAATTCCTTGCATTTAGTAAGTACTTAATATTTGATGTTTGACACAATGCAATAGGGTTCACTAGAAGTTTCCAAACCAATCTTTAGTAAATACTCATCTAAAATATATGGTTCCATATAGAATGCATGTATACATCTGATGTTTATTTTTTCAGTTGTTAACAACATAGGAACAACATTGCCATTTATTTAAATTGGGAACTACCTGTACATGTCTATAAACACTGTTTGGGTACAGGAGCTTCACAACCTAGGTGTCATTCTTGAATCCTCACTCTTTCTCACTGCCCCCCTCCACCTCTTTCTGATCTGTTGTGAAGGCCTATTTATTTTACTTTTATAGTATCTCTCACATGTATACATTGGTACAACTCTGGTTCATGTCCTTATTACCTTATGGCTAGACTACTGAAACAACCTGCTAGTTGGTCTGTCTGCCACAAGCCGCTTATATCTCACCCCTCTTCATACCCTACCCAACATATTTTGAAATCCAGTGAACCTTGGTCTGTTTGCTGTTTCTTGAATAAAACACTCCATTTTCTGACTCCGACATCATAGTCTGTTCTCCATGTCTGGAATGCTTTCCTTCTTCATCTCTGCCTCCTGGTTTCTCGGATTCCTTCAAGCCCCAGCTAAAATTCCATTTTCTATAAAAAGCCTTTCCTGATCCTCCTTTATTCTAGTGCCTTCTCTTTCTTGATCATTCTAATTTACACTGTATATACCTTGTTTATACAGTTAGGTATATACATATGATCTCACTCATTAGATTGTGAACTCCTTAAGAGCAGAGACTGTCATATACCTTTCATGGTATCCCTTAATGCTTAGCACAATGTCTGATAGTAGGCCCTTAATAAACTGATTGACTTTCCACAGATGCATCAAAATTTGAGCTGATTTTCACTGAAGAGTTGAATTCAAAGACTATTACTTGTACAAGAGGAGAATTAATTAACAAAGACTACGAGCCTTACATGGCTCAAAATGCAATAGTCCAGAGGATGCTGAGTTGCATGTATATAGAAGTAACAGGCACAACAATGGTTCTCAAAAGAAGTAATGAAATCACAAGAGGAGAATTTTAATCAGCTTCAAACTGAGGAAGTCATTAGATAACAGATTTACTGGAAATGGCAGTGAAAATTATAATAAGAATAAACTAGCTCAAGAAGGGTAATATTTCAGTAATAACACAATACTTAACTGGCAGCTTTACTTACAGACACAGAAAATTCAAGTGTTTTTCAGGGATGCTTGTCTAAACCTTAGATGTCCTTTCTTTTAATATAAGATACCAGTTGTTGCAACATACACTGGATATAAAGCATACAAATGAATGGCCTAGGACATTTGTCCAGCACAAACCACCAATCAATTTAAATTTGTAGTTGATTCGAAAACTTCTCCACCTGACATCACTTCCAATGTGGTAATATTCCCCTTGCTCCTTAAAATCTGTATTTAATTTTAAAAAGAGAATCATTTTTATCACCCTGAGAATATGTTTCCCCTTCAATTTTTGCTCCATGGGGAAGAGAAAATAAATTTTCAGCTTTTACTGAATATTGGGAGAATGAGACTCCAAGAACAATTTACAAGTTTCAGTATAAAATTCAATGCAATTCACTACCTCATAATATGAAAGTTTTCACATCTGATACAAGCACTTACATTTTATTATTTTATATCCTGGTGACTAAAAAGTTGAAATCATTTTTAAAAAACCCTGTTTTCAATTGCTTCCATATTTGGGGGGATGACTTCAGATATTATTGTTTCTGAAAGTTCATTTAATACAATAATATATATTAAGAATCTCTTGTGGACCTGATGATGTGATAAATAATTTTTAGAACTATTAGCTCTTACTTCTTTATTTGCTCTATTCTTCACTATTTTTCCCAAGGAGCAAAAATGGCTATGGACTTTGAAGAAAAATAAACACCAAAGCTTGAAATATTAAAGAACTTACTTTTTTTTTCTTTGAACCTACTGGAAAAATAAGGGCAACTAGGTGACACAGTGGATAGACCACTGGGTCTGGAGTCAGGAAGATCTGAGTTCAAATATGGAGTAAGACACTATTAGCTGTGTGACCTTGGACAAGTCTCTTACCCCTGTTTATCATTGTTCCTCATTTGTGAAATGAGCTGGAGAAAAAAAATGGTAAACCACCCTGCTTCCTTGCCAAGAAAACCCTAAATGGAATTCATGAAGAGTCAGTCAAGACTGAAATGAATGAACAACGACAAAAATGGGAAAATCAAAACTAATGAAACCTCACTCCTCATCTATAAATAATGCCATGAATGTTATCAATAAATAGATTTATTTAAAAAATCATGTATCTAAGTCTGATTGGTTTTATGTTTTTTTGCCATGTGTATAGGAAGTAAGGTCCTTCATTGTCTATAATCAAATTATAGAATTAAAATGCTGTCAACCAAGAATCATTTTCCTTTCTTTTTTCTAAGCAGAATGATGTGGTAACCAAGAGTAACTTGAGTTTAAAATATAAACTGATTTGCAAATTCCTACAGAGGAATATGAAAGATTATGAGCAGTGTTATCTCATACTTAGCAAGATTCATTGGAGAGAAAACTTGGTAGGAAAGGAGATGCCCAAGGAAACTAAAACACTCCAAGATATGTGGATTAGGATGCAGTGTTTAGTATGTTCCCTGGACTATGTGTCTTCTTCTCCAGACATCTTTAAATAAAGGCTAATTGGTCAGTTTATGTTGTAGAGAGCATTTTTTTTAGAGGCTTGGCTTGAACTAGATGGCCAATAATCAATTAACATTTATTAAGTGCCTAATATGTGCCAGGCACTATGCTAAGTGCTTGGGGATACAATAAGAGGCAAAAGTCAGTCTTTTCCCTGGAGAGCTTATAACAAACAAATATGTACTAACAAGTTATATACAAGATAAATTAAAAAAATGATTAGTAGAAGGAAGAAAATAGAGTTCAAAGCTGTTGGAAAAGGCTTCCTATAGAAGATAGGATTTTGGTTAGCATTTAAATGAAACCAGAGAAAGCAGTAGGTGGAGATGAAGAAGGAGATCATTTCAGGCATGGTAGACACCCAGAGAAAATGCTCAGGGCTGAGAGATGGAGTATCTTGCTTGTGGAACATTCAAGAGGCCAGAGCCATGGGATGGAAGAGAAGAGTGAGTGGCAAGGAGAAAAGTGTAAGAAGACTGGAAGGGTAGGAGGGGGGCTAGGTTATGAATAGTTTCAAATGACGAACAGAACATTTTGTATTTGACCTTGGAGGCTTTAGGGTGTCACTGGAGTTTATTGAGGGGTGTGTGTGCGTGTATGTGTATGTGTGTGTGTGTGTGTGTGTGTGTGTGTGTGTGTGTGTGATAGATCTGTACTTCAGGAAAATCACAGTAGTGAATGAGTGAAAGATGGATTAAAGTGGCAAGTATATACAGTAGCTTGCTATTGCAATAATCAGGGGTGATGAGGGCTTGAACTAGAGTGGAGGCTGTGTCAGATGAGAGAAGGGAGAATTTTCAAGAAGTAGAAAGATGAAATTGAAAAACCTTGGCAAAATGTGGGGTTGGTGTGAGAGTGACGAGTCCAGAATGACTCTTAGGTTGCAAGTGTGAGGGACTAGAAGGATAGTGTTGCCTTCTATAGTAATAGGAAAGGTAGTGGGGGAGAGGTTTTGGGAGAAAAGATAATGAGTTCCAGTTTGAACATATTTAGTTTAAGATGTCTACTAACTTCCAATATGATAAATCTGAAAGACCATTGGAGTTGTGAGATTAAAGTTCAGCAAAGAGGTTGGGGTAGAATAGGTAGATTTGAGAAGGTCATTAAAGAGAACTGATGAGTAAAGTAGTATAGAGGGAGAAGAGAAGGTGCAAGGACAGAAGCCTGTGGGACACTTACAATTAGAGGACATAGTCGATGAGGATCCAGGAGAGAAAAGAAAGAAGTAGTCAGATACATAGAAGAAGATCTAGGTGAAGTCCTGAAAAACTAGAAAAAAGAGAGTATCAAGGAGTGAGTTATCGGTAGTTCCAAAGGCTATAGAAAAGTTGAAGAAAATGAAGATTGAGAAAAAATGAGTTTGACAATTAAGGGATCATTGGAAACTTTGAAGAAAGCAGAACTGGAATGATAAGTTTGGAAGCTAGATTTTGAAATGTTAAAAAGATAGTAAGAGATGAGAAAATGGAGGTATTCATTATAGATGGCGTATTCAAGGAGTTTAGCTATAAAGGGCAGACAACATATTTAGTAGTGATGGAGGGATTAAGTGAAGAGTGTTTTTTCAGGATGGGGGAAACATGAGCATGTTTGTGGATGATAGAGAATAAGCCAATAGACATGGAAAGACTGAAACTAAGTGATAGTGTAGAGATGCAGGGTGGGGGTTGGGGAACACAAATCAAGATCTCCACCCACCAAAACATAATAGGTGTATTCCCTTGAAAAGGTTTATAAGAGGTCATGGACATAAGTTTTATGGGGTAGGAAGGAGTAGATGAATTGTGATATGCACCATTGGAAGGAGGACCCACATTGATGAGATCATAGATCCACCAACGTTTTGAAGAGTTTGGGTTATCAGAAGAACATATAAATGGAGAGCCCTAGAGGACAATTGGAAATATAGTAGTAGAACTTATGGGTCAAGAAAGGTTCTAGGAATTCTTTGCATAGTAGACGTATATATACATACACATATACACATAGACATACACACACCCAATGGGGATATGTAAAATTATTTAAGAAGAGAGCAAGGGAAAAAAAAAGAGAAGAACAATAGCAAAAAAAAAAAGGACAAACCTTTTTCCTGTGATAGTCTGTAGAACAATAGTACCAGAAAACTTCATTTTACACAGCACATATTAATCTGAAAACTTGCAAGGAGTTTAACTGTTAAGAAAAAATAGCTGAGAACTCATCATTTGACAAAAATTACTAGGAAAACAGGAAAGCAATTTGGTAGAAATTATTCAAGGAACAACATCTCACATTGTATACCAAGATAAGATCAAAATAGGTAAATGATTTATACATAAAGGTTGATGTCATTAGAAAATTAGGGATCATGGAAAAAATTTAATAGTTATACCTGCAGACAAGGAAAGAATTTATAATGAAAAGAGAAAGAGGATCACAGAAAGTTAAAAAAAAGGATAATTTTGATTCCATGAAATTAAAAAAGTTTTGCATAAACAAAACCAATGTAGCCAAAATTAAAAGGAAAGCAAGAAACTGAGGGGGGAGGGGATTTGATAAAGTCTTCATTTCTCAAATAAATAGGGAACTGAGCAAAATTTATAAAATAAAAGCCATTCCTTAATTGATAGACATTCAAAGGATATAAACAGGAAGGAAAAAAATCAAAGATATCAATAGTCATGTAAAAAATCCTCTAAATCACTGTTGATGAGAGAAATGGAAATTAAAACAACTCTGAGGTACCACCTCACACCTATCAGATTGGCTAATATGACAAAAAAGGAAAATGACAAATGTTGGAGGGGATGTGGATAAATTGGGACACTAATACACTGCTGGTGGAGTTGTAAACTGCTCCAACCATTCTGGATAACCATTTGGAACTAGGACCAAACACCTATTAAACTGCATACTCTTTGATGCAGCAATACCACTATTAGGTATGCATCCTGAGCATAGCAAAGAAAAGTGAAAGGGATCACCATGTGCAAAAATATTTATTTTTGTTGTTGTTCAGCCATTTTTCAGTCATATCCAACTCTTTCTGACCCCATATGGGGCTTTCTTGGCAAAGATTATAGAATGTTTTCCCATTTCCTTTTCCAGCTCATTTTACACACGAAGAAACTGGGGCAAACAAGGTTAAGTGACTTGACAAGGGTCAAGTAAGTATCTGAGGCCAGATTTTAATCCAGGTCTTCCTAATTCCACACCCAGTGCTCTATCCACTGCACCACCTAGCTGCCTAAAATATTTAAAGCAACCAAACTACCAAAATAATTTTATAGAGCTAGAAAAAATAATAACAAAATTCATCTGGAAGAACAAAAGGTCCAGAATATCAAAGGAATTAATGAAAAGAAACACAAAGGAAGGTGACCTACCCATGCCAGATCTCACATTATATTGTAAAGCAGCAATCATCAATACTACTTGGCAATGGCTAAGAAATAGAGTGGTACATCAGTGGAATAGGTTAGTCACACAGACACAATAGTCAATGACTATAGTAATCTGCTATTTGACAAACCCAGATTCCAGCTTCTGGGATAAGAACTCACTATTTGACAAAAATTGCTGGGAAAATTGGAATGTTTGTTTCCCCTTTTTGTCATTTTTCCCATTGGTTCTAATTATTCTTTACAATGTGACTAATGTGAAAATAGGTTCAATAGGAATGTATATGTAGAACCTATGTCAGATTGTATGCCATCTTGGGTGGGGGAGGGGAGAAAAGGGGAGAAAATTTGGAACTCAAAATTTCATGGAAATGAATGTTGAAAACTAAAAATAAATTATTATTATTGTTGTTATTGTTGTTGTTGTTGTTGTTATTATTATTATTTTGTCTAGGCAGTGGGGTTAAGTGACTTGCCCAGGGTCACACAGTGTTAAGTGTCTGAGGTTGGATCTGAACTCAGCTCCTCCTGAATCCAGGGCTGGTGCTCTATCCGCTGCACCACCTAGCTGCCCCAATAAATATTTTTTTAAAAGAAAAAACAGGGGCAGCTCGGGGGTGCAGTGGATAGAGCACTGGCCCTGAAGTCAGGAGGACCTGAGTTCAAATCCAGCCTCAGACTGAACACTTGACACTTATTAGCTGTATGACCCTGGGCAAGTCACTTAACCTCAATTGCCTAAAAAGGAAAAAAAATGAAGGAGAATAAAAAAAGAAAAAATATATAAAGCAACTTTTTTGAGGTAGCAAAAAATTGGAAATTGAGGTGATGCCCATCAATTGGAGAATGGCTAAACTATTGTAGTATATGATCATCATGAATACTATTATGCTATGAGAAATGATTAAGGAGGTGGTTTCTGAAAAACCTGGTAAGACTTATATGAACTCATGCAAAATAAGTGAGCAGTACCGGGAGAACACTGCATATAGTACAAACAATATTTTAACGATGATCAACTGTGAAAGAGTTAGCTATTCTGATCAATACAATGATCCAAGTTATTTCCAAAAGCCCCATTATGAAAAATGCTATCCAACTCCAGAGAGAGAACTGATGAACTCTGAGTGTAGATTAAAGTATAGATTTATTTCCATTGTTTTTTGTTGTCAGTGTTTGTCTATGTGTGTGTGTGTGTGTGTGTGCATGTGTGTGTGTTGTAACATGGTTAATATGGAAAAAAAAGAAAGAACAAAACAGCTTCTACTGGGTTTAGGAAGCTTGAACAATCACCCTCTCCAACTAATGGGGTCCCTCTCAGTTAAAGTTCCATTCATGTAGGTCAAGTTCAATTCTCAAGGAATTTAACAGAAGAGAGTCAAGTCCTTTTTGTCAAAATCTGGTTCTTCATATCCTTACTTTGGAGACCCAGGGAAAATCATTTAAAGTCTAGCTTTGGCTAATGTTCATATCTTCCCAAAAAAGAGAAGTACAAGAACACAGCAGAAAAGTACCAAGTGAATATGAATGGCGTGTAAGACATTTACTTCCTAGACACAAAAGAACTCAAATGTGTGCATTGACAAGGTCTTAAACAAGCAGTGGCAGTAAGTTATGATTACTGTTATACTCCATTGAGAGGCTCATATTCAAAACATCAAAACATGAAACATTTTTTGAGGTTGCTGAACTATTTCACTTTCACCTTATTTCTTTTCTGTATAAATATTTCTTTCAAGGTTCATGTCTTCTGGCCATCCTTTTTGTCTTATCCTTTTTCTAGCAATCACCTCTAATGTAAAAACTCTTCATGTTGCGAGTGAGCTTCAATTGAGGGACCCAGGATCTTCTAACCTCTCAAACTTAAAAGGTTGACTCTAAAGCTAGAGATGTTCATCTCAGATTTTACATTCTGTCACCTGTATTTAAGAAATACATGCAAGCACCAGAGGCAGTTATAACTTTGAGGTCTAGTCACAATCTTACTTTGGCCAACACATGTGTTGGTTGCCATACATAAGAAGCTTAGCCTCTCTTCCTGACTGGGAGAGAGCAAAGTGCCTCTTCTTCAATCCTCAAAAGGAGGCTTGAGCACCTGTACTGGCTGCCTTGGTGAGTAATCACCTCTTAGGCAGCCCTCTAGCTTTTTGCCATTATGGAGACCTTAAGGGACCATATAATGTTTACAATATCATCCCAAAGCCATTCAACCCTGAGGCAGTACGTGTGGCCCACTGGAAAGGGTCAAGACAAAGGCATGACCAGAAAGAGTCCAGCTACAAAGTCATTACATGTTACTCTGGAAAAGGCCCAGCTCAAGTCCAAATCCATGGAGAGTGTTCTAGCCAGAGAAAAGGAAAGGGATGGCAAGCAAGAAGGGGAAAGGGCAGGTAGAGAAATGATCCTTTGATTATATCTTTGACATAAATGTCATAAGTAATATTATTTTGAGATGATCTAAGGGAGAAGTATTTCTAAAATGTAAAAGTACTATGAGGAATCCTGAAAAATGAATTTTTCTCCTATTAGAATCTATTTTAATGTATCTTTTTTAGATTAAGCACTGGTGTTGCTTAGCTCATGTTTACATAAATTGGAAAAGGACCATTTTTGACTATACTTTATTTGTAGAACTCTTGGCAGCTTTGTATTAAGTTTAATAAATATCATCATTCTGATTCTAACTCTATTTTTTCTCTGTTAAAATATTTAAAGAAAGTGTTCTCCTTTCCAGTTTTAGGTCATAGGTAAATGTTACTGCCTATGTTGTCAAAATTTAATCACTACAGGGACTGCAGAATGCTTTAGTCACACTAAATAATTAATTGTAGAGGACCTGTTAGAATAAGATCATATTTTTTTAGCAGTGAGGTTGGAAGACTTTGATGGGAATTTATTTCTTGATGAATGTTTCAATAAATATCACTAAAATAGTTTGTATATAAAAGTTTTTCTTATATCCCAGAGACACAGTGCTTTATTGATCTTTTCCTAAGGTACTGATGCTCAGACCTTCACTGCTCTATTTCCTCAGCACACAAATAAGTGGTTGGCAAGTATAAAAGCAGAGTCCATAAAAAAACATATCTATATTTGTGTGGGTAATGTCTAATAACTAGCATTTCAAAGTGCTTTAAAATATCTCATTTGATCCTCACAATCACACTGGGACATACTCTTAATATATTTTCCCCAATTACAGGTAAAATATTTTTAACATTGATTTTTAAAATTTTGAGTTCCAAATTCTCCCTCTCTTTTGCTCCTCCCCCCCTTCATTAAGATGGCAATCAATTAGCTATAGGTTATACATTTGCAGTCACGCAAAATATATTTCCATATTAGTCATGCTGTAAAAGAAAATACAGACCAAGAAAAAGAAAAATAAAGACATTTTAAAAAAGTATACTTCCATCTGCATTCTAACTTCATCAATTTTTTCTCTGGAGCTGGATATCAATTTCCATAATGAGTTCTTTATTATTATCTTGGATCATTGTAGTCCTGAGAAGAGTCATTCATAGTTGTTCATCCCCACAACGTTGCTGTTGCCGTGTACAATGTTCTCCTGGTTCTATTCATTTCACTTTGAATCAGTTCATGCAAGACTTTCCAGGGTTTTTTGAGAGCATCCATTTTGTCATTTGTTATTTTACAATAGTATTCCATCACAATCAAATACCAGAACTTATTCAGTCATTCCCCAAGTGATTGAATCCCTCAATTTCCAATTCTTTGCTACCACAAGAAGAGCTACTATCAATATTTTTATACATATGCATCCTCTTCCTTTTTCAAAAAATTTTTGGAATACAGGTGTAGGAGTGGTATTGTTGTTTTAAAGGGTGTTTTTATAGCTCTTTGGGCATAGATCCAAATTATTCTCTACAATGATTGAATCAGTTCACAACTGTGCCAATAATGCATTAGTGTCCCAATTTTCCCACATCCCCTCTGACATATATAATTTTCCTTTTTCTGTCAGTGGGGTGCTACCCTTCTATTAGCCCCACCTCTTGTCTTATACTTTTCCTCTCCCACTTTCCTGTATAGTAAAATAGATTTCTATACCCAATTGAATCTTTATATTATTCCCTCTTTGATTCAACTCTGATGGGAGTAAGGTTCAAGCACTCCCTCCTCCCCCATCTTTCCCTCCATTGTAAAGGCTCTTTTTTCCTTTTTTAATGTAAGATAATTTACCCCATTCTACTTTTCCATTCTCCCTTCTCCAAGTGCATTCCTCTTTCTCATCCCTTAAATTTATTTTTTAGATATCATCCCATTATATTCAACTTGTACCCATGCCCTCTGTTTACATATACATCTTCTAACTACCCGAATAATGAGAAAGTTCTCAAAAGTTAAAAGTATCATCTTCCCATGTAGGAATGTAAACAGTTTAACCTTATTGAATCCCTTATGTTTTCTCTTTCCTGTTTACCTTTTTATGCTTCTCTTATTTGAAAATCAAGTTTTCTATTCAGTTCTGATATTTCATCAGGAATTCTTGGAAGTTCTGTAATTCATTGAACATTTTTTTTCTGCTGAAGGATTATACTCAATTTTTTGAGTGGGTGATTCTTGGTTGTAATCCTAGCTTCTTTGCCCTCTGGAATATAATTTTCCAAGCCCTTTGATCCTTTAATGTAAAAACTGCTAAATTTCAT
Organism: Vombatus ursinus; assembly: GCF_900497805.2. Lineage (NCBI taxonomy): Eukaryota > Metazoa > Chordata > Mammalia > Diprotodontia > Vombatidae > Vombatus > Vombatus ursinus. The sequence continues at coordinate 23,356,208 of NW_020949351.1, forward strand.
GTTATCCTTACTGTAGCTCCAAAGTATTTGAATTCTTTCCTTCTGTCTGTGCTTGCAATATTTTCTCTTTGACCTGGGGACTCTGAATTTTGGTTATAAAATTCCTGGGAATTTTTATTTTGGTATTTTTTTCAGGAAGTGATCAGTAGATTCTTTCAATTTATATTTTGCCCTTTAATTCTACCACCTTTTTGGAACTTTTCCCCGATCACCATACGTATTGATGTTCTCCCTCTTCTTAAATAATTCTAGACTATTTTGATATTATGTAAATCATATGCATCATTTGTTCCTCCTTTTTCATCCAAACTTCTTGAAAAAAAAACCTTTATAATCATTGCCTCTACTTTCCTCATTTTTCACCTAAACTTTATGTAATTTGCCTCCCAACCTCATCACTCAATCCAAACTGTTTTATCCAAAGTTACTAATGATCTCTTAGTTGCCAGATCGAATCATCTCTACTTATTCCTCATCTTTCTCAACCTATCTGCAGTATACAACATTGTTGACCATCCTCTTCTCTTGAATAGTCTCTTTTAGAAGGTTGTGCATGTTTTCATGTGTGTCACAGCTTTTTCTTGATTTTCTTCCCACATGACTGCTAGTTAACCCTCTGTCTCCTTTGCCAGATCATAATCCATTTTGTATCCCCCCAACTGTGTGCATATCCAAAGTTTCTGTCCTGATATATTTTCTCTATAAAATATTTCACTTGTTCATTTCACAAATTCCCTTGATTTCAGTTATCATCTTTTTGCAGATGACTTGCAGATCAGCCCTACTGTGTCTCCTGAGCTCCAGTCAACCTGCATCACCAACTGTTTAATAGATATTTCAAACTGAATGCCCCATAGACATCTCAAACTCAATGTGTACAAAACAGCCCTCATTATCCTCTGAACATCCCCATAATTCTCATGAGTACCACCATCTTTCCAGTTACCCAAGTTCATAACCTCAATGTTATCCTAATTTCTCACTCTCACTCAGATTAAATTAGTTTCCAAGTATTGTCATGTAATTCTTAACATCTCTTGCAATTAATTGCTTTCTATGTACTCATATAGATACAGTTCTTGTTCAACATTTATCAACTCTTGTATGATCTGGTGTAGGCCACTGAAATTAACTAGCATTTATTAAGCAACTATTATGAGCTAGACACTGTATTAAGCCCTCAGGATACAAGTACAAAAGATGAAATGTTCCTTCCAATCCACCAGTCTCTTCCAACTTCAATCTATCCATCACTAAAGTGATTATGTTATTGAGCAAGTTTGAATATGTCTATTAATTCCCTCCCTCACCATTTTATTATGGGATAAAACAATGATATTCTTTGGTTTCATTTTGTGTCAGCAGTGATCATGCCTGTCTGCTTCTACTGGCCATAGGCAGACTCAGGAATCTGTCCTTGACGAATGTGAATGGATTGGGTTGGTTTTCCCAACATTATTTTTTACTTAAGTGCTGGATTTCATGCAACAACATATACTTTGTTGATATTTTGTTATGCTTTAAATTCTGTTGTTTTAAACAATGGATATTAGTCCAAGTAAATATGCAAGAGTTGTAGCTCATAAGGAGCACACTTCAATGACTCAGGTATTGCCGTAGTTTTGGGTGTGGGTAAAACAAGCAATTTAAGGATAATTCAAACAATGACAGCCCAGAAAAAAGTAAAAGAATTTGTGGTTAAATACTAAAATAATGTGAGAAACTTATTAAGTATTGGTGCTAAACAGCTTAGTTAGTCTTTAGGGGGAAAAAAAAAGAAAGATTCTCAGAGAAACCAAGAAGTAGTTGTTATTGGTTCCTCTCCCAAGGGGTGTAGGTTTCTTGAAATTGGAAGAACATGAGTTACACAGGGTTTGTTATCTTTGCTATGAAGGAAAACACAATGTTATGGAATAGTAATAAAAGAATAGAGTCCTGAAGGATAGAAAAAGGGTAAATTTTTTAAATATAATACTCATTTTTTATTTCAAGGCTATACTAACAACCATTGTAAGAAAGTATATATGTTAACCTGTAAGATCTGGGCATTTAACTCAGACTACAAAGCATCCAACCAAGAAACTTGGAATTTTTTTGTAAATTCTAATAGATTCTTGTCTTCATTTAGGAAATGATCGATCTGATATATAGATAGATGAATAAATGAACAGAGAATTAGATGAATAGATGTAAAGATGATAGAAAGATAGGTAGATGTAATGATGAATGCATACACACATTTAGAAACATTTTTTTCTGGAATTACAGATTCCCAAACAGAGATCAAATACTAAAACATAATCTTGTATCATGCCACGTATACTGAAAAGATAAGTATTTCCTCCAAGGAAAGGAGATAAACATGTTTCAATACCCTGGTAACTTAACTGATTTAAACCTCAGGGCTTTACTTGAGGAGATGGACTGTTCTTTCAAGGTATACTTAATATACAGTGTGAAAAAGTGTGGTTTCATGATGAAGAATTAAAGAACACATGTCCTTAATTATGAACTCTATATGAAGTCATATAAAACAAGTGATTTCTGTATAAGAAAGATATATTACAGACAGATAGGGTGTTTTATAAAGCACAAAAAAAGTTACATGGTTGCTTGTATGTCAAGAAATATAATATTTTGCTTATTTCATTTAATTTGAGTCATACCATAAGCACACATTATTGCCTTCTGTGGTCTCTGTGTTCATAGAGCCAGCTAAACTAACCTTGTTTTTGTTCCTCACCTGTTTTACAATAAATATTCCATTTTCCATTTCCATGCCTTTGCACTGTTTATACACAACCTCTTATAATCCGTGGTTGACTCCGCATCCCAGATCAAGTATTACCTTCTGCTCGGGGCCCTTACTTATTCCCTTCCCTCCTTAAAACCCTGTTATTAGTGCATTCTTTTCCAAGGTTATTTTGTATTTACTTTGAGTGTGTTTTGTACATATATATTATTTATTGTGTCTACATTCATATTGTCTTGCTCCTTCCAATGAAAGCTTTCTGAAAGCAGGGACTATTTAATTTTTGTCTTTGTATGTCAACAATCTAGCAGAAGGTCCAGTATACACAAAATAAAGTATAACAAAAAAAAGCTTAATTTTTAAAAATTGGGTGATATATAGAATGTCTAGAGTTTTTTGTCTTTGAATCCTATAATCTAACATGATGAATGTTTAATAAGGTTTTTTTATTCAATTATAAGTTTGTACCTTCCTTAGAAACAACTTATTTATGAAATGAGAAATGAAATATTGCTTTATCCTTGCAATAGCTGATTGAAATAGTTTCTTAAACAAAATTACTCACTTGGAATGATTTGGATTCTTTACACATTATTGATAGGACATAAGCATTCTTCCTGTCATTCAGCTTTATAGTTTCAGAGTCCTCTTCCATTCTCCACTCTACTTCTCCTCCCCACATACCCAATTAGTTGCCAAGTTTTTCAAATTCTACTCCTATAATATCTCTTCTATCCATCCTTCTTTCTACTCACATAACCACTGTAATTCAGGCTTTTATCACCTCTTGCCTAGACTATGTCCATTGTCTCTTAATTGATAATTCTATCTCAAATTTCTGCCCTTATAAATCCATCTTCTGGTTAGTTCCTAAAGTGATGCTGTTTCTACAAATTTCTGATTATATCACTTCCCTGCTCAAAAAACACCTGTGGCTCCTAGTTTTCCCCAGGATGAAATTGAAATCACTATGTTTTGCAAATTGAAACCTTCAAAATCTTCTTCTAGCTTGTCTTTTTAGACTTACTGTATATTCCTTCCATTCACACATCATACATTCCAAACAAAATGGACTGACATTTCCCACAGATCAAATGCCACCTTCCTTTTTTGTATACCAGTACACCCTCTTCTCCATCCAACCAAATTACTTTGTATTTATCTTGTAAGTTTTTTGCACTCACTTATATGTGTACATAGAATATAAGACTCTTAATAGCAGAAACTGTTTTGCTTTTGTCTGTATACCAAGCAACTCACATTGTACCTGGCATATAGTCAGCACTTAACAAATGCTTGTTATTTGATTGGTTGGGAAGTACATATTAATATTTTCCTGTCACTGGAAATATATTTCATGATTAAACTTGTAATCTTCCATCTCAATATCAAACCCTAGGATGCAAATCTATCAACTCATCATGTCTCCAATACTCCATTTACTTGATTGAGTTGCACCAAAGTGAATATTTCACTTAAATATTATGGTATATTTCAGTTTATGAAACCAATTTCTGCTTCCAAAACCTGCTGAACAATCCTCCTTTTCTTAAGAAGGATAATGATGTCAGAGGAGATGAACAGTGTGAAATGAATATTTTAATATGTTCATCACCACATGACACTTCATAAAAAATTAGCATGATTAAGTGCTAAGGCATTATTAATCAGAACTCAGTCAGAAGATGTTGCAAGTTTAAACATGTTGTGTCAAGTCTGACAGTTGAAAATGTCATTAGAAAATGAATGTTACTAATGTGACCTGATATACCAACTTTCTATAGTAAAAATCCCACTCCTTGTCATGGTTAAGGGATGGAGTATTATTCTGGTTTATCAAATATTCAGAGATAAATATGTGCATACATTCTGATATACATATATGTATGTATGCACACATATGCAGACATACATATCTATATGCATACACATACACATGAGACACATGTGCATGCACATATGTGTATATGTGCATGCACATCCACATGTGAGTATGTGTGTGTATATATATATACATATACCTGTATATATATATGTGCACAATATATTACATAAATATGTATGTGTGTACATGCACTATATGTATACACACATATAATGTACTACATATTATATAAATTAACAGCAGACAAATATGACTTATTAATTTTAATCACTATCAATTTCCAGTGACACCTGGCTCTTGTATAGAACTTTCCCAGCAATCAAGAAGGCCAGTTAAGTTTTTGCTTTGCTTTTTAACAAAAATAAATCATCAGCACATTATACATATTTCTGTTAATGTCAGCCTATAGTCTCACCTTTCTACAGAGAAGGAAAGATTTTTCATTAACAGGTCTTTGAAGTCATAACTGGTAGCTGCATTGATCAGAGTTCTAGTATACTTCAGAGTTTTCCTTTATGTCATTGTTGTCATTGTGTGTAAATTGTCTGGTTCTACTTAATTCATTCTGTATCATTTCATAAAAATTCCTCCAAGTTTCCATGAATTCCTCATATTTATCACTTTTCAAGACAATCATATTCTGTGATATTAATATATGACAAATCATTTATCCATCTGCCAAATAATAGACACTTTCCTTAAATTTCTTTGCTAATACAAAAAATGCCGCTATAAATATTTTTGTACATGTTTTTGTATATTTTCTTCCCTCTGCATCTGTCTCCTTGGGGAAACATACCAGTATGCAGTGGATAAAAGTGCATGTAAAATTAGAAATTTTAATATATAATGGCAAATTATTTTCCAGAATGATCATATTAATTCACAGCTGCTTTAACAGAGTATAAGTGTGTCTATCTTACCACAACCCACCTAATAATAACCACTTTCATTAATGTGGCAAGTCTAGTGTAGGTGCTCCTCCACTGGTATGAATTAAAACTAATTTGGTGGTATTCTTCATAGTGTGACATATCCAAAATAATTCAATTAATAGTGGCCAAGCCACTCATGATGAGCCTCTCCAAAATTATTTCATAGTGCTAGGGAAAAAAAAGATTGAATTGCTATGACCCTGTATTCTATGTCTCCTTTCAACACATCTGAAAGTGCCAAGTATTGAACTATGGGAAGGCATTGAGCAAAGGTAATTTCAGATGAGATTGTATAAAAAGGAAGAATGGGTTGTAGGGTATTTAAGAATAATAGGAAAAAAAAACATGTCAGTGTTGGCTCATATTTTAAATTGAAGTTATTTACTATTGAATTTAAGTAAAGACTGGGTTTTTTGTTTATTTCTTTTTCTGTCAATCAATCAACAAACATTTATTAAGCTCTTATGTGAGTATCTTGATTCAATTCAACAAACATTTGTTATCTACTAAATTTCAGCCACAGTATTATTTTCGGGGAATATAAAGATGAAAAACACAATTTCTTCACTCCCACTCAAAGAACTTTTCAATGAATGGTTTAAAATGGAAAGAGGAGAATTTTCTCTAATAATTAAGTTTGTGATGTTAATGTTATTCGTGTCTGATTAATAATAGCTGAGATTTTATGTAATAGAGGATAAGGCAATTTTTTTCAGTTTTTGATTTTTTTCTCACCTTATTTGTTTTATACATAGCACAAATTTCTTCTCTGTCCTCTGATTCCTCCTTCTGTTTCTCCTTGAATATAACAGAAAAAATGGATGTAGGGCAAGACAAGCCATCATGGATGAATGTGTTGTGATCTGTAGCATAGGAAGGAGTAGCCACACTAAGGAGATCACAAATCTATTAAAATATACTCCTGTTCTGTCCATATGATAACTAGGATTTGCCAACAGTTAAGTGGATTCTTTGAGATAAAATATATCTCATTAGTTTTGACAGATGGCCACTGGACCATTACTATACCAACAAATCACTTTAGTGACCATTGAAATGCATATATAAAACTGGAAGGGACATAAAACAAAACCAAATTTATAGCCCATATTTGGGGATTAGATCTGTGGCATCTTCTACACCATGTTCTGATACTAAAGTGGGTTAATTGAATACTATGAGTCATTTCCAGACACCAAGTTAATTATCAGCGTCATATTATATAGTTGACTAAATATTATCTGGAATAATATCACGTAAAAAGTACCTAGTTTAGTGAAGGGGAGCTAATAATGACAGGGAAAGGGATAAGAAGGGAGGTATTTCTGGAACTTATATAACAACAGTTTGTAAGACAGAGACCTACCTGTTAAAAATATTACATATTCGAAGAAATTAAACAAATGGATACATAAATTCATTCTTTTTCATTATTAAATTTTATTTTAATTTATGGAATTGAAAAAAACATTCCATAATATAGTACAATGAAAAAGACAATTGCACCTGAAACCACAAATCTACTATGCACAACTTGCTCTTTTTGCTGCCCTTTTACACACTCTCTGCTCCAGAGTGGCTACCATTAGATACACACACACACACATACACAAATACATGTATATGCATATATGTGTGTATATATATATATATATGTAAAATTATTCTGTATGTATTTCTATTTACTAGTTCTTTCTCTGGGGGCAAATAGTGTCTTTATTCATCAATGAGCTCATTATTATTTCTGATAGCACAGTAGTATTCCATCACAATAATATACCACATCTTGTTCAGCCATTCCCCAATTGATGGGCATCCCTGCAATTTCCAGTTCTTTGTCAACACAAAAAGTGCTGCTACAATCATTTTAGAACACATGGGTTCTTTTCCTTTTTCCATAATTGTCTTTGGAAATGGACTAAGTAGTCATATTATTGGGTAAAATGATACAGGTCGGGGGTGGAGCCAAGATGGCAGAGTAAAATCAGTGAATTGTTTGTGCTCTCCACCAAACCACTCCAAATGCCTGTAAAAATGGTTCTAAACAAATTCTAAAGCAGCATAACCCACAAAAAAGACAGAGTGAAACAAATTCCCAATCCAAGACAACCTGGATGGTTGAAAGGTATATCACACGGGGTGGGAAGACTTGGGTGTGTAGGCAAAACAGGCCTCAGTGAACCTGGAACAGGCCTCAGAGTACTAAATGACAGGGAGCTATGGTGGTTTCCAGACTTTTCAACACATGAATGCCAAAGAGAACTTAGAAGGTCAGTAGGAAAAGTCTTTGGCTGTGATGAGAGAGAAGCCCAGGGTGGCGGCTGCTTCCAAAGCTTTAAACCACAGACTGAGGGGGAATTGAGTGACTGATCAGAGAGAGATTGCAGGGATCTCTTTGGTGGAGCTGAGGCAGGATTCTCTTACTTTGCCCCGTTTGGATCTAGGTTACAGTTCTGGGTGGCAGTCCTGGAGCAAGGAAGAGTGCTGGCATGGTGGAGCTTATAGTGGTGGTGAAGAGGAAATCCTCTTCATAGTTCCAAGGCAGAAAAGAGTGCTTCTGATCACTCATAGACCAGAGCACAGGCCAGGAAAGGAGTAAACTCCTTGCCCTTGATCATATCACCTTGGAAGAAGTGAAAATTTACAGGTCCCTAGAAGTACATCTGAAAAAAGCTGCACAAAACCCCTGAAGCTTGGAACAGTACATTCTCCACACTGGAAGCAGACCCATAACTTAACAAAGAGTTTATAACTCAAGCAATTGGCTGGAATCATGAGCAAATCTTGCAAAACAGGTGAGACCATAGAATCTTTCTTTGGTGACAAAGAAGATCAAAACATATAACAAGAAGAAGACAGCAAAGTCAAAACTCCTACATCCAAAGCCTCCAAGAAAAATATGAATTGATCCCAGTTCATGGAAGAGGATTTTGAGAAGCAAGTAAGAGAAGTGAAGGAAAAACTGGGAAGAGAAATGAGAGTGATGCAAGAAAATAATGAAAAACAAGTCAACAGCATGCTAAAGGAGACCCGAAAAAATACTGAGAAAATAACACCTTAAAAAAATAGCCTAACCCAAATGTCAAAAGAGGTCCAAAGGGCCAATAAGAAGAAGAATTCCTTAAAAAGCAAAATTGGTCAAATGGAAAAGGAAGTCCAAAAGCTTACTGAAGAAAATACTTCCTTACTAATTAGAGTGGAGCAATTGGAAACTAATAACTTTATGAGAAAGCAAGACACTGTGAAACAAATCCAAAAGAATGAAAAAATAGAAAATAATGTGAAATATCTCATTGGAAAAGCAACAGACCTAGAAAATAGATCCAGGAGGGATAATTTAAAAATTATTGGACTATCTAAAGGCCATGATAAAAAAAAGAGCCTAGACATCTTCTTTCAAGAAGTTATCAATGAAAACTGACCTGATATTTTAGAACCAGAGGGAAAAATAGAAATTGAAAGAATCCACTGATCACCTCCTGAAAGAGATCCCCAAAAGAAAATCCTAGGAATATTGTAGCCAAATTCCAAAGTTCCCAGACCAAGGAGAAAATATTGCAAGCAGCCAGAAAGAAATAATTCAAGTATTGTGGAAACACAATCAGGATAAGACAAGATTTAGCAGCTTCTGCATTAAGGGACCAGAGGGCTTAGCATATAATATTCTGGAGGGCAAAGGAGATAGGATTACAACCAAGAATTAGCTACCCAGCAAAACTGAGTATAATCCTTCTGGAGAAAACTGGACATTCAGTGAAATAGAGGACTTTCAAGCATTCTTGCTGAAAATACCAGAACTGAATAGAAAATTTGACTTTCAAATACAAGACTCAAGAGAAGCGTGAAAAGGTAAACAGGAAAGAGAAATCATAAGGTACTTATTAAAATTGAACTGTTTACTTTCCTGCATGGAAAGTTAATATTTCTAACTCATGAGACCTTTGTCAGTATTAGTTGGAGTGAAAAATTATATATATGTAGATAGATGGATAGATAGATAGATAGATAGATAGATAGATAGATAGATAGATAGATAGATAGATAGATAG